>NC_081157.1:10671906-11044406 GCF_012432095.1 Onychostoma macrolepis | reverse complement strand
TTTTTATTAATTACCCATATGAAGAAATCAAAGCCGGGTTTATTGTGATATGGGTGACAATGAGGTCTCGTTGATCCAAAAGCTTTTCTTAAGCGGCAAGCTGCTGGTGAAAGAATAATGATGATAATAATAATAATAATAATTCGCTAATAATGATAATAACATTATTATTATTATTATTATGTATTAATAACTTATTATAATATATAATACAAATTAAGAAATCAGGTTAAAACTCTGAGCAAAAGAGATAAAACAACTAAAATGGCTAAATAAAAAAATAATAATAAAAAATTGTTAGTTTGGCATGTTTAAACCCTCATCCATCCGTCCCAAACCTATAACAAAAGTGTCCCTCGTGGGTCCAAATGACCCGAAGGCCTTCAACGTTAAAAAAAAAATTTCAGTCCTGAAATTCTTTTTTTATCTATTTTAAAAAATAAAAATCTAATTATGTAGGTTTTGTTATTATTTTTGGCGATTTATTTGATTTTATTTTCCTTAAATTCTGAATTTTTAGTGGAATTTATCATATTTGCATACATAATTTCACCAAAAAAAAGAAAAGAAAAGACACAATTTCTACTTTAAATATCATTATCCATCAGGAACTGGGTCTCTTAGTGTCTCTGAGGCCATCTGGTTTGGAAAAAATGACAAAAAATTGCATTTATATTTCAGCCAATAACCCTATGGAGATTCTCAACAGAGCTCAAACAGTGAAATCTTCAAAACTACACCAACTTGAGGCTTCATTTAGCTTTCAGATATATATAAAAACATTAAAAAAAAAAAAAAAAAAATATATATATATATATATATATATATATATATAGTAAAAAAAATAAATAAATAAAAGAGAAATTTATAAATATGATATCAAATCATTAGTCTTTACCTCTTCCCTGAAATTTAACTGTGTTTGTTAAAAAAAAATGATGAATGTGTCTATGGGAGTATGTGTTCCATGTGTGTGTTTGCGTGTGTGTGTGTGTGCGTGTATGGATATGTAAGTTTTTTTTCTGCATTGGGGACATTCTGCAGTCTCAGCCCTTCATTTGAGAATGCATCTTTTTTGGATTGTGTCAGATTTTGTATGGTAACTTTATGGCAATTTTTGTGTGTGTTCTCTGTAATCAAGAGTGATAAAATTCAATTTAAAAAATCTGCAGTTTTTTCATAAATTCCATGCCTTTTTGGGTCCGGGTCAAATTGACCTGCTAGGGACACTTTTGTTACTTTTTTTTTTTTGCACCCACTTAACATTTTCGAATTCACTCGAATTTTTTTTCCATCAACACTCGATTTAAAAAAAATCTTTTTAATATAATTTTCGGGTTGTTTTGACCCGAGGCGCAGATGAGGGTTAAATAATGGTTCAAAACTCAGGTGAGCATGATTGACTGAATGGAAAAATAAGCAAGCTGTAGTATTAAAGTTGCAGCTGGAAAAAAAAAAACGTAATTTTATTTTCATAATTTCATAATGGTAATTTAATAATTTCATAATGATCTTCCTGCCCCTATCCGGTGTGCTGGATCCCTGTCAATCTTCAAGCAACAGCTGAAAACTCATCTCTTTCGACACTACTTGACTTCATCCTAAACTTCTCTTTCTAAAAATCTCTTTCTCTTTATTTATTCCTTCCCTTGCTAGCTTGTAATTATTTAAACAATGCCTGAGACTTGGTGTTACAAGCACTTCGTCTGTCTGATTGCCTCTTGAAGATGAATCGCTTTATGTATTTCCCAATTGTAAGTCTCTTTGGATGAAAGCGTCTGCAAAATGACTAAATGTAAATAATTTTTTATTCAAATTTTGAATTCGCGTTTATTTTTATATTTTCAAGTTAATTTTAATTAACATCGTAATAATTTAAAGTGTTTTGTCATTTTTTTTTAGTTTAATTTTTTAGATATTACATATTTTTTATTAATTTTATTTCAGTTTTAGTTTTAGTATAATTTAAATTTTAGTTTAGTTTTAACAAATGTAAAAGTATAGTTAAATAAATATTAAATAAATAAAATGTAATTAAATTAAATAATAGCGTATATTTTAATAGGTTTTATATATAATCATTTATTTTATTTTATTTAGGTTAACATTTATATTATTTCAACTAACTTATTTTATTTTAATATATTATTAAAGTGTGGTCTAATCATTTTAGCTTTAGTTAATGATAATAACTCTCTAGGCCTATCCATGGGAGACCAGAGTAAATATAACTTTTATATTAGCCTATTATTTCTTTATATCTTTAAATTGATATAAAGAAACAATTTAAATAGACTAAAATTATATTATAATTATATTACAATTTAAATAAACTTAAAATTTAACGTTCTGAAAAACGTATGCATTTAAAATGTATACAGACATATGCAATATCTGTCTCATATTCAGTAATGTTTTGTATTTTTCTTTGGTTTGTTTGTCAACAGCAGCTAAAAACCCCCAACAAAATCCAAAACATCGTAAGTATATTTTTTGGTTGACTTTAAGACATCTTCTCAATATTTATTTGTTTAGAGATAGCAATAGTCAATAATAATAATAATAATAGTTGTTGTTTCATGCTACTAAAATATATATATTTTTTTCTTCCCTTACCCTCAGAATGGCGCATCCATACACCACCCCTCAAAAGCTGACATTGAAGTGTGTACGGACACACCTAATTGAAAAAGCTAGCTCTTTTGTCCGCAGAGGCTTTAAAATAGCAATTTCCACACAGCACACATCGACAATATGTGCCCTCACAGATGGTAGCAGGGCCATTCATCACAAGAAGATGATGAATCATTATTTCAAGCTTGTACCTCAAGCTAAAGTGCGGCGAAAGGCTCCTTGATGTGTCCCTGTGGAGGGATGAAGCACTTTCTGAGCTCCATGAAGGAGACGATGTGCACCTTAGCCACCTGCGTGCCACCGTTTTGCCAAGTGGGAATGGAAAATTCCAGTCTTCGAACTATACTACCATTAAGGTATTTATGATTATGTACTACACATTACACAGTAGATCGATTTCTATCTATCTATCAATCTTGAATGTCTGTCTTTTCTCTGTCTGTTATGTGTAAATATGTGATAATTAGTAACACACACACACACACACACACTCACTAGCACACAGACACACACACACACACGTATGTTTTTGTGAAAAGTGGGGACATCCCATAGGCGTAATGGTTTTTATAGTGTACTTACTGTATGTGCTATTGCCCTACACCAACCCTACACCTAAACCTACCCCTTACAGGAGACTGTGCATTTCAACTTTCCCCAAAAAAACTAATTCTGAGTGATTTATAAGCGTTTTGAAAAGCGGGGACATGGGTCAATGTCCTGAGATGTCACCTTCACCTTGTAATACCTGTCATACCTTTGTCATTATACAAATCTATGTCCTGACTTTTCACAGAAATGCGCGCACACACACAGTGAAATACAAATAGTCAATTCAATACAAAGATTTTTAATGTTTTTTTTTGTTTGTTTGTTTGTTTTGTTTCATCCAGATTGAGGAGGTTGAACCTGTCGAACAGGAAGTTGAAGTTGTGGGAGTGACGGAAATTGAGAACAACTGTCACCTTACTGCAGATGATGAGATCTTCCTTGTGCCTTCTCAACATTATAGTGGCAACATATGACATAATCATGGAGTTGCCACTGAAAATGATTATAAAACATGTAAATAAACGAGTAGTTAGCATACGAACAGCAGAGTGATCAGTCATCATCAGTTCAATGAATCAGATTTGTTGTAGTCACAGTTTTATAGTCATATATACATACACACACACTTGTATAATAGTTATAATTATTTGACATTGTTACTTATTTGTGTGCATAAGCCCATTTATGTTCACTTGATTTAATAAATACATTTGTTGTTCTTCAAATTTATTGAAATTGTTTTTACTTTTTCATTGCACAATCACTAATGCTGTCTGTATTTATACCTCACTATGACACAGATGAATTAAAGAACACAAACCTTAATTTGTACTGCTTTTTAAGACTCTTATGATCACCAAGGCTGCAATAATTTCAAACTGAAAGCCTTCAAACTTCTATCCAACCTGTAGCTATCTATGTGATAGACTGCATGACCTTAAAATATTCAGCTTCAAGCTGTACAAACTACTGTTTATTAACTTCAGACTTCTTTAACTGAACACCTTCAAACTAAAAGCTTTTAAAACTACTTCTAATAGGTCAGACTTTCTTAAGCCAACTTCAAAGTTTGTTCACAAACTTTTTTATCTAGTTATTATTAAGTTGGCTTGAGAAAGCCAATTTACTGAAATCCATCTTAAACTTATTATTATTATTCTTCTGAGACTAAACTATCAACTCTAACTCCTCCTAGAGCTTTAACTCTACAGACTCCAAACTCAGCCCAGATCTTCAGACTGATCTCACCGGGTGTGCTATATAAAACAAGCCTGTGTGAACCACGGAGCTTATTTAAGGGATTTAACCAAAATCCCATTCAAAACCTCTCCCATTACAAAAATCACACCATTGGTTTTATAAAATTCAAATCAAGCACAATCAGGCATTTCTGCTAAAGCACAGCCCAAAAACATGCAACACTAATGATTAAAATGTTTGTTTATATTAAAGTGTGTAAGATATGTTAATGAGGCAAACTAAAATAATGTCTAAGAACAACTACAGGGCTTTTGTCCATGCATTAGGTCACCAGTCTGATCCATTAGATTTGATCCATTTGCCTCCATTTATGTCAAGTGCAACTGGTCCATTCATTGAAAAAACTATAAAAAATGTTACACTTGTGTCAGATTCTTTGCGTAACTGTCTTCTGAAAATTGGACTGAAAACACGTCCTTATTCTTGTCCAGTTCACTTTTTTTTTCCACAAAAGAGTTCAGTATATTGCTGAAAGTAACTGGAAACCTTGCACTTTGTCAGGTCGTTTTGTTTGTCTTTGTCAGCAGAAAATAGAAATAAGATGACTGCTTCATTTTGTCTTTTAGTTGAAGAAGAATGCGCTCATGTCTCTGCAATACATCACAATATTGCTTGAGTTCAGGGTTATTTCTTGACAAATCCTCAATGGCAATTTTACGCCACAAGACATGAGTAAGCCAATTGGTGTGAGTAAGACATGCCTTAAGTGGTATATTTAGCAGTATTTCTATGACTTTAGTTGCAGTTTGACGTTCACCAAGTTGGCCAGCCAATTAAGAAACCTGTCAAGACTATCTGGCTTGATGGGATCATTGTTGTCTTTTTCCTGTTTTTTGGTGTAATAGTACCTGGCAAGGAGCTGGAATATCGCTTATTTTTCTCTGAGGCACTCTGCTGCATTGAGTAGAACAGTGTCTTCCATCCCTGGGGTCTCCTTCATTATATCTTGGATAAGACGTGAAAAAACGTTGTCATGCTTGGCTGAATATTGGCTCTTCATCAACATGTCTTTAACATGCTGCATGAATTTTTGTTTTTCCAGAGTGTTCTCATAAAATAAGTCGGTTGTGAGCAGAAGGTTAGCAATTTGTGCTTTTGTCACTCCGTGAGAAGCGGAAAGCTCTTCCAAACAGTGATGAGCAACACTTGGGTGAATCACCCTCATGACTTCAAAGGTCACTTTGGAAAAAACTGTGCATCTTTTCAAAAGAGAGGACAACTTCTCAAATGCATCTTCAACCCTACACGATTCAGCTCCTGTTTGCAGACCAAGAAACTCTTCACATGTAGAGACCGACAGCAATGCGTTCTTGGAGTAGACATGCAAGAGGACAAGAACAGCAAAAAGTTGAGCATGCTTGTGTTGAAAGTTGAAGTCCTTCAGGGTATTTTTCACAACACCCTGAATATAGTCAGATGAAAAGTTTTTCACAACCATGGACACATAAAATGTTTCGGTGCTTTTGTTGTTCTTCTTAAACTCCTCCAGCTTTTCCCTAAATAGTTCCAGTTCCCTCTCAGATAAATAGTGTGGAAGGCAAACTGCATCACCAGTTCCTTCAGTTGGTTCACAGGAGTCAACTCTCATGCAGTTGACAATAATGACTTGTGGAGATTTTGAAAAAATGTACTGGTTCAAACATTCGTCCTCAATCTGATGTTGGAGTGTTAGTACATTGCGAATGTCTTGGAAGTGATCAGTCATGAGCAAAACGGGAAGTCGTGTAGGTTGCTCTTTTGTCTCATATGTTAGTAGCTCCACTACCTGTTTGGCTGCAGTAGTAAAATCATCTGTTGTGTCTTTCAGCACTGCACAGCGGAATTTCTCCTTGAGTGTCCACAGAACATGCATGGCTAATGTAGTGCCACCCCAGCCTTGAGCATGGAAGATGTTGAAAAACACACAAGCTCTCTTCTGATTCAACATATTTGGAATAATAGCGTCTACAATGTAGTCTAACTTGTCACGTTTGATGACTGACGCTGAGCCAGGCTGTTCAGAGTAGTAGAAGTTCCACCAAGACGCCTTCCCTCCCTTATAAAAGTTCTCATCGTGTAGCTGTTTGTCTTGTTTGTTTGTTTGTTTGTTTATTATTTGACAAAATGTAAAACATAATACAAAAAAGTCCAAAAAGACTAGTTCATACACATTTCAAAACTGTCGAGGATAAAATACACAAAAAAGCCTTCGGCTTATTTCCATTGTGGTCCTCTATATTAAAAAATGGATGAACAAATCATAAATGGAATGCAATCCACATCAAGTTCAGAAACTCACCATATAAACTCCAAAACATCAATGATAAAATAACCATTTTTTAACTTCCCTTCTAAAACTACTATCAACTTGTATCTCTTGGATACACCCAGGTAATTTATTCCACGCAACCGAGCTAGTATATAAAAAATACTTTCTTCCCATTTCACTCCTAAACCTACAAGGATAAATATCATTACTACTCGCCCTTGTAGAATGACAATGAACCTCTCTTACAAATACATAATAATCTAACAGATACTTTGGAACCATTTTCTTTAATATCTTAAACACCATCAGTAGTTTTAAAAAAGTTACTATTTTTTCGACTTTTAAAAAACTAATTTTCTTATAATGTTCATCTCGCAAATGCATCAGTGGATGTACTTTCAAAATAACCCTACACAACTTATTTTGAGCAGTCTGCAATTTATTTTTTAATTTCTTTGAAATGCCGCTATACCAAAAAACTAAAACATAATCAAAGTGTGACTGCACTAATGCACCAGCCAACATTTTTAAAGTTTCAGTATCTAAAAAAGCCTGTCTTGCTAAAAATTTTATTCGATTACAAATTTTAGAGTGAGCTAAAACAGCCATCTTTTCTCCAGTCAAATTACTATCCAACACACAACCCAAATATTTTACTTCTCGTTTAGGTGTAATAATTTGATCTCCAACCTTTACCTCTAGTCCAAAACTTTTATTCAATTTAACAGCCGAGCCAAATAATATAACTTCAGTTTTCCCCAAATGTAAAGACAGTTTATTATGACAAAACCACTTGGAGACCCCTTGAATTTCTCTACTTAATTCTATTTCAATATCTTCCTTCCTCTCATGAGACACAATTATTGCTGCATCATCTGCATATAATAAAAGTTTATTTGAACAGGCCATTTTTAAATCATTAATATATAATATAAAAAGTAAAGGACCTAATACACTCCCTTGCGGAACCCCATATGAAATAGTCAAACAATCCGAAAACACCTTACCTATTTTCAAGGTAAGACTTAATCCATTTACAGGCCATATTACTGAAACCCATCGCTTTTACTTTTAAAAGCAGAATACTGTGATCAACTGTCAAACGCTTTTTGCAGATCTAACAGTACCATCCCACTTAACTTCCCTTTATCCATCTCTTTCCTTATATAATCTGTTAAATATAAAATAGTTGTCTCAGTAGAGTGTTTTCTCCTAAAACCAGATTGAAACTCATACAAAATATTATGTTTAAGAAGATAGTCTTCAATCTGCTCAAAAATAATCTTTTCCATCACCTTTGATAAAACACTCAGAATTGACACCGGCCTATAATTATTACACTCAAACCTACTACCTTTTTTAAAAAGAGGAATAACTCTTGCTTGTTTAAACTCATCAGGAACCTTACCTTGACAAATTGAAAGATTTATAATATGGGTAACCATTGGAGAAATAAAATTGGCTGAATCCTTTAAAAACTTCACTGGAATAGAATCTAACCCTGTTGCTTTACTACTTTTAAGATTTATCAATTTCTTAAAAACGTTACTCTCCTTTACTTTAGTGAACAAAAAACCTCCCGGCATAATACCACATTTAACATAATACTCCTTAACTAATTTATCATTAAATATACCAATTTGTGCTGGTAGTTCATTTACCAATTTTTCTGCAACCGTAGTAAAAAATCTATTGAAATGATTTGCTACCTTTAACTGATCGGATATCAACCTTCCATCACATTTAGGCTAATTTAGAACATTTTATCTTAGTCTTTACCTGATACCCGAATTCATTTAATACTCTCCATAATTTTTTAGAATCTTGTTTTAATTCACTAATCTTATCCTTAAAAAAGGTTTTCTTAGCCTCTTTTACCTTATCTCTTGCCTCATTCCTTTTACGTTGAAATGCCTCAAAGTTATCATTATTTCTATCCCTTTTAAAAACCTTAAAACTATCATTACGCTCCTTAATTACCTTTAAAATACTATCCTTCATCCAAGGTTCAGTCCTTTGCTTAATTCTTATTTCCTTATAAGGTGCAACCTTGCTCAAAACCTCTAAAAAAATAATCTTGAACCTATCCCAGGCCATATCCACATCCTCACATAGTAACACTCCAGTCCAATCAACCTTATTAAGTTCTTCCATAAAGTCTTGTGGACTGTATTTTTTAAGAGATCTCAATTTTACTGTATTATGTTGCTTTATGACATCTCTCTTAGATTTCCTGATTACATATACTATACAATGATCACTAATACCAGCATCCAAAACACCACTTCTACAAATCTTACAATTGTCAGATACCAATACCAATAATGTCAATGACGGTTTCAGTTTTAGGCGTAATTCTAGTAGGATCCACAATAATCTGTTTCAACACATATGATTCACAAAATAAATTAAAATGTTTGTATATTGAAGTATCATGTTTTTGCATATCCGTATTTAAATCCCCTATGATTATTAACTCTTGACCAATATTAAAATTAGAAGCACTTAAAATCTCATCAAGTCTCTCATAAAAATCATTTTGATCAGGTGGACGATAGCAAATACCTACTAAAATCGGTTTACTCTTAGGTAAAAAAATATCCAGCCAAACAGCTTCAATAGCAGCACTATCCAAGTCTTTTCTCTCCTTAAACATGACATCTGATCTAATATATGCACATACTCCACCACCCTTGCGATTCCTATCGCTTCTTAACAAACAATAATTTGCTATATATATTTCTGCGTCCAATATTGAGTCATCCAACCATGTTTCACTGCAACCAAACAGAGACACATTGGATTCCTGACATAAATGCCTGACATTGATGTCCTCCATCACATTGGTTCACACAAAGAATACTGAGCATATGTAAGGATTCCTCGGTTTTCTTTGATAGCACAACCTTACTGCCACCACTACAAGGCAGAAACCGTATTAATTTGTCAATCTCTGACCACAGACTGAGGATGGTGCCATTGATTTCAGCAAAACTTAGCTCATAAATGCATTTCGACGTGTCACATGCATGTTGCTGCTTGATGAGATCAATCCAGTAGGTGTGCGACGTTTCATTGTCACTGATGCACAAGATTTGGTTTTGTCCCATAAGCTCCTGTAGAAACATACTGAAGGTCTGAAGCAAAGGGTCGCTGGCTTTGCTCACCTGACTAAATAGCAAGAAAATGACAAGAAGTTTCTTGCGAGGCAGCACTTTTTGGCACAGGAAAGAAACTACATCACGCACCGAGGATCCTTTCTCAGTCAACCAATTATCAGCACCTGAGGGAGTTTCCCCGTTAATGCCTCCATTACAGAAAACCCAGCTTGTCTTTTTAGTCAGCTCTAAGCTGCTTGCGATGTCTTCAACTGCACCTGTATCTTTATACTGAGCAGGTAAATGATCATTGAACATTTTTTCCTCTTTGAGTAGCTTATTCAAGCCATTCTCAGCGGATTGTGGATCAAAATCCAAAACGGCCATTAGATTCATACCAAGAAGGAACTTCAGGTTTTTCAGCTGAACAGGATGAGACTTGTTAGCCACCACAATGTACGACGTAAAACGTGACCTGTTCATAGAATGTGTCCCTCCTGTTATCATCTCACACAACGCAGAGCCATGTGCATGGATTTTGACAACCGAGAGATGCTTTTCTTCAGCATCCTTCCTCTCCTGGGACAACCGTGGATTGTTAGCAATATATTTGTCATAGTCCTCCAGCTTGCTGCTGCTGCCGTCTCTTATAAAAAAAGACTGGCCATCTTTTTTCTTTTTCACATCAGTAGTCTTAAAATATACGTCTTGACAGACAATGGAGGACGGCTCAATGTCTACCTCAATAACATATTTTCCTGAGAATGTCATGTCAGCTTTGAGAACTTCAACAAATCGAGGGGGTTTTATACACCTTTTTGCTATTTGAACTTTTTCTTTTTCAAACTGTCTTTCAATTGCTTGTTTCTGCTTTACATCAAAATCATCTGTTTTCGGGACGCTAACACCCAGAATTTGTCCATGTGGTTTGTCTCCCACTCCGAAATGAATGGTGCCATTTGTGCGACTATTCATACAAGCTGCTGCAAATGGAATTACTTCAAGGATGTATTTCTCCATTCTATACTTTCCTTCTTTTGTGTTGGTCAAGGCTTTGAATTCATGGCATGGTTGTATGAGGTCTTTAGGACCAGTTTCAGTTACATCTAGAATGCAGTTTTCTGTGTACCTGTAAGTAGCATCATATCTATTGAAAGGGTAAGGCTTCAAGCTACAAGACTGAGCCACCATGTCATTCAGCTCTTGAGTCGTTTCTTTCAAACTGTCTATGTTTTGAAAAATCAATTCTTTTGCATTTGATGGTAGGTTTTGCATTAAACGATTAGCCTCCTTCAAGTGGAGAAGACCAGCTCCATTCAGTCCCTGATTGTACAACATGTCTGCATATTCTTTATCCATTTGTATCTCGAGCATCCATTGTCTCACATGTTCGCTGTTCCAGTCACCGATGTCTACTGGACGTTCAGATGAAAGAGCTGTCTTGCCTTCATTTTTCTAAAAGAAAATCAGCACCTAAAGTTATGTTGTATTGATGCATTTGATGCCTGGATCTTAATTATTTAATAGAGTGGTAAGATGATGCACATAAAAATGATTGACCTTTCTGGTGCTATGTACCTCAGAATGTCTTGAGGTGGCCATAATGGAACCAGAGACTCTTCTGATTAGGAGCTTGTGATAAGAAATTTAAATATGGCATTAAAACACAGTGTGTTGTATAACATAAATCATGAATATGTTTTTATTAAAAACAAGCTAATAATAATAATTAAAATCAGTAATGATCGACTTACCGAATCAAGGAACAGAATTTATATGTCTTGGGTTAGTAACATTTCAGTGCCACCTGAAATTTCATAAATGAAGGAAATAAAAAAATGACAGAACTATTTTATAAGACTAAACAATTTCATTATTTCAATTAAACAAGGGAGAAAGAAGGCAGGTAATATACATGCATAATAAGCACATTTCCAGCTTGATATAGACTGTGTTTTAACCCTTTGTTTTAAGTGTTGTCTCATTACAAGAAAAAACTAAATGAAGCTCATTCATCCATGTATTATATTGCAGTCGAAGGACTTGATGTGTAGAGGAAATATACTGAAGGAGGAAAAGAATTTCTGTAAATATTACTCTACTGTAAACATAGGTAAATGAGAATGAATTAATTAAAGGTTAGTTTTAGGAGCAATTCAATCCATTATGGTCAATTATCAAAATCCTTCCTGGTATTGTGTTACTGTAGACTGATCAAACTAATCGTCAAGCCGAAGCAAGCAAACTTAGCATAGTTTAGTAATACATATTATATGCAATATGTATTGTGTGGTACATTTAAATGTGGCTTTGCAATGTAGTAGATGTAACAAATGGTAAATTTACAGAACTTCAGAAACCTTTTTAAATCAGCCCTATTTCTTACCCTTTCCTATGCTGTAAAATGCATGTAATTCAGTGTGTAATCTTTGATCAATAATGTTAAAATTAATAAAAGTTAATAGAGTCAAAGCTGTTATATTTACCCCCATGTCAAGTATCCTTGTTGTAAGAGTGAAGTAGGATATGAACTCAAAGTTTTGAAATCTTCTTGTTGGTGGAGTTAATATGCGGAAATGAAAGAACTCAGCAAGGTTGCCAGATGTTTTTTCCAATATCGCACACATTTGTCAGTACTCTAGGGTGTAGGTTAAAATTGTGGATTTGTTCACAAACTTTAGCAAGGCTGTTATTTTAACTCATCTATTGTAAATGATGAATATACCAAGAGTTAAGTTTTTTTTCTGCAAGAAGGCAATGAAATTAAGTAAAGCACGTTTCTGATATGAGCAGGAGGTGTGTGTGTGTGTGCATTTTTTAAACTTAAAATTTTGGAGTTATATACCCAAATAGCACAGTCTAACACAGCTGTATGTATAGTTTTAATAGTCTTGTCTACAGATATAGCTAATCAGTAAATGAGTTCTGAAGGATGAGAATAAAAAAAGAATCTGACAAGTTTGTGCACAGAGATTGTCAGCTGTTTTCTGCTGTTACCCAGAGGCAAAAATAAATTATAAGGAATTATAAGGAACAAGTTCGAGTTTGTCTGAATTCTTGACGCTGTCCAGAAGCAGGTGGTGTTGAGTTTTTGTATACTGTTGTGTAATATGCATAAGAATACAATTACCCTGCCTCATTGTTTAATGTATTTAGTTAAATTTATTATGTCTAAGGGTGTATTATTTTGTTTATTTCCTGGGAAGGCCTCATACAGGCAAATGTGTAACTGCTGCATGTTGTAGAGGAAATTAAGCTATTGTCCTATTGCAAGTATGCCTTTACTTTTTATGTAATACCTTTGTATTGTAACCAAATACTATTGTTATTGGTATCGTTTTAGTGAAAGTGAAGTAACATACGGCCAATACTGGAATTCGTGCTCTGCATTTAACCCATCCAACGTGCACACACACCGTGAACACACACCCGGAGCAGTGGGCAGCCATTTATGCTGCGGCACCCGGGGAGCAGTTGCAGGTTTCTCTTTGTGAGGTTTGGTCAGCAGTGACTGAAACGCTTCTGTGCTCTAAGTCACTCACAAATCTTTTGACAGTTCAATAATTTCTATTTGCTTTTCACAAAATATTGTTTGTGTTGATGCCTTTTGCAAGACATTGCATTGTTTCATATTTTTCATCTTCAGAAAGATCTTTCTTCCTCACCATATTTCATGAGAACTGTGACTTGCTTAATAATGTGGAACAACCTCTTTAAGTACAGTTTCCTTTTACCTAAGAAGAACTGGCAAACTATTGAACAAACCTGTCTGAGATTGATACCAGTTGTACTGTTCTCTTTATATGTTTTGCTTTCCCAGCGTGTAATATAAATAAACAGCAAGCCAAACTCTGTTCAAGAGCCAGGATATGAGCACCTTGCTCCTTTAATAGTGCAATGTGTGGTTTACACAATCAAACTCTGCGGCCATTGAACCGAGTAAAACTGTAAATGAAATAAAAGAAATATAGAAAAGTAATTATCAAACATGTAACAAACTTATTTTAACAAGTAAAATGTATACAGATACATAGCTAACTCAGAAGCAATTTAGAAGCATTCTCAATGCAGAGCACCAATGCAATTCGCGATCGGCAATCACAAACATCTTCGATTATATCATCTTTAAACTGAATATACTCTTCTGTAATGTAAACTGGACATATTAATGATTTAAATGAACTTACAGCCAACGCTTTCGACAGGGTTTAGAAGAAGGATTAACAAATGCGGCACAAACATGTCAAGGCTTGCTGTGTCACGAGCTTGCTGCTTCCTGTTACCTTGTGCGTCGCTCGTGGAAACACGTCAAAATAAGAGTCCTCACATAACAACCTACACAATAACGGCAGGCAAAAATAAACTTATACAGAACATTTAAAGTATTACAAAAATATAATATTGGTAGATGCAAATGTCCATCATAAATTGTACACAGCCTCTAACGGAGGCAGAACACTCCCCGCCTGGCATTATTAATGCCACTATGACAGTCTGTGTTCAGTCTTATTTATTCCTCTTTGGCTAGCAGTAAGATGACATCAGAAATGGGTCTTAAGAATGTTTTCACGTTACCGCCTGAGGTTGTTCTAACCTCTACCTTGCGGACCTTTCCGTCATTGCTCGGGAAGACGGATGTAATTAAGCCCAAAGGCCAGTTGTTTCTTGGGGACTGAACTTGCTTCAACAGCACAACATCTCCAGGGTGCAGATTTCGGTGAGTCTCATGCCACTTGCGGCGAGGTTGGAGTGTACTTATGTATTCTTTTCTCCATCGGCTCCAGAACTCGTTAGCCAATGCCTGCACGCGCTTCCACTGACATTTCAGGAGGTCTTTTTCAGTGTAGTTCTCGAACGAAACAGGTACTAGGGGCTTTTGTGTTAATAGCATCGCTGGAGTGAGTATGCATGGAGAATAGGGATCTGCTGAGACATGAACCAGAGGTCTAGCATTTATGATTGCTGACACCTCTGCCATCAGAGTGCAAAGTACCTCATGGGTCAAGTGAGCATGTTTCTTCTGCAACAGCATGCTGTCTAGAATCCTGCGGGTTACACCGATCATGCGTTCCCATGCTCCACCCATGTGGGATGCATGTGGTGGATTGAATTCCCACGTACAGCCATTCTCATGGAGGTATTTCAGAAGACTAGTCTGGTTTCCTTTTGCTGGTTGCATGCCTAGTTCTTGACTTGCACCGATGAAGTTGGTTCCTCTGTCTGATCTGAGCTGTTTTGCTGATCCTCTCACAGCAAAAAACCTTCGCAGAGCATTGATGCAACTGGCAGTGTTCATAGACTCTATGACTTCTATATGTACTGCTCGTGTACTCATACATGTGAAGAGTATAGCCCACCGTTTGTTTTCAGCTACACCGCCTCTGGTGCGTCGAGTGACCACTGTCCACAGACCAAAAACATCTAACCCCACGTATGTAAATGGAGGAGATGTACTGAGGCGCTCAGGAGGAAGATCTGCCATCTTTTGAACTTCTTGCTTTCCTCTGAGTCTGCGGCATGTCATACAACAGTGAAGGATAGAGTTTATCAGTCTTTTCCCCCCTACAATCCACAAGCCAGCCAATCGGATTGCTCCTTCTGTGAACTGTCTCCCCTGATGGTGCACTTTGGAGTGGTAGTAACTCACCAACAGTTTAGCAACATGACTTTGCTTTGGGAGGATGATTGGATTCTTTACCTCTGACTCGATTGAAGCATGTTTCAAACGTCCTCCAACCCTCAAGAGGCCGTCCTCGATGTAGGGGTCGAGATTCCACAGTGCACTTGAAGGTGAAACTTGTTCGTTTCTCTGCAAAGCAGCATACTCCTCGGGATATAGTTCTTTCTGGGCGTGTAGAAGTATTAGTCTCTTTGCTGCTGTCTGCTCTTCAGGTGTGTGTATTTTGCTGCACTGATGCCATCCTTTGCATGTATGGGATGTACTGATGGAACTTGACGTGTGAGAACGTGCTTGATGAATCAGAAAAGAAACCGCTCCTAGCAAAGATTCCCAGGTAGAAAAGCGTTGAAACCGTTCCGAAAAGAGGCTTCTTTCAGCTCGAGTAGCGAAGCTGGTTACACAAGGTCTGACTTCTGCGTCTGTCTCAGGATTAACCATTTCGAAGGACTCACACTGTTGCTCTTGGGGCGGTTGGTAGAGGAAGCTGGGTCCTGTGAACCATATGGTGTCATTCAGCTGTGAAGTAACCACAGATCTTGTTGCCAGGTCAGCTGGATTCTGAACCGTAGGCACATAACCCCACTGGTCTGGAGAAGTCGACTGACGTATCCGCTGAACACGGTTGTGCACATAAACAAAGAAGCGTCTGGACTGATTGTAAATATATCCTAAGACCACTTTGCTGTCACAATAGAATTTCACTGCATTCGGCTTGTGGTCTAGCTCATCGAGGATGTGTTCAGCCATCTCCACAGCCAGCACTGCACCGCACAGCTCCAGGCGAGGGATAGAAGGCTCAGGAAGAGGTGACAGCTTCGCTTTGCCCAGCACAAATCCAACTTTGACCTCGCCTTCATCAGTCAGAGCTCTGAGGTAAGCCACTGCCCCTATGGCCCAGCTCGAGGCATCTGAAAAGACACACAACTCAGTGTATGAAGTGTTAGAAAGTGAATGGTGTAGGTATGTGCGTGTGATGTGAAGGTCGCTTAGCTTTTGAAGTGAGGTTTTCCATTCCTCCCACATGTTTTTCCTCTCTTCAGGAAGGACTGTGTCCCAATCATGTACCTCTTTGGTCAGCTCACGTACCAACGCTCTGCCCCGGATTGTCACTGGTGCCACAAAGCCCAAAGGGTCAAAGAGGCTATTCACGACAGAGAGCACTCCGCGATGAGTGTAGGGCTGGTCGTTTGCTGCAACTTTGAAGGTGAAAGTATCTGTTTTTATGTCCCAGTACAAACCCAGACTTCTTTGTGCTGGCCAACTCTCATTTCCAAAATTCAGATCTTGGAGACCAGAAGCGAGATCTTTCGGTGGGAAACCTTGCATGACTTTAACACTGTTTGAGGCTATCTTGTGGAGCTTAATATTCGATTTAGAAAGTGATTCTTGAGTGCGCTTGAGCAGGTCGATCGCTTCAGCTTCTGTGGGAAAGGACACGAGGCCGTCGTCCACATAGAAGTGCCTGTTAACAAAGTGTGAAGTGTCAGTTCCGTGCTCTTGTTCACCTCGCTGTGCAGCTAACCGTAGACCGTATATAGCCACTGACGGAGAAGGACTGTTTCCAAAAACATGTACCCTCATACAGTAGTCTACCACCTCCTTGCTCAAGTTGCTGTCGCTGTACCAGAGGAATCGCAAATAGTTTCTGTGGTCCTCTTTCACCAGGAAACCATAGAACATCTGTTGGATGTCCGCCATAATTGCAACGCGATCCTTCCTGAACCGTAGCAGCACACCTAACAGTGAGTTGTTTAAGTCAGGGCCTGAGAGGAGCACGTTGTTCAAAGAAATACCTTGGTGTTGCGCACTGGAATCAAATACCACCCGTATTTGTCCCGGTTTTTGCGGATGATACACTCCGAAGATGGGTAAGTACCAGCATTCTTCATCCTCATGGATAGGTGGTGCTCTTTCAGCATGGTGGTTCTGAAAGAGTTTCTCCATGAAGGCAGAAAACTGTTCCTTCATCTCAGGGTTTCTACTCAGCGTGCGACGCAAAGAATTAAGGCGAGACAAAGCTTGTTCCCGATTATTTGGGAGTAATGGTCTGGGTGACCTGAATGGCAAAGGAGCGACCCAGTTTTTCTGTTCGTCTTGGTGGAACTCTGCTTGCATGATCTTCAAGAAGGTCTCATCCTCGAAGGACATGGCAGGTTTGTTATCATTTTTGGTTCTGTCAAATACCTTGAGCCCAAGTTCGTCTTCTGCTTGCACACCATGAGTAGCGTGATTGAATGCATGGGGAAAAACGACAGACTTATGCTCCCCGCCATGGCACAATTTCTCTTTCACTTTGATGTGGCTCTGGCATGGAGTGAGAAGTGATGGGCGGCCATTGTCCAGGATGTTAGTTTTAAAGACACTCACCATCGGCTTATGGGCTCTGTCAATGCAGACATCACCTACAATCACCCAGCCTAAATCTAACCTTTGCGCAAAAGGTGCATTGTGAGGCCCGTTGATTTGTTTTCTCGCTTTGTGTACACGAATCATATCTCTTCCCAGCAATACTAAGATCTGAGCATCAGGATCTAGCTTTGGGATGAACTGTGCCACAGTTTTCAAGTGTGGATGTGCAAGAGCGACTTCTGGAGTGGGTATTTCAGATCTGTTGCTCATTATCTCATTACACTCAATCAGTGGTGGGAGATCAAGACATGTCTTACCATCCAGGGTCTCTATTTGGAAGCCAACCGCTTTCCTTCCAGACGTTTCCATGGAACCAGCACATGTTCTCAACAAATACGGAGAGGGGTTACTTTGGATCCCGAATAGTCGAAAGAATTCTCCTTTTGCCAGTGAGCGATTGCTTTGATCATCAATTATGGCATACATCCTGATAGCTCGCTCCCGTTGTTCTCGAGGAAAGACACGCACCAAGCACATTTTTGCACAGGATCGCATTGGAGCACTTTCTCCACAAACTTCTGTACACTTTGAGGTTACCTCAGTGGTAGTGACATCCTGTTGGTCTGTATCTGGTTCTTGCATCGGAGGTGTGAAGAGCGGAGCTATGTCTGGATGCATGACTGTGCAGTGTCTATCAGAATCACACTCAGCACATTTGAGGATTGCAAGATATTCTCTGGCTACATGATTCGGAGAACAACACCTGAAACACCTCTTATGTTCTTTCAGGAGGTTCTTGCGTTCTACCAACGACTTTTTCCTGAAGGCTCTACATTTCAACAGGGGATGTGATTTATTGTGCATAGGGCAGTGCTTCGTCAAGTCTCTCTTAACGGTCTCTTTCAAGCTCGATGAATCAGACTCATCATTTTTAGAAACATCTGTCTTATGCACCAACACAGGAACTCTGCCAGCGCTATATAGCGTTTATAGAGAGGTCTTTCATTTCGGACGACTGTGTGACTACTGTTTGAAAGCTTGAAACTAGGATCATTCCTTGCTTTAGCTTCACTACAAATGAAATGAGTGAAGAAAGAGAATGGAGGAAAACTGACCTTGTTTTCTTCCTTGAAGCGTGAGCCAACGAACAGCCATTTCTCCTGCAGATTCGCTGGTAACTTCTCCACTATAGGATTAATACCTCGAGGGGTATCAAGGTAAGCTAATCCAGGTAAGTATGCTTCTCCTTTTGCTGCAAGTATCTCCATGAGCATGTCTGCAAGCTCCCTGAGTTTCACATTGTCCTTCGGATATAGACGTGGAAAGTTATCCAGGCGCGTAAATAAGGCACTTTCAATTACTTCCGGGGTAGCATAGCATTCCTGTAGCCTTGTCCTCGACATCTGGAGAGCAGCTTGCGGATTAGTAACATACACTGCTCGTATCCTCCTCACATGATCTGACGATTCCTTCCCCAGCCACTTAACTAACAAATCTAACTCTTCACTAGCTGAGAGCTGTAAGTCTTGTGTGGCGTTAACAAATGAAGACTCCCAGGCTCTGAAGTTTTCTGGATTATCGTCAAACTTGGTAAGCCCTGTGGTGACTAGCTCTCTACGTGCTATGAATTTAGCAAAGTCTAGCATAGGCGTGGCTTGGCTTTGAGAGTAATGCTGTGTATCTGATTGGGCCGTATACCTTTTTGAAGCAGGATCTTGATGTGAAGATGCTTTAAATGCAGTATTTGGGATGGAATGAGGCGGATTGTATGGGGAATCTAAAAATCTTGTGCTCTGTAGACGTTCACTATCGCATAATCTGCTCCGCTCCTGAACTGCATTTGTGTCCCCATCATATGCAGCATTCGTGCTCTGAGACTTATCGATCAAACGGGGAGTCGATTCTTGTGCACAGGTTGATGAAGAGGTATTCAGAGGGAGTGTAGAAAAGTCAGAGCTCACCCGAGTCTGCTGTCTTACATATTCCTCCGTTCTCATTGAAATCACATGTGATGAAATTGTGCTTCTTTCACTGCGATTGTAATCACGTTCCATTGCTGCCGCCTCTAACACTTCCGCTTCTGCCAGAGCAGCTGCAGCTTCCTTTTCTAATTCCAATGCTTCCAGATTTGCTTCTACCGTTGCCCTTTCCTGTTCCAGCCTTGCTTTCTCCTTTTTCATTTCAAGCTGTTTTTTTGCGAACGCCATCTTGGCACGTGCAGCTTCTGCTGAGGCTCTAGCTTTTGCAGCAGCACTAGCAACTGAAGACTTGGAGGAAGACAATGAGCGTTTAGAACTGACCTCTGAAGGTGCCTTTTCTTTCCCTCTGCTCCCTTCAGTTTGCATATTTGCAAACTTGCACCTGCTGATCCATGGCTTTTTACTGTACTGTTCTCTTTATATGTTTTGCTTTCCCAGTGTGTAATATAAATAAACAGCAAGCCAAACTCTGTTCAAGAGCCAGGATATGAGCACCTTGCTCCTTTAATAGTGCAATGTGTGGTTTACACAATCAAACTCTGCGGCCATTGAACCGAGTAAAACTGTAAATGAAATAAAAGAAATATAGAAAAGTAATTATCAAACATGTAACAAACTTATTTTAACAAGTAAAATGTATACAGATACATAGCTAACTCAGAAGCAATTTAGAAGCATTCTCAATGCAGAGCACCAATGCAATTCGCGATCGGCAATCACAAACATCTTCGATTATATCATCTTTAAACTGAATATACTCTTCTGTAATGTAAACTGGACATATTAATGATTTAAATGAACTTACAGCCAACGCTTTCGACAGGGTTTAGAAGAAGGATTAACAAATGCGGCACAAACATGTCAAGGCTTGCTGTGTCACGAGCTTGCTGCTTCCTGTTACCTTGTGCGTCGCTCGCGGAAACACGTCAAAATAAGAGTCCTCACATAACAACCTACACAATAACGGCAGGCAAAAATAAACTTATACAGAACATTTAAAGTATTACAAAAATATAATATTGGTAGATGCAAATGTCCATCATAAATTGTACACAGCCTCTAACGGAGGCAGAACACCAGTTATCTAAAAAGATGTGAAAAACAACACAAACAAAAATCTGACTCTTTATCTATAATAGTGCACGTCACGTGCCATTCAGCATGCAGAAAATACAAATCCTGTGAACAAGTGATCAATTTGAGCCCCAGCTTCAGCGTCTATTTATAGTGCGGGGGGCGGGACGCTTCGGGTTCTAGAGAGCATTTGATTGGACAGAAAGCTTGATGAGAAGCTGAAGTGCAGTGTGATGTCATCAAAATCGCTGATCCATATTGGCAGAAATGAAAGACTAAGTTTCGAATGTTTATATCTTGTAAAAGTGAATTTTTTCATTGTTTTGGAGCACACTAGCTTATAGACAGTGTTGGGAAGGTTACTTTGGAAATGGAAATGTAAGGTTACAGATTACAAGTTACCCTATTAAAAATGTAATAAGTAGTGTAACTATTTCAATTACTTTATTAAAGTAATGTGACTGATTACATTTGAGTACTTTTTGATTACTTTTTAAATCACTAATGAATGTTTTCGACTGTTATTCATTTTCAAATATTTAAAGCAGGGAGCTTTAACTTTACAGTAGTGCTCAACACTGATTACTGTCAGACTTTCAGAATCCTTCATCACTTCCCAGCAGGCACACAACGCCATACGACGTTGATATTTGGTTAAATTTCGGTTGCAACATTGGGTGACCAAAATTCAACGTAATTCAACGTCTAATGTCAATGTTAAATTGACGTCCAATACCGACGTCAGCTGATGTTGAGATTTTGTTGTTTTTAGGTTGTGCAACCAAAATCCAACGTTAAGTCCACGTCAAATTGACGTCAAATATTGCATTTTCAACCAAAATGCAACGTCTGTCCAACATCATGTCCAACGTCAACCTGATGTTACATCGTCTGGTGCCTGCTGGGTTGAATTAAGATTATAAAAAAATTATTTTCAAGCATAGCCACCACAAAATCAGACTTTAGCACCTCTTTTTACTTTGAGATCGTTCTGAGGTTAAATACTGATTTAAAATCATAACAAGATACAGTTTAATAGCTGTGATACTGTTTTTGAAATCAAATCTTTGCATAGCTATGACAAACAATGCCTTGGAAAAAAGTCAATCTTAAAAAAAAGCATATACATAAACCCAAATAGACAATAAAATTGAATTGAATAAATATGTTCTATTCTGTGTCCCAAGACATTGGTGTCTCATATTTTAGAGCAGTCAATTCAGTTTGAGAAAGCAATCAATCAAATCTCTGTGTGTGTGAAAATATTTAGATGTATCCCCTTTTGTAATTAAATTACGTAACTCTGTAACATGTAACTATCTGCTCCCCAACACTGCTTATAGATAATCTTAAGCCTAGTATATTCATACCAAAAGCTATCTGCCATCTTGTCCGACATCTACGGCCGGTCTCCATAGAAATCCATGTTAAAACTGGGTAAAACTGAATTGAAACTTTTTCAATATAACTAAATGTAAAAATGTGTGCAGGGTTAAGCTGTGCTGTTGTTGGCTGGCACAGTAACGGCAATAAACTAAAGGAATTCCTCTAAAAAACTTGCCAAAGGTGGACTTGGCAACTCAAGCATGGGTTTGATCACGTGGTGCCTGTTGCTTTTCTCAACGCTTGTCTTGATGAGCCAATCGTCTGTTAAGATCGCGTTTTATATAAGCATTTTATAAGGGCTCTAGGGAATTATCATTGGTATGTCAGGCTCTATTCTTCGCTTAATTAATTTGCATGATTATACGCTGAACTTGCCAAAAGTCTGACAAAAACAGCCGCTGGAGAAACAAAGACGAAGGTTTATTAACCACAAGAAAACTAGCTTGTGTTTAACAGACTCCAAACGATTTAAATGACTGATTAACTTTAATGTCCCCAAAGAGGAAATTCTTTTCCACAGCACTGCACTTGTTTGACACACACAACATAGCGTACATAATACAAAAAAAACGGGGGAAAAAACCCCTTAGGATAACCCTCAGCAATGTCTGATGGCTGAAGGAATTAGGCTTCTTCCAAACGAGCCCTCCTGCACCTCATAGCCCTGTACCTGCTCCCTGAGGGCAGTGGGGCTAAATACTCATTAAGTGGATGTGTAGAGTCCTGTTCTATTGAAATGCGTGTAATAGCTCTGTTATTGAGTTCAGTGAGGTTGGGCGTTGAAAGACCTATAACTTTCGCAGCAATATTGGACACCTTTGTGAGTTTGGTCCGGTTTTTAACAGAAAGCATGTTGAAAAAACAGGTAGAACAATACAATAGAATTGGCTATCGACCTGCTGGTAATCTGCTGTCACATCTACTGAGGTGAAATAGTCTGTCAGACTGACATCAGTGCATCTATTGTTGTTGTTTTGTACAAACATGAGCCATCCTGCGTTTGTCTGTATATAACCACACGAGGGAGCAAACGACTAGCAATTGTGGCTTTCCCTCAGGTCTGCTATAGAGCAATGAATTATTGGCTGTATTTCATATTGAGCTGCAATTCGATGCTTTCATCAGTTTGATCGTTTTATGTGTGTTTTTGTGAGGTAAGTAAAGTTTTATTTATATTGCACCTTTTAAAAGCAGTGTTTCAAAGTGCTTGACTGATTCACAGACTAACAACAAAACTATTTACAGACTTTTGGCCAAAACAGACGGAGGGAATAGAAATGTAATATAACAAAGTAGCAAAATAATAGTGAAGTAAATGAATTTGTGTTATTTAATGCTTTCTTTCTAATGCTCACAGATAAACTTGTCACTACAAATAAGTGCTAAAATAGTATAGCTTTTACACATATAATTAAGAAGTACCTTTAGTATATATGGGTCAGAGGAAAAAGGGTTTTCAACCATCAAAACACAAGTTTAATACATTCATGCATGTCCTATTTATCTTGTCGGTTACACTTTATTTTAAGGTGTCCTTGTTACAGTGTAATTATACATTTAAGTACTGAGTAATACGTGACCCTCTCTGTGAAAACCCAGCTACAGTCATTTTTGTGATTTACTGTTTTCTACATAAAATCATCCTTCATAAGGTAAAGAACATTCTGTTAAAATGTAACCTATATATCTTTAATATTGACTGAGTAAGGCCTGTCAAACAATGAAATAATAGTGAAATTAATGGTTGAAATCAAACTTTGATGGTTGTTATCTCATAATTAGATTTTGAGAGGGTCACATTAATTAACTACATGGGTGATTCTCACGAAATCTTAGTTTTAAAAATTTCAAGCATGAAAATTTTCAAAATGCTAAATTAACTTTTTTTCTCCCAGACATTAGCATCAAAATCTGGAGTATTTGTGAACATTAATTTAAAAACTTTTACTTTTTTGGACATAATTTCCAAAATAAGTCCTAAAGAATCTCATTACTGCAACAGTCTGAAAACATCAACACTGTTAGAAAAGCAAATACATTTTAACATTTTTAAAAATGGATTATTAATAGTCATGCACAGTTACCTGAAATTCTGAAATAATATTTATTTTTAATTTAACAGTTTTTTTTTTATTGATTTCTCTCATTACCGCAACACCTTCCACAATTTACAACCATTTTTTTTTGACATGACAAACCTAAAAGAACATAATTTGTAGATTCTCCACATGCATTTAAAATCAAAGTACTATTTTTCTATTAATTAAATTAACATTTAATGAACATCTGTTGCGATAATGATACACAGGTTTCGGGAAATGAGGTCAATTATTTCGGTAATGATAATAAGTATACTAGTCTGAGATTTTGTTAAAAGCTAAATTTAATGTGGAAAAAAACAGATATTTGCAAAATCATGCAATCAAGTTCAAAACAGTTTTGTGTAGTGCTTCAAAAATACAAACACAATTTTTCAGAAAAACATTAAAACAGGGCAACATTTCAACGTGTAACTAAAAAACATGAACCATTTTACCATGGCACTAAAAAAATAACTGACCAACAAGGACAAATACCACATTCTGATGTGTCAGTACTTGTCACTAGTGATGGGAAGTTCAGATCATTTTACTGACTCGGACCTTTGAGTCTCGTTCAGCAAAATGAACAAATCTTTTTTCGAGTCATTTTGTTCATTTTAGCAAAATATAATTAAAATGTTACGAGCTACTTCCCTAACACATCTACTACTTACGCAAACGTTGATCACACTACAAACAATACAAAACTATAATGGTATAAGAAACAGAAAAGATTAATTCATTGCTTACCTGGGTTTTTAGTCTATGATTAGCTCACCTCACCACTTATTTGACAAGTCTTCGGGTTTGAGTCGCTCGTTCATCACGTTACAACCCCATAAACTTAACCAATGCAGTCTGAGCCGGAAAGAGAATTGATTAGTTCATCTCGAGACTTTTGAGTCGTTCGTGTTTTTTTTTCATGTGACGTGACAGCATTGGATAGAGAAATTAGTTAATTTACAACCTTCCTTACAAACGGCTGCATAGTTATTATTATTATTACTTACTTTTACAGTTACGTGATGTGTTTCTGGTCTCAAATTGTAGCTTTTTATTTCTTACAGTTTATGTGTGAATTTCTGTCATGATTCTTTTCCATAACACTGAATGTGGTAACAAAGGTAATAAACTAAATAGTTGGTTATTATTATTATTATTAAGTCTTTTTCCCTCAGACTGCATAGGTTTAGGTTAAGGGGCTGTCACGTGATGAACAAACGACTCGAAAAACCCAAAGACTCGAAACAGGTGAACTAATCCTATGCAGAACCTATAGGATGTTGCGCATGCGCGACTGAACGAATCACTTCCCGAGACGACTCGTTCTTCCCGAGTCACATTAAAGATTCGTTCAAAATGAACGGTTCGTTCAAAATTAACGAATCGTTCAAGAACGACCCATCACTACTTGTCACGTGTATATTAATTCTTAACAACCATGCTACACAACAGTTCTACACAACAAGAACAGTTCACTGTGTTGGGATCATCTTGGAGGTAGCATGCAAATGGACATCATATGGTGTCAGTGTTTTACACATTTGTTTGTGTATTTTGCCCAGATCTCAGGCAACACACAGAAGTGTCGAGCTGAGGATGTGGCAGGTTGTGGCTCTGGAATGATGGCTTTATGTCTTCAAAGTAGTACCAGACTTTTTTCTCCCTCATATCTTATGGATGGAATGAAAAATCTGTTTGGTCCAGCACAACTCGTGTTAACTTCATACTAGTCTCAGCCTCAGACGTCACGCTGGCTGAATATCTGATGCATAAGGCACACAAAAGTGGAAACACTTCAGGAGTTTTGAAGTTGTCCTCTGATTTGTTGAATTATACAGGATTTCCTGGGAGACGTTTATGTCGCGTTCTTTAACGTTCCACCTGGAAACAAAGATGCCATGATGCCAAA
This sequence comes from Onychostoma macrolepis, assembly GCF_012432095.1. Classification (NCBI taxonomy): domain Eukaryota; kingdom Metazoa; phylum Chordata; class Actinopteri; order Cypriniformes; family Cyprinidae; genus Onychostoma; species Onychostoma macrolepis. The sequence continues at coordinate 11,018,153 of NC_081157.1, read as the reverse complement.
CTCCCTCACGAAAGAAGAAAGCCGCCATGTTTACAACTGATGACGAGCGCTTCTCAGGATCAACTAAACACTGGACTTTCAAAAGTATGTGAAATATTTAAAGTTCGCGGCATAGAATCTTTAAAATAAGTCCGAGAGTTGTACACACAGTTATTGTGGTGACATTTCCACGCCCCGAAACGTGATGCTGAACGAAACGAACTGTGATTGGTTGTTTGACATGACGTTCAAACGGCCTCATGGGCTGGCCTTGGCCAATGAAATCTACCTTAGATTCCAGACCTTCAGCTGTCAGTCTTCATACTGACCATCTACAATCTAGAGCAGGGGTCGGCAACCTACAGCACGCAGAGGGATAATCAAGTTCCATTTTTGTCCTTTTTTTGGTACAGATTTTGTAAACTCTTAAAACTACATTCTGTGACACAAAAACAGTATTAATTATAAAATTACAGTGGGTTTGGGCGTCCGCCATGACACTCGCTGTGAGAAATACGGCAAGCGGAGTGATACAAACGGTGAAACTGTTGACGTTCTGTTGTCACTCTAATCTCACACTCTTATCAGCCAATCAGACTCGAGGACCAGAAAGAACTGCTGTATGAAGAGAAATATTCCAACAAAGAAACCCATGCATTTTATGAAGAAATAAATTACACTTATTGAATAGACGTTCTCGATAATTTGTTAGTTTTATTAGCTGTCAAATTCCTACATCACAAAATACAATGCTTATACTGTAATCGCATCAGATGCAAGATGTTTTCTCTCGCTCGCACAAGATGACGTCATTGTTCGTTGCCACGGCAACCGCTTGGTGCTCAGCGCCCCACACCGCTTCTTGTATTATGTGGATGAGAAGAGGATGTCGCTCACGCTCTGGCATTCCCAGGAATTATAATAATCTTTGTTTTGTCACGTGATTTGAAGGACCAGGAGCTGCTGTAGTTTTATTTATTTACATTTTAGAAGACACGTTTTATGCAACTGTGCACAGATTATTTGAAATTATGAAAAAAAAAAAAAAAAAAGAAGAATTATACCCTAATTCAACATTAAAATTCCAGTCAAAAAGCTACTTGAATATTTTTTCACTCTTATGTTTGTTCACATACAGACACTGTATTCTTTCACTTTCATTAGTGTTGGTAAGTACAGAGAATAAAAGGTTTCTTTGTTTCGGGTGTGGTGGCGTGTTCTGTCACCAGCTGGTTATTTTTGGTGTTGAATGTTTGGCATGGCTGCTATTGCTGGTTTCTTTTCCCTCATATTTTGTTTTGTTTTTCAGACATTCTTCTCTTATTGCTGTCTTATCGATGTTTTTATAAAACAATAGCAATGGAGAGACTGTTCACTGACTGGTGATCATCCAATCAGGACAGTGTGTAATGCACACTTACTGTAGGCTATATTAAAACATGATCATGAAGCTGTTTAGATGTTTCCTATATCGAATTCACATCTGAAGTACCAGAATTTGGCGTTATATTTATGCCAACATTTATGTATAGAACCAGCCTAGAACCATGGAAATGTACTTAAAACGCATCAGAGTTTCACCTCTTGGTCTTCTATACTCTTTGGCACAGATCCACCTACAGCACAGACGCACGTACAACAACTCCTTTTCAGTCCATTACATCACAACATTTATTTGCATTTTTTCAAGTAACAGATTAGTTTTGCATATTTTTATCCAAAACCATTCTACATTTATTCAGATATAATAACATACATGCAATTTTTAACCACATATTCAATCAAACAATACCAGACGCCATTATGTTTATCGTGCTATATCGTGCTAATCTCTCGATTAGCTTACAAATAAATGTGCAAATGACATAAACTTTTTTTGTGTTAACACACACACTAACCTGTGTATATCCTAACAAATTCACTATTTTACTGTGAGTTTATATTTTCCTCCCTGCATCATATATCTGACCCTGGCTTTCACGACATACAATAAAAGTCTTATAGTTATTCTTTTTCTTTTCTATGTTGAAAATGCTGTCAATATTTCACAGTACAACACACTGTAATTCTTAAACCTATACGCTTAAACAACTATAAAATTAAACACTTACATTTGCTTAAAATATTCATTCTATGATTGACTGTAACAACGACGCCGCTTTTGTTCCCTCCGTACTTGGAGATGCTTTTCACGACCAGAAGGAGCAAAGCGGTCAATTGTGGCATAATAAAAGCTCTGCTGCTTTCGAACCGTGTGTCACGCTCGTTCACCAGCCTCGTTTCGCTTTGACGGCCTAAATTATAGCTTTACCCTGCTTCATACTACGACATTAATAAATCTATGCATTATTAGCTCATTCATGAACATGATTTCTTCGGATTACATCAGCTGTGGGGATGAAGACGACAACTCCCATGATTCCACACGGCGTCATCAAAATGTACATATTGTATCTTTAAATTCTTCTATTTATGCCTTATAAACATACATACAGTACACTGTTTATATTACAGCTACTTGTATCACTCGATATTATAGCGATTGTTTTCCACCCTCGACTTTTGAACTCAGCACATAACTGTTCAAACTAAAAGTCCCATTGTTTGATATCTACTCCCACATTATACGTAAACTACATTTTTGTAGTATGACGGATATTTTATAAAGATATTCATGTTCATCTTGCATGTATGCCCACGTATAACATTTGACTCATTCATATATTGCATCAGATATTTCACATTTATATTTAATATATTACCTAATTGCTATTACATCTCTAATCATTTCCTTTTATTCACAAAAACACTTTATTACATGCATTTCATTTATGCACCTCAACTCATTTGTAACAAACGTGCAACCAACAAAATAAACACATTATTGAAGATATTTTGCCTTATTTTACAATATCAGTCATACTCTAGATAATTTGTTTGCATTGTTATTAACTGTTTTTTCTACTTTCTTTTTGTCCTCAGAATGGCTACTCCATATACTCGTCCTGCCAGACTTGCATGCAAATGTATTCAGACCCATTTGATCAATAAAGCAAAAACATTCATATACACAAAATCTAAAATTGAACCTGCAACATTACAGGACAACATCAGTCTGTGTCCTCACTGATAATGACAATACCTACCTTCACAAAAAATCTGGCACAGACCCCGAATTTGAAGAAAGAGCTAGCTACATTTTAAAAAAATGTGACCATCTCTACCAAAGATGGGCTTGCCCACTTGCTAGTCGGGCCAGCAACACAGAAATTTCACACAGCTCCACTCGTGGTCACAGAGGATGCAGTAAAAGCTACACAAAATGCACTATGTCCAACCTCAACACCCATGTCTGGCAATGAAGACTCAACATAAACTCAACTCATGGATATATAACTCTCCAAGGCCAAGGGAAAAGAGTGAGTATCTTAATCTATGTCTCACTTATTCAACATATATTACTTCTGAAAACTGAATGTCACTTACTTAGACATTTTATACAACATATCTCCTATACTTACACCTGCACAAAACAAACTTATATGGTGCTTAAACTGTAACATTTTTGCCACCTCCTCTTTACTTTCACAGCTACAGAAAGTAAGGATGACACAATCATCAATGCCAATTTTAAATCTAAAGCTGCTGTGTGGTCCTGATCAGCTTAATATCTCCCTATGGAGAGATGAAGCTCTCTGTGACTTACACATTGGAGACGACGTAGAGATCACCCACCTTTATAGTGACATGGTGCCTCGAGGAAGAGGAAATTTTCATTCCTCTCAGTACACAATTGTTAAGGTAATCATAATACAATCATTACACAAATATGTAAGACATACTGTACCTCTATCTATCTATCACACACAAGCAAAGTATACAAATTCATATACCATTCAAATTATACACTCCTATCATACACATCTTTGATGAAATCACACACTTACTAGCAACAGACTACATTTCACATACCTATATGTTTGGTCAAAAAATATATATTTTTTTCTTTTTCTTTTACAGATTAAGGAGACTGCATGTACAAAACAAGAAATTGAAATTCTAGGAGTATCTCAGTCTGGTGACACCTACACTCTTCTCAGCAGTGACGACGAAGTCTACACAGTTTCTGCAGAGTTCTACACTGGAAACCTCACCAATTTCATTGATGAATTACCCATGAAGATTCTTGTGGAACATAACAACCGAATCGTTAACTTCATACCACTAGCTTAAGCTTCTCCTCCTAATCTGAACTCTTATTGTTTTCACCCCCTTTCATGTCCATTCATTTTATAATACTTTTCTATTTTTAAAATTTAATTGTTGCTATTTAGATGCATTTCCTGCATTTTTGTAACCTCCGGACATATCTATACTTCTATATTGTATTAAAACTACTTTTTGTATTATTTCGCTGCATTACTCCAAGCCTCTTGAAGGATTACCCAAATATGATTCACACTGGTTGGACACTTCTTACGGACATCACGGTCCAGTTCCTCCCAAAGTAGCTCAATTGGCATAATATTGCCATTATTATGTAATCAAAATGAAAATTATTATTGCTGGTCTTCAATGATAATGTCAAGTTACTTTAATGTATTTGCACCAAAAAATTATAAGGATTTATGCTGATATCATCCAAAACAACAGTGCCAGGGGTGTTTCCAAACTTTTGAAACGTTTTTTCAGTGATCAAACTGTCATGATAAACATGAGATAATACTATTGATAACAGAATCATTAATATTTTATTGGCCTTTGCAAAGTACGCAATAAGCTTCAATAGACGCTGTGATTAATGTTCTCTGCCGCTTCATTTCAGTACGTTACATGACTGCCCCCTACTGATCATGTCTTTCCTGTGTTAGAGCATTCCCTGTGGTCCTGCGTAAGACACCGTGGTCACGCGTGATCGCTTTCCTCTGCACACGCATTCTCGGTGGCCAGATCTGTAGGATACATTATTTTACAAACATTTGACATATCAAATATCATTCAGTGTCTATTTCAATGCGCAGCAGCTTTTTCCATATAGTGTAACACTCTTTTCACATAATTAAATATTCTCTAATCCAACCTGTTACATTTCTTAATTAAAGTAATGAAATTAAGATCTGACTTGTAGTATGTTGTGTATTTCTTACCTTTGGCAGTGTGGGCAGGTGCCAAGTCCTGCTGGAAAATGAAATCAGCATCTCCATAAAGCTTGTCAACAGAAGGAAGCATGAAGTGCTCTAAAATTTCCTGGTAGATGGCTGCGTTGACTGTGGACATCAGAATACACAGTGGACCAACACCAGCAGATGACATGGCAGCCCAAATCATCACTGACTGTGGAAACGTCACACTGGACTTCAAGCAACATGGATTCTGTGCCTCTCCACTCTTCCTCCAGACTCTGGGACCCTGATTTCCAAATGAAATGTTAAATTTACTTTCATCTGAAAAGAGGACTTTGGACCACTGAGCAACAGTCCAGTTCTTTTTCTCCACAGCCCAGTTAAGATGCTTCTGATGTTGTCTCTGGTTCAGAAGTGGCTTGGTAGCCCTTTTGCTGAAGACGTCTGAGCGTGGTGACTCTTGATGCACTGACTCCAGCTTCAGTTCTCTCCTTGTGAAGCTCTCCCAAGTGTTTGAATCGGCTTTGCTTGACTGTATTCTCAAGCTTGCGGTCATCCCTGTTGCTTGTGCACCTTTTCCTACCCAAATTCTTCCTTCCAGTCAACTTTGCATTTAATATGCTTTGATACAGCACTCTGTAAACAGCCACACCTTTCAGTAATGACCCTCTGTGACTTACCCTCTTTGTGGAGGGCGTCAATGTTCGTCTTCTGGATCATTGCCAAGTCATCAGTCTTCTCCATTATTGTGGTTTCAAAGAACAAGAGATACCCGGAATTTATACTGTAGGGATGGTCATTTATTGACACTCAAATGTAAATATTCTAATATTTTGAGATACTGATTTTTGACTTTCATGAGCTGTAAGCTCTAATCATCAAAAAAAAAAAAAAACGGGATAAAAGAAAGGGATAAAAGTATCCCTCCAACAGGAACACTCCCCGGTTCTGACACTCACAGGAACACCAAAGTTCTGAGTCTCTGGTACATCCAGAGAGACAGTAGCAGAAACAGCGTTCTGAGTTTCTGGCCTGACGAGGAGACTTCAAGACAGCTAAGGTTCAACTCAGCTCCTGAATAAACCTTCCTTATCGCAGTTGGCTGCCCTTCAGTTGCAAAGGACCCAGCAGTGACGGACCCCGTCTGACTCTTGCCGCTCCGAAAGCAGCGCAGCCCAGTCCGCAAAGGCACTGCCTGAAACAAACGGCTTCTCAACGACGCAGCCAGGTGGCAAAGGACCCCATGAAGACCCATCTGACCAGTCCATCCTCTAAGGACCCTTTGTGGCACAACAGCAGTTCAGCATCCTCCAGGTCAGCGCATTGACGGCTACCGGAACGCAACTCTGTGCCCTCCCCACTGCACGCAGTCTGCATCACCAGTGGAAGACGTCTCTACCGCCGGACTGATCACCCGCCTGTGGAACGTAATTATAAACTTACCAAACCTCTTTCCTAAAGACCTTGGCTTAGTTTATACCTGCAGCCTATGTTTCTCTAACATGTTTAGATAACATTTACTTGGGGTCAGCATTACAAATAATAGCTATATTATTTGTTCAGAGATAAATAAGCAGTTATTTATCGTTAACTCTACCAGAGCCATTAAGTGGTTCCCATCAGCAACATTACCATAGAAATCTCTTCCATTTCTACATTCAGCTCAACAGCATTCCATTCAGCCGCTCTGTGTTCATTCCATTTATTTGTTTCTGCGATTTACTCAGTATCTTGCTTCATATTTAGTTGTTTATTATTCTCTATTAGCAGTGCATATTCATTTATTGGTATCATCACTAGTTGTTGTATTTGCTCTTGCATATATATTGTTAATAAATTTCATTAATCTTATTACAATTGTGTCTTCTTTGTGTTGATGATCCAAGGCTCTACTAGCTAGCTAAACCACCAATCTTTCAGATAAATCAGTTGATCAGCTCCCTCCAATGTGTGCGATTCAAATTATTGAACAGCTTGTGGGAAACATGCCCGCATTGCCAAATTACCAGTCTTTGACTGGTGCACTAAACTAAGTGAGGTGGGAATTGATCGTCTGATATACTCACAACCGCACCTTGAGTGATTTGTGACCCAAAATCACAACGTCTTAGGTGACGCGAGTCCCACATACTTAGGCTACTGTTTTCCTGTGATCAAAGCTGAATTTTCAGCATCAATACTCCGGTCTTCAGTGTCATATGATCCTTCAGAAATCATTCTGATATACTGATTTGCTGCTAGTAAACATTTCTGATTATAATCAATGTTGTAAACATTTGTGCTGCTTAACCTTTTCAGTGGTGAGTTTAGAATATCTCAGCTGTCCCCCTGGAGTGAGTTTTTTAACGGCCATAGAACGTTGGGATGTATTACGTTTCAGTTTCCATGGTGACGCATCAACATTGAGACCTGGAAGACAAATTTGAGGGTTTTTTTATTTATTTTTATTAATATTATTATTATTATTATTAAATGTTCTAATTATAATAAACTTTTCCTGTTGTTTTCTTTTCATGCCAAATATAATCATAAACGTGTTGCAGCAAGACGGGTTATGGCCGCAGCCTTGTTTGTTTACATTGCAAAGCAGCGTAGGTTTCACGTGACTCATAGAAAAGTTTTCAGTCACGTGACTTCTGCCGCGTGAGGCAGGACAAAACAATTATTAGCTACAACACTTGGCACTTTGTAAAGACGCAGCACAAGCCAGTCAATTTTACTTCTATTTCAAGCCACGAACACTGGATCCCTCTCAAAAAACAAACATATGAACACAAACACTTGTGTTTTAGAAACAGGAACAGTGGCGGTTTTAGGCATGGGCGAACGGGGCAGCCGCCCGGGCGGCATTTTTTCATGACACGTGGGGGGCGGCACAAGCACTTGGAAAAAAAAAATCATCTCCGACGCTAAGCGGTTTTCTATTGTCTATCATATTATCTATCATATAACTGTGCGGGGAATTGGCAAATTGGCGCCTGCTTGTTGAGAAGGTACCGAGCACAGAAGCTGTGTGAGAAGTGGAAAGGGAGGGGTGCGGCCGCGGGGACAGTTCACCTCTCCCAAATTAGTGGGACAAGTGGGCTAAAGTCAGTCACACCCAGGGGCGCGGGAAGTGTTTTTCATGTGAGCAACTGTTTAATTGTAGGAATATAAAAAAAAATCGGAGTGTCTATTTAAGTGCAAATAGCTATGTTGCTGGCAGAGGCTATTTAGATTAACTCCACCCACAAATGTATGATTGGGATTTTCAAATATGCAAAAGACGGTTACTAGCTGTCAGATTCAGTGGTGCAGATGGCAAAATTTGCGTTACACTTCTTTCGACACGATCGACCAGGGTTCGAATCTGCCTTTTGGCGAACTTTTTTTGTCCCTTTTTAAATTTCAAATCACATCACATCAGAAAAGCATTTATTTTTTAATAAAAATGAAGGAAATAATCAAAGAGTTGAACATAAAGTATCGGGTAGGGTTAGGGTAGGTGTAGAGAGGGCTTTTGTCCCAATAAGGTGGCATCCATTTAATAATTAGAAATAAAATTTAAAAATGACACTCAATAAGTTATTGCATACTATTTTATAATGTATTACAATGCAGAAGTGCAGATAATTACCACTATTTTTGTAATAAGTAATGTTTTTCTCTAATAATGTTTTTCGCCATGTTTTTATTTTATTTTAACATAGAATAAATAGAATCTAAAGCTATTTGCACTGTGTAAATAACATATCACTAAAGAATACTGCTATTTTCACTTTGTGGTTTAGTCTTGATTTCTGGTCGTGAGTGACAGTGTTGGGGGATGGAAATCTGTTGATTGTCGAGTGCCAAATAAACACAGAGTGTTTATTATGTATATAGAGTATTTAAGTTCTGATAACTTATACTGTTTTGTGCAGAATTGTGTTTTTCATGTTCAAGGATTTGTGCAATTGAGAAATATAAGCTTGTCTTACACTTATATTGTTATAGTAAAACTGTTTGTGCAAAATTTTTTAGCAAAAAGACCTAAAAAAAATTTTTTTTCTCGAATGGGGGATGGATGGGCGCTCAGAGGGGGTCTCGCCCGGGGAGTAATTCAATGTAGAACCGCCACTGAACAGGAAGATATTTGGACCAGGAAACTCGTGCTTACCAGCATGTGGAGGAGGATGGAAGTCGTGCATTATTTGTACTTCAACAAGGTATTATGATTATGTACTTCAACATGGTATTATGATTATGTATTGCAAATGTATTATTCTCTTATATTTTATTATTTGAAATTTAATCTCGTTAATTTTATTCTAAGCAAGAAATAACATCAACCAGAATGACATGTCCATGAAACAACGTGCATGCATCCTTTGAAAGTGCCAAAATATCCAAATACTATTAATGAAAACGCGAAGCCAACGATAGTTTTGAACCATTTTTTTTAAACCAAAGTTGGTTTGGTGCAGTTTACTTAGTTTCACAAAAATAAAGGTAGCATGAAGAGATTTACATATCTTGTATGTGTAGAACAGCATTGTGTAGAACAGTCATCAAAATGTTTTTTACAGCAATTATGAAGTATTTGGAATATATCATTAAATATTTAAATATAATGAAATTCTATAATATTAATTATGATAATAATTGTAAATATAATTACAACTACAGCATGACATTGCTAAATCGTTCCTAAATTACTGTACACTATTATTTACAAGGTTGATATAATAGCTGTGTGTGTGTTTGTTTGTTTGTTTGTGTGTGTGTGTGTGTGTGTTTCATATATTTTACACTTTAAACAATATACATTATTTACACAGTAAAAAGAACAAGTATTGTTATAGTGCTATAACATTTTTTTTTCTTTCTCTCTCAGAAATAGGCAGAAGTGTGGTATTGTTCAAAGCACTCTGTTGGACACAGTGCTGTGTTGCAAGGTTTACACATGAACCTCGTCTTTTGCCTTTTCTGTGGGCACTTTTTGGTGGTCAGGCAGACCTTGCAGTGCCTGCGTGTGTTCTTCCCCTGTTGGACAGTTGCAGGGATCTCAGAGGGGAAATGCCGAGCAGTGAGACGAAGTGGGTTGTAAGCAGGAGGGCGACCACCGGAAGATGGCTTCCGGGGAGTGTGGTGTTCTCCCACAAGTTGGCGAACAAGATTTTGACGGAACTTTCGGTATGTCAGGCTAGAATCATTCTTCACCTTGTAAACAATGAATGCATTGTGCACTGCAAGGTCCAAAAAATGGAAGAACAGTTTCTTGTACCATTTTAAGGTCTTACGAGTACAGCCAACAAAACTGTCCATCATATTGACCTTATCCACAGCACCCATTTTTTTATTGTAGTCCAGCACGCATTGGGGTTTGATTTTCTCATTTCCAGTGGTGTGGTCTATCTTTCCAGAGGGTGACATCTCTGCTGAGTGGACTGTTGTCAGCATGTGGACATCGCGTTTGTCATGCCACTTCACTGCCAGCATTTCTTCGCAACTTTTAAAGTCTACCTCCCCACTGGACATCCTGTCTCGGAAGCGTGGCATGCCCTTTCTGTTGGCCCTCACTGTTCCACAAGCCCCGGTTTTATCTCTCAGCAGGTGACTGAAAAGAGAAGGACTGGTGTACCAGTTGTCCACATACAAAGTATGCCCTCTCCCCAAGTATGGCTTCAGCAGTGTCAGCACTACTGAGCCAGACACACCAAGTCCTGGAGTGTGTGTGATGTCTGTGCTGGAGCCAGTGTACACTACCACATTGATGACGTACCCAGTCAGAACATTACACAGCATGAAGAGCTTGATTCCGAACCTCTTCCTCTTTGATGGAATGTACTGTCGAAATCCAAGCCGGCCTTTCCACAGCAGCAGTGAATCATCGATGCACAAGTCACTGTGAGGAACGAACATCTGTCCAAAAGTAGCCATCAGAGAGGTGAAAACACTTCTAATTTTATTCAGAGGATCCCTGAGATTTGCTGTAGCATTGTCAGCAAAGTGGAGGGCCCTCTGGAGGAGTTGGAACCGATCCAGAGAGAAGAGAGTAGAGAAAAATGGGGTCTGTATTACTGGATCGGTGGACCAGTAATCTTTCAAGGAGTTTTTTCTTACCAGGCCCATAAGAATAACAGCTGCCAGAAATGTGTAAATTTCATTTACAGTTGTTTCAGTCCACTTTGCCAGTTTCCCAGGGATAGTAGCCGACTCTTTCAGCTGATGAGCGTACCTATTGGTCTCCTGCACCACTTGCACCACAAGTTGCTCATTCATAAATAATCTGAAACATTCTGCCTCAGAAGGATTTGTTACACTACCTTGAACACCTTTGGTAGTGTTGTCAAAGTCCAGGGCTGGTGGAGAGAATGGATTGGACGTCCAGGTTGGAAGGAAGTCCTCCACAATAGCGCCCTCACTGGCAGGGCCGGCATTGTCAGGGATCGCCGGCGCTTCGGGAACGATCACAGCCCGCAAGGTGGGCTTCCTCGTCGCTCTCTGACAGCTGTCCGTCACTGCTGCTGCCGGATTCAGCGTCCGAGTCAAAAAGAATGTCCAAAATATCATCACGAGTAAGTTTTCTTTCCATGTTTACTCTGAAGTAATGTGGTCAGGTCAGAGGGAGACGTGTCACAACCCCGCCAAACATTCCCGCAGAAAAAAAACGGTTTCACTTTATTTTGATGGTCCTTTAACACATTCTATTGACTATAAGTAATGTTGCACCTACATTTCTATTGACTCTCATTAGAGTGTTAGTAGTGTATTAGTTGACTGGTAGGGTTAGGGTTAGATTAAGTTGACATGTTCTTGCAAAGTTACTTATAGTGAGTAGAATATCTGTTGGGAGACCAACACAATAAGGAGTTAGTAGATATGAAGCAGACAGTCTACTAATACTCTTATGAGAGTTTGTTGACATGTAGTTGCAACATTACTTAGTGTCAACAGAATGTTCAAAAGGGACCATCAAAATAAAGTGTTACCAAAACAACATCCCTGCGAACTATGTATGGTGATGTCATGAGCTGTCATGTAGGAAGCCATGTTTGTTTGTATACTGTACTATGTAAACAATAAACTTTATAGTTATGCAACGCATCGGGTGACCGTGTTTCATTAATATATATTGTGCTTATATGCCTTATAAACGTTTGTTGTGGTACTTCTGTGACAATCTGAGTGTTTGTGACATAAAATAATCACATAAAGTGCCTATAAACACTGTTTGAGTGAACGTAAATGACAGCCGCGAAGCCTATGAAAACAAAGACGGCTGCACACATTTCGTGCATATGTATAAACTTTTGTCTTGGTGCTTCTGTGACAATCTGAGTGTTCGTGACATAAAATAATCACATAAAGTGCCTATAAACACTTTGAATGAACGTTGACAGCAGCCTGTGATGAAAACAAAGACGGCTGCGTGCATTTCATTCATATGCTATATACACTTTTGTTGTGGTGCTTCTGTGACAATCGAGTGTCCGTGGCATAAAATAGGCTAAGCTCATGCGAATATAAACATTTTTAGTGAATGTAAATGCCAGTCATCAGCCTTAGAAAACAAACACGGCTGCGCTCATTTCATTTATACATTATTGTGCTTATATGCCCTATAAACTTTTGTCTGGTGCTTCTGTGACAATATAAGTGTATGTGACAAATTAAATGCATTAAGTGCCTATAAACACTGTTTGAGTGAACGTAATGACAGGCGCACATCAGCCTGTGATGTAAACAAAGATGGCTGTGCTTTCGGCTACATTGACATCCTTGTGCTTATATGTGCCGTAAACTTTTTTCTTTTTTTGTGGTACCTCAGTGACAATCGGAGTGCTGGCATAAAATAAGCATGCGAATGTAAACACTGTTTTAGTGAATATAAATGCCAGCTGCTCATCAACCTAAAACAAACAGGCTGAGCACTTTTCATACATTATTGTGCTTATATGCCCTATAAACTTTTGTCTGGCGCTTCTGTGACAGTATAAGTGTGACAAAATAAACGCATCAAGTGCATATAAATACTGTTTGAGTAGCTAGTTGTGCAAATATGTGAATGACCAGCATTTATCATGCTCGCCTCTCTCTGTGTTGGCGCTAAAAGCAGGAATTTAAAATTTTGAATTTGGCAGTTATGCGACGTCACTGAACGTTCTAAATCCCATATGTGGGACTGTACTCCCAGGGGCACGGAAATGAAAATCCCATATGTGGGACCGTACCGCTCAAAAGGTTAATAATTTTGAGGAAACAATTTTTTTCACAATTCTCTTATGAAATTGTCCTTTGTTTCAGTATTTACTTATCAGGCAAGTGGCTACATGATAAGTGGCAAAATTATGCAGTGTAGTCTTTATCACCCTGCAGAGGTTTCTTTTGCAAAATAATCAGCTGACTGTACACAATATCCCTCAGCCTTGCCGCGCCCCCCAGGTTGGGAACAAGTGGTGTAATCTGTTAATAATGCACATCATAAACCCTTCTTTTTAGACAAGTAATAGCCTATATAATGGGTGTCATGACATGTTTTTAATACAACTGAAACTGTATTTAACGTGATCACAATCTATTAAAAACATTGTAAGTTAGGCCTATTAATTGTAATGATTTCATTTCCACGGTTATTCAAGCAACAAATAAATTATAGGCCTATAGAGAAAGCGAGCAAACAACAGTATCAATGGAGCTTTTTGAAACTCCGAATCAGTTAAACCAAAAAAAGTCACAAAATGATTCACTGTTTTGAAGCTCTCCAAGCGTATCGCGAATCATTTGATTTAGATCGGGACCTCGGAGCGAGATCTAATTATCCATCCTCGATCACTTTTAGTCAGCTTTGACGAAACTCCTCTCAGCAAGCACATCTTTTCAAAGTGAAAGTTGCCTTGTCACCTGACCTGAATACAGCGCGCTGATTCGCTAAAATGGACTTATCGGCTTCTGTTCAAAAACAAGGGCGCTTGTCGGCTTCTGCAGTAAAACGTGAACTCACGATGCCTTGAAAGTGGACAATACCGGCTTTTTTGACAAAATGTGTTTAGGCTTCAGATCACGCTATATGTGGAGAATAATGCACGCCAATCAGTTTATCTTTTTTTGCAAATGAACTCTTCAAATTTATACATACAGTAAAAACAAAATGTAGCAGAGTGCGGTATAGCCCCGGTATGATTGGCTGGTGTCATCCAACTAGGTGAACCAATCAGTGTTCGTACTTCATTATGATTGGTTAGTTGTGTAAGTTTTATGAGCCTATTAGTGCCTGTGTGGTGAATATAAAAGAGGGAAGTGTTTGGCTGCTTGGGATGCATCATCCTTTGTGACATGTTGAATGAGTACTAGCAGTTGGGTTATCCTCCTGTCTGTCATGCGTGCTGGCTGAAGGCCAGCTTTCAGGTTAGTCCCTGTTTTAAAGATGCCTTTTGCCTGTTCAATGGAGAGGCTTATTATCTTGTTTGTTCTCAGTCATGGCCTGCAAGTAGCTGTAATTCCTGCGTGGTGAGCGACCATGTGTATTGCATCATTGCACCATTTCCTTGGTATGTATGTAGTTTATTGTTTGTTTTTAACAAGTTTTGTGAGTAACTTTTTCTGTTCAATGTCAGGCAGGTTGATTGCACGTCCAGGGGTTTCCAGTGATCTTAATTGAAGCCTAACGACCGTCGAGTAACTGACTGCACTGCTGCTCCATTTCGTCTTTGTGGTGTTAGTTTGAACAGTTTTGTCTGGAACTCACCAGGGTCCATTCTGTTATTTTGTTTGGTTTATTTCTGTTTGAAGCACTGGCACAGGATTGTGCTGGTCTGCGTGTGAGTTAGCTGGCAGGCTAAATTTCTGTAATCTGGCTGCTCTTTGCCATTTTATTTCCCTCCTCCTCCGTGCCAGTGGCTGTGTTTGTGCTGTGGTGTTTGTGTAAACTGTTATTGAATTTGATTTGTGTGCGTCTTTTTGTATTGTTTTGTGTGGATTTGGGTCTTCAAAGTGGGAGGGGTTGGCCATGGTACCCTGTACTGGTGTGCCCACATGGAGTACTGTGCTTAACATTTTGCCTTTCACAAGAGTGTGTGTCATGGGTATTGAATGTGGGGTAGAAATCTGAGGGTCTCTGTTGGCAACCTCCCTCTTTACTAGATTATCTCCATTGAATCATTTTGTATGTTACTGGTATTGTGATGTGACTTGAAACCTTGTGATGTATTGACTGACTGCATTTCTATTAATTGTTTGAATAAAGTGATTTTTGTTGGTATTGTTTATATTCTTATGCTCATTCTTCTGTCAATAACAACATCTGTATCT
This sequence comes from Onychostoma macrolepis, assembly GCF_012432095.1. Classification (NCBI taxonomy): domain Eukaryota; kingdom Metazoa; phylum Chordata; class Actinopteri; order Cypriniformes; family Cyprinidae; genus Onychostoma; species Onychostoma macrolepis. The sequence continues at coordinate 11,002,779 of NC_081157.1, read as the reverse complement.
AGGGCCATAAGTATTGCCTTTTCAGTTGCCATCAACATAAATGCCTCCAAGTGATCATTGGATATGGGGCTCCTGAGTCGTTTTTTTTTTTTTTTAAATGAATTAGTGTGGAGATGCTTCTCTCACAAGCAACCTGGGTGACAGACAGGGTGAGTAGGAACTTGTACCCGAGGCCTATAACATGGTAAGCATCTGTTAACAAGTTGTATTGCTGTTAAAGCTGATAACAACATACGGCACAGTTCTTACATGTTGTACAGCTTTTGTTCATAATCTCTACCTGTTCTTCATCTGTTCCATCCTTGGGTATCTCTCTCACCAATCCTGGTAGTATACTCCTCCACTGCAGAGTTTTTCAGTCTCTCCCATTGACCAGCGAGACTAGTCAGCTCATTCTGTACAACAGTGGACCGGTTGTCAAACTTTAAGCCTCTGCTTAGATCTGTGAGCGACGTCTTGGGCAATCCATTATCTCTGAGAATCTTTTAGGGTCCAGATAAGCAAGGTCTGCAAACAATGTGCCATGTGTCCGAAAGCGTTGATGGATGCTTTCAGTGTCTGTGTCCATGATGACACGGTGTACCTTAGCTTTGTAGACCATTTCCACGTCATCCACTCCCCTGGCATTGTCTTCGTTTTCCTTATCCTTATCCTTTTCTTTGGCAGCTCAGTTTGCACTTCCAGTGCGGTGTCTTCATCCTGTTCTTGTAGCTTGTCAGTAGCTCACTGCACAAAGATATCTGCTGCCCTTTTCACAGAGTCAAAGTCTCTAGCATTCTTTTGTAGAGCTTGTGTTCCCACAACCATCCGACGTGCTGTCAGAATATCCAAGCCGCTTGTTTGTAGGTATTTGGAGAGAGGAGAGGTTTTCTCAAGTACACACAAAAATGTTTGGGCAGTAAGGATGGTTTCATACTTGAGCAGGGCCTCTCTAAAATGACACAGATTTTTATTTTAGTCGAGAAAGCTAATTTTGATCCATTTTTATGTATTTGTTTCTAAAAAAAATTTTGGTGGTTTTTATTTTATGTACCTTTTTTAAATTCTGAATATTTCTAAGAAAACATGAGCAAATAAGCAATTTTGTCACAGTATTTCAGCAAAAAAAAAAAAGACAATTCCAGTCCATTTTCATCAAAAACCTATGCACTGAGAAAGAGGTCACTGAGTATTTCTGACGCCATCTGGTGGGAAAAAAGACTGTAAATTGTATTTTATGGTTACTGCCACTAGAGGGGCCTATAGGATCCTATGGAGTTTCTTAACTGAGCCAAACTTGTGAAACATTGAAAATATGGGCAACTTAAGGCTTCAAATTAGTTGATAACATTCAGATATATATTGAGACATTAAAAAAAAAACTATATTTTGTGAAAAATAAATTATAACATGAACATTAATATTCATACAAATTCATAAATATGTAATAAATATATAATATTTACTTAAAAATCTAAATATGAAGTAAACTCATTAGTCTCCACCACATCACTCAAATTCAACTGTTTTAAGTTGACAGCCGTTTCCCAGCAAACATCAAAAATATTGTGTTTCTATGGGAGTAAGTGTACTATGTGTGTGTTTGTGTGCACATGCGTGTGTTGTGATCCAGCATATCTGTTAAAATTGTTATTGTTCATCCTTCTTTTTACTCACACACCCATAGAGAAAGATAGTGACCAAAAATGCAAGCGTGGTCCACAGATGGGAGGTTCACACGGATGCGGGAGTTCAAAACAGACCACAAAAATATAAAAAACGATCCTGAAATGTTAATTTATGGTTTTGTCACCGGTCTGACACATACAAAAAACATATTTCACCCACAGCGGTCATAGGCTGACGTCGGAATTCAACATATGCCGATTTCCATTCTGGATATCATTATGAGATCAAAAGGTCACATCCGGATATCATTATGAGGTCAGACGGCCCATATAGATATTATTATGAGGTCACAAAGGTCAAAGTCATTAATCATAATGACGTTTGGTAGAGGGTACTTACTACTTATGGCACAATTTTATGTAAAGCTGCTTTGAAATAATTCTAAAGAGGAATACATATATCCAGATTTGTCATGAGTAGATGCAGGAGGAGTGCAAGGAAGTGATAGGAAATATGTCTATTTAATAACATTTGTCTCAACAGAAACATATTAAACAAGTGTTACGGTCACAAACAAAGGGAATGGAAATTTACTGCTTCTTAACAGTGACTTTTGGCCTTGAAAAACTTGCAGACAATTACCTTAGTATAGTCAGACCCTCGTTCCAGCAGTTACAGAAACAGCACAGAGGCAGAATGAGGCTTAAACATGATTCCTTACACAACATATGACTAATACGAAAAACAGATACGCTAATGTCCTGGAAGAAAATCATTTTCTGTTTACATTTCCTTCAACCCTCCAGCACAACACAAAGAATAATTCAAATACATGTAAAACACTTGTGAAAAATCAATATGCAAAGTTCCTTCGTATTGACATGGTACATTGGGCCATATTTTTCAGACTTTTCTTAGAATGTAAATTAAAGTAAAACTAAATCAAATATATAAAGAATTGAATATATACAGTAAATGTACGAGTAAAATGCAGTAAGATGTATGTAAAATGTATATAAAGAAAACTAAATATGGTTCAAGTACTACACGTGTGCTCTCTGGAAGTCAGAGCATCATTGGCATGACCTGTCAGCTCTCGCATAAAAAACAATACCATTGCTTTAAAAAAAATTCAGATTAAACACAATTAAGCATTCTGCTAAAGCAAAGTCCAAAAACATGCAATTGATTAAAAGACAGATTAATATTGATGAGTGTAAGATATGATAATATGGCAAACTAAAATAATGTCTAATAACTAATACAGGGCATTGGTCCATGAGTTCCTTTGACTTGAGTGTCTTGATGTTTTGAACTGGAAATCTAGAAAGTTTTGTCTTCCTAGATGAAATATTTCTCTGGTCATCAGTCAGATCCATCCATTGACTCAAAGTAAGTCAAGCGCAACTGGTCCATTCATCGAGAAACCAATAAAAAATTTCCCTTTTTTGCCAGATTCTTTATGTATTCTGAACATTGGATCAACCTTAACCTGAACATTTTCAAACCAGATCAAATTGTTGAGAATTTTGCCAGAAACTTGGCGAAGCTTCTTACTGTCTCCCACTTGCTTTCGTATTTTTTTATTATCCCATTGATTTGAGATGTCCCGTCCTGATCCTAAACATCTGTTTATATCCCTATTGGTAATTAGGCCACTATAACCTATTTTCGTCCCTAGGTAAAAATGGACAGCTGCCCTCTTTCCATTAGACACAGGTGTCAGCTCAGTGTATGACTTCTTCAGTTTTGACACAAAAGTGGGTAATTCACAGTTCTGCTCTTGCCATAACAACAAAACTGTAATGTAATGCAATGCCAGGGTCTCGTAGAAATTCTCAGTGCGAGCGATTGTCTCAAAGAGCAATTTCTGAAGTTCTTCGTAAGGCGTGATGTGCAAAGATGCAGGTTTGATGTTGGCGAGAATTACATTGGCATAGATAAAGTTGACAAAGTCCATCATGTCAACGTTCACTTGTGAGTTCAGAATGACAGTATACTGCTGGATGATCTCTTCAAGAGTTGATGCAGATTCTTCCTCATACAGATATTTCAGAAGGCCAGTATAAGAATCACCTTTGTTCCTCTCCAGATATTCACGGGTCTGCTCAATTGTGATCATGTGATCATCGATGAATAGCTCACTCCTATTTATATCTACTTCCCAAAAGAGTTCACCATACCGTTTAAAATACCTGGAGATGGTGTGCGTTGTCAGTTCTTTTTGTTTGTCCTTCCCAGGAAAAAAAGGTACTAAGTTGACAGAAAAATTGTTGAAAAAATCAAAATGCTGCTTCATTGTGTTTTTTAGTTGAAGAAGAAAGCGCACATGATTCTGCAATACATCACAATATTGCTTGTATTCAGGGTACTTTCTTGACAAATCATTGATGGTAATTTTACCCAATAAGAATCGAGTAAGGTGATTGTTGCAAGTAAATTCTGGGCTAAATGGTGTTTTTTGCAGTATTTTTATGACGGTAACTGCCATTTGAAGTTCACTGAAATGACCAGCAGTGTTGTAGGTGTTATAATGGTTTTGCCTTTCCAGTCCAGTCATGGCCTCTTTGTTTGCAGTTTGTTGTGTTTCTTTGCAAGCTTCTCCTGCAGACTCAGCCAATGTAAGATACCTGTCAAGACTCTCTGGCTTGATGGGATCATCTTTGTCATTGTGAACAGTATGCTTGAGCTCACGTAAAAGGACCTGTGACACTGTATCGCATATGTATGAGTTGTCCTTTGAAAGGCCTTTGGCCTTCTTTGCCCAAATCATGGCTGTGGGAAAGTCAGATTTTTTTATGTAGTAGTACCTGGCAAGGAGCTGGAATATTACCGCATCTTTTCTGTTGCACTTTGCTGCATTCTGTAGAATAATTTCTTCCATCCCTGGGGTCTCCTTCATTATATCTTGGATAAGAGGAGAAAAAAGTGACTGTTCAGCCTCAGCCGAATACTGCCTCCTCACCAGAATGCTGTGAACATCCTGCATTAATTTTTGTTTTCCTAGAGCATGTTCATAAAATAAGTCTGTTGTGAGCAGAAGGTTAGTGACTTCTGCTTTTGTCACTTTGGAAGACAAAGCTGAAAATTCTTTCAAACAGTGTTGAGCTATTCTGTAGTGAATCACTGTCACACCCTCAAAGCTAATTTTGGAATTGACTGTGCATCTTGTCAAAAGAGTGGAAAACTGCTCAAATCCATCTTCGACCTTGGAAGGTTCAAAAGCTGCTTTTGTTTGCAGACCAAGGAACTCTTCACATGTAGAGACGGACAGCAATGCATCCTTGCAGTAGACATGCAAGAGGACAAGAACAGCAAATAGTTGAGCGTGTTTGTCTTGGAAGTTGAAACCCTTCAGGGTACTTTTCACAATACCCTGAATATAGTCAGATGAAAAGTTGTTCTTCAGAATCATGAAGCCATAAAAAGTTTTAGTGTTTGTATTGGTCTGCTCAAACTCCTTAAGCTTTTCCTCAAACAATTCCTGTTCCTTCTCTGATAAATTGTTTCCGATAAAAACTGCATCATCATTCTGTTCACTGGATTCAGCTCTCATGCAGTTGACAATTATGACCTGTGGAGACTTTGAAAAAGTGTTTTCCTTCAAACATTCCTCCTCAATCTGAAGTTGGAGTTTCTTTACATCAGAGACGTTCTGGAAATCATCGATCATGAGCAAAACGGGATTCTCTTTTGTCTCATATGTTAGCAGCTGCACTACGTGTTTAGCTATGGTAGTATAATCATCTGTTTTGTCTTTCAGAACTGCACAACGAAATTTATCCCTGAGTGTCCATAAAACATGCATGGCTAAAGTAGTGCCCCCACAGCCTGGAAGATGGAAGATGCTGAAAAACTCACACAGTCTCTTCCGATTGCATATGTCTGGAATAATAGTGTTGACGATGTAGTTGAATTTGTCTCGTTTGATGAATGGCATTGATCCGGGCTGTTCTGAGAAGTAGAAGTTCCACCAAGACACCTTCCCTCCCTTGTAAAATATCTCCTCATGTATTTGTTTGTCCTCATTTCCTCCATCACATTGGTTCATGCAAAGAATACTTAGCGTTTCTAAGGAGTCCTCAGTGTTCTTGGAGAGCACAACATTACTGCCACCACCGCAAGGCAGAAAGCGGCTTGATTTGCGATTCTCTGACCACAGACTGAGCACAGTCCCATTGACCTCAGCAAAACTCAGCTCATAAATGCATCTTGTAGAGATGTCAACTCTACACCGGCCCTCAATGAGATCCTTCCAGTAGGTGTGTGACGTTTCATTGTCACTAATGCATAAGATTTGGTTTACTCCCTTGAGCTCTTGTAAAAACATATCGAAGGTCTCAAGCAAAGGGTCTTTTCCATCGCTCACCTGACTTAATAGCAAGAATATGGTGAGAAATTTCTTGTGAGGCAGCACATCTTTTCGGCACAGGAAAGAAACTACATCACGCACTGAAGATCCCTTCTCAATCGACCATTTGTCAGCATCAGAGGGCCTTTCCTCATTAATGCCCCCGTTACAGAAAACCCAGCTTGTATGTTTAGTCAGTTTTAACTTGTTTGCTATGTCTTCAACTGCACCTGTAATTTTATACTGAGCTGGCAAGTGAGCATTGATTTTTCTCTTTTCAAACAGCTTTTTCAAGCTGTTCTCAGTAGATTCTGGGTCGAAATCCAAAACGGCCACTGGATCCAAGTGAAGAAGGAAACTCAGGTTTTTATGCAGAACAGAATGGGACTTGTTAGCCACCACAATGTAGCGTGCAAAGTGTGACCTGTCCAAAGACTGGGTCCCTCCTGTCATCATCTCACACAGTTTAGAGCCTTGCACACTGTTTTTGACAACAGAGAGATGCTTTTCTTCAGCGTCCTTCCTCAACTGGGACAACTGTGGCATGGCCTGGATATATTTATCACGCTCCTTTAAGGTAATAAGATCCCTGCTGCTGCTGCCATCTCTTACAAACAAAGACTTGTCACCTTTCTTTTTTTCCCCTCCATTTTCATTTTTGTCCATATTGTACGTATAAAAGAGAAAATCTTGACAGACTATGAAAGATGGCTCTACATCTACCTCAATAACACACTTTCCTGTGGATGTCATGTCAGCCTTGAGAACTTCAACAAATCGTGGGGTTTAATACACCTCTTTGCTATTTGAACACGACCATTTGAAAAATGTTTTTCAATTGCATGTGACTGTTGTACTTCAAACTTATCTGTGTTCTGAAGTCTAACACCCAGAATTTGTCCATGTGGATCGTCTTTCACTCCGAAATGAATAGAGCCATTTGTGCGGCTGTTCATACAAGCTGCTGCAAATCGAATTACTTCATAGGTGTATTTGTTATATCTGTTGTTTTCTGTTGTGTTTGTGAATCCTTTGAATTCATGGCATGGTTGTATGAGGTCTTTAGGACCAGTTTCAGTTACGTCTAGAATGTGGTTTTCTGTGTACCTGTGAGCAGCATTAAATCTACAGAAAGGGTAAGGCTTCAAGCTACAAGACTGAGCCACCATGTCATTCAATGTTTGAGTCTTATCCTTCAAACGGTCTATGTTTTGAAAAATCAATTCTTTTGCATTTGATGGTAGGTTTTGCATTAAACGATTAGCCTCCTTCAAGTGGAGAAGACCAGCTCCATTCAGTCCCTGATTGTACAACATGTCTGCATCTTTTATATCCATTTGTATCTCGAGCATCCATTGTCTCACATGGTCTCTGTTCCAATCACCGATGTCTACTGGACGTTCAGATGAAACAACTGTCTCATCTTCTTTCTGAAAGAAAATGAGCATTTAATGCAATGTGGCATAGATCCTAGATGCCTAGTTTTTAATGCAACAAATCTTCATTATCTGGTGGAATGCTGAGATGATGCACATAAAAATATTGACCTTTCTAATACTAACTACTTACTTCAGAACATCTTGAAGTTTCCATAATGGAACCAGAAACTCTTCTGATTAGGAGCTGATGGTAAGAAATGTTAACATGCCATCAAAACACTGTTTTGCATAACATAAATTATCGTAATAATAATAAATAATGATAAGTTTATATTTATAGTAAGAATAATCTAATGATTGACTTACCAAATCAAGAAACAGGATTCATGTGTTGATGTTACATGGGTTTTGTAACATTTGAGTGCCACCTGGAATTTGACAAATGGGCGGGGCGGGGGTACAAGTAATTAACTACAAAAGGAATACAAGTAATGTACACACAAAATAAGCACTTATATGGTGAATGGAAAATTACAATAGTTTGACTCATACATTATTTTCAATCCAATATAGACTGTTTAACCCTGTTTTAACTTCTGTCTCATTACGAGATAAAAAATTAAGCTCATTTACCCATGTATTACATTGCAGTTGAAGGCCTTGAGGCGTAGAGGAAATATACTGATGGAAGAAAAAGAAAAGAAATATTCCATAAATATTACTCTACTGTAAACATACAGGTAAATTATTATGAATTAGTTAAAGGTTAGTTTTAAGAGCCATTCAATCCATTGTGGTCTTTATTAAGGTTCTGGTAGCAATATAAAAGTCTACAAATCAGTTTTTGTAAGTCTTCTTGGTATTGTTACTCTAATCAAAATAATAGTCAAGCCAAATGCAAGTTAACTTAGTAGATGTTATCTAACAAAAGGTAACTTTACAGTACTTCAGATAGCTTTTTAAATCAGTCTTTTTTCCCTTACCATTTCCTGTGCTGTAAAATGCATGCAATTTACTGTGTAGTCTTTGATCAGTGGTTACTTTGTTGTATTCTGCTTTTTGATAAAATTGAATGCTAACTTAAAAGATAAATGAAAGCTGAAAGAGCTGTTATATTTACCAACATGTCAGATGTCCTTGTTGGAAGATTAAAGTATGTTATAAACTGAAATGTTATGAAGTGTTTTGATTCTTCTATAATTTTTCTTCTTCTCCTTCTTATGGGAAGAGTGGGAAGAAGAAAGAATTCAGCAAGGTTGCCAGATGTTTTCCAATATCACACACGTTTGTCAGCACTCTAGGCTGTGAGTCTTTGTGGATTTATCTTTACAAACTTTAAGTTTCTGATATGAGCAGGATGTGTGTGTGCATTTCTTAGAACTGTTAGACTGTACAACATATTTGGGTATAGGTGCACGTACAATTTTAACAGCTTTGTCTATAGTAGTAAGTTCTGAAGGATGAGACTAAAAAAAGTCAAAGACAAACTTGTGGGTTTCCTGAATTCAGAGAAATTATGTTACTGCTGTTTTCTGCTGTTACCCAGTGGCCAAAATAAATTAAAAGGAGCAAGTTTGAGTCTTTCTGAATTTTTGAAGGTATATCTTAAAGCAGCCATTGTTGAACGGACAATAAATGTTTAGTAAAACAGCACTGGAAGGTTCACTGAACACTCTTAACAATAAAGGTGCTTAAAAGGTTCTTCACAGCGATGCTATAGAACCATTCAGTCAAAGGTTGGAGGTCTCGCTGTCATTCGTTTGCAGGAAATAGCTGAGGAAACAGTTGTCAATTCATCCAAGAAAAAGTGGTTTGCATGTTGATTTTTTTCTGTGAAAAAATCAACATGCAAACCACTTTTTCTTGGATGAATGACAACTGTTTCCTCAGCTATTTCCTGCAAACGAATGCCAGCGAGACCTCCACATCTCTTTAACACAGCATCGTCTTTACGTCTTTTTAAAACTTTAGACTCATTCAGAATGCAACAGGACATTGAAATGAATAAAACTGTACTTCAACCCACAAAGATTGCACAAACTGTGACAGTGTATAAGCAGATAACACACTAGGTTATTAGGTTTGTTATGTTTCTTCACTGTTTTTTTTTTTTTCAACTTGTAATAAAGTTAAAGTATGTTCTTCACATGATATGTGTTGTGCATATTGTTATATACAGAGCCTCATTAATGTTATAAAACATGAAAAGTCAGCTCAGCGAGACTCACCAAAACAACAAATGACACACCTAAACAAAAATATTAGATCTTAATGATAATATATGAATATAATAGTATTAAGCCTGTTGTGAACCAAAAACAGACAGAAAATGTTGTATAATTTGTTAAATGCTAAATAATTAGAAGTAAAAGATAAATGAAAGCTGAAAGAGTTATATTTACCTCCATGTCAGATGTCCTTGTCAGAAGATTAAAGTACGAAATAAACTTCTTCGTCTCCTTCTTATGGGAGGAGTTGGTATATATAAAGAAAGTTCACCCACATTTTCCCATGGTCATCAAGCCACAACCCACTTTTTTACACACACACACACACACACACATATATATGTATATATGTGTGTATGTGTGTGTGTATAAAAAAGTGGGTTGTGGCTTGATGACCATGGGAAAATGTGGGTGAACTTGCTGAATGCTTTCTTTATATATACCAACTCCTCCCATAAGAAGGAGACGAAGAATATATAGTTTGTTAATTTGTTAAAAAACAAAAACAAAGCAAATTTATTTCACAAAAATTAAGTTAAAAGACTGTTAAGAATATGACCAATACTGAATAAACCGCCTATAGGTAAGGCTATTAAATAGCAGTCCCAAACTAGTTTTTGTTAATACAGTTGGTATGAGCCACCACAGTCATTTAAACATATGCAAAATGACACAAAGTGAAAATAACATGCTATTTTTGGGTTATGGAAACAACAGTTATTGGTGAATATACAATACTAACACGAACTGTTAATGAAACGTGGAAACTGCTCCTGAATAGAATGAATATCACACCTTCATGCAAATCCTTCCCAGCTAACATACGCAGTACCAGTTATGTGATTTATCGGTACTGTACTTTTACTTCACACATTGCATGTTCCTAGTTTCTGCGCTTTATTAGTGAAGTGATATTGCGCTACGAACACGGTGTAACATCTGGCATGACAGGACAATTCGTTTTTCTGAGGTGAGAGACTTTTTATTTCATAACAACACTGACATTAAACCTGTCAACATCTCATCTGACCGCAGCCCTTTTGAAAATTAACCATGGTTTTACTATAGTAACACTGTAGTTAACCATGACTGTAGTACCCGTGGTTTTTTGGTGCAAACCATGGTTTTAAAAAAACATGGTTCTGATACCATGGTTTTACTACAGTTATATTGTAGTAATACTACAGTAAAACTGTAATAAACTATGACTGTAGTAACCAATACTATAGTACAACTGTAGTAAACCATGACTGTAGTAACCATGTTTTTTTGGTGGGTTTTAAAAACCATGGTTCAAGTACCACAAATTAACTATGGTTGTAATACCATAGTTTAACCATGGTTTTACTAAAGTACCTCAAATTACATTTAAGCCTAGTTATTCAACAAACATCTACAAAATAAAAACAGAATGACAAGTTACTATTCTATGATACAGGCTTTATTATAGCAGTTGCATCATCTGAAAGAAAATATTGTTGTCACATGTCAAAATGATTCAGAACTATGAACTATAACTTTATTTAAAAAATAGTGATAAAGCACCGCAGTGGTAGAGATGGTTTTCTGCTAATTTACAAAATAAAAATAGCAAATCGTTTCACTGTAATAATGCATTATCTCTATAGAAATTAATTACATGTTGTACAAATAAACATGACTTAGTGTTCACACACAACATTATATCGCCGACCTCTTTAACAATATCTTATGTAGGGCTGCATGCAACTAACAATTTTTTTTGATAATTTATTTTTATTAATACTAGTAATTGGTTGACAAATAAATAAATAAATAAAATATATACATTATTTTTTAATAAAAAATATTTTTAATCCATTATTTTAAAGAATGTCATTTCACATCCTTCCTATGAAAACAAATATAAAGAATGTCTCTATGTAGGCTCTGCTGTACATTAAAAGCATTAAAGTGTTAAAATACAAACATTACATTCTAAACCTAAAAACAACAGAATTTAAAACAATGTAACATATTTGCTTTATGAGATGAACATAATTAATCATAACGGGTTATCAATTATATATCCATCTTCAGGAATTAGCTGTAGTATCAATAGTACAATAAAATGATTAGTTCGTCCGCAGTATGGACCCTTCTATTGACTCTAAGGAAAATTATTTCTCTGGCCACGACAAATAATTCCTTACTGAAACATTGCTCCCCGAGCATGTAACAAGACCGGACGTTAAAGTGACCTCGTTCTGAGAGCAGCAGACACAGACAACCAAGTGTGAATACATATGGATGTTTATTAAACTACACTACAGGGGAACATGCGACATCGAACTAGACACTGACATACACACATTAAACATGGATGCCAACGCAAGGAAGGCATGGAGAGAGAGAGAGAGAGAGAGAGGGTGAGAGAGAGAGAGAGAGAGAGAGAGGGTGAGAGAGAGAGAGATTTTTTATTTTTAACAACAACTTTTATTCACAAAAACATTATCAAAACACAAAGATCAAACTCATATTATAATACAACTCAACACCCCAAAAAAGTAAAGATTAGTTCCCCTTCCACCACAGCACAAACAATGTTATTAAAACACCATTGTAACTCAAATGTTTCCAAATTTTTCATTGCTTTATAATAATTAAATTCAACAAGAATTCTTGATTTGACATAAGCCTTAAAAAGGAGTATAATATCTTGACTATTCCGATTTTCTATTCTATTCTTCCTTGTTATATAAACAGCCATTTTAGCTTCCCCAATCAAAAAATTAATCAATTGCCATTTTATCCTATTTTTTTGGGTGTAACCTGCACCCAAAACAAAAGCATTGAGTGTAAATTTTTAACCAAAATCTAAAAGAACTTGACTCAGCAAAGCAAAAAGTGGGTTGAGTCTTACACATTCCATAAAACAGTGAAAAATAGTTTCCCTTAAACCACAAAAAACACATTCATCAACAACATCAGGACTTATAACAGACACAAAAGCATTCACAGCGACAGCACCATGTAATATTCTCCATTGCAAATCGCCCGAACGCTTATTCAATGGCGGTTTATAAAGCACCCTCCACATTGGCCTTATTTCCTCTCCCAACCCAAGCTTATCCCTCCACACTGTATCAACCCTTTAATTCAAAGCAGCTTTGTTTAAAATTTTAACAAAACATTTGTACATTGCTTTTCCACTAACAGTCTCCAAATTCAAATTTTGCAGTTCGTCAATATTCAACAAAATACCAGAAACGTCTTTCAAATCTGGAGTAATCCCACATATTGGAAAAGGATCACTTTCATCAGGAATTAAAAGGCCTGTCCTGTAGTCTGATAACAAATCAAATTCCTCTTGAGCAAGCTTTTGCTTCCACAAGTCCACAATTGTCTTAGTATGGCGAACTGATCTAAGCCCCAGCAAGGCCGCCACTGCTGTTATGTTGTTCAGTTCAGGTCCAGCAATGTTGACTAGGTTCCTCAGTTTAAAGATTTTATTGATGGACAACATTTGTATAAGGCCTGGCACATCATCTGTTATATCCAGGCGAGCCCCTTTTAAGAGTGGTTCCTCCAGCAACCAAAAAAGAGAGTGTGTTATCACAGGTCTATCAAAAATAAAATATCCCCAGATTTTAAAAAGTCCCCTGTAAAACGAAGACAATCCATTCAAGCGCAGTTTCTTAGGATCCACAAGAAAAAGAGCCCTGCCCAGTCCAAGTCCATCCACTTTTTGTAGAATCATTTCAGCCATGTTTCGCCAAACTAAATCTGTAGAGCTCATTAGAAACCTCTGTACAAACTGTAGTCGAAAAGTTGTCATCCTACTTGCAAGATGCACCAAGCCTTGACCTCCTTCCTCTTTAGGCAGAAAAAGCACACTCCGAGGAACCCAATGCAGTCTGTCCCAAAAAAAGTTCACAAGAATTACTTGTAACCGAGGCAGCAACCCAACAGGTGGGTCCACACATGCCAACTTATGCCAAAGTGCAGATGCAACCAGATTGTTGACTATGAGCACTCTTCCTCTGAAGGATAGTTGCGAGTGAATCCACTTCCATTTAGCAAGTCTTCCTTCCATTTTTTCCACTAGGCCATCCCAGTTTTTCTTTTGTGAAATCTCATCTCCAAGATAAACTCCTAAGTATTTAATTCCACCCTTTTTCCAAGTCATCCCACCAGGTAGACTTGGAAGACCTTGTTCCCATTTCCCAACAGCCACAGCATCACTTTTTTCCCAGTTTACTTTAGCAGCTGATATCACTCCAAATTCTTTAACCACAGATTCTAAACTACTAATATCCTGTTGTCCATTGACCATAATCATGACATCATCAGCATAAGCAGACATTTGATAACGAACATCATGACACAGTAATAAACCATTAATTTTAGATCTTAGCTTATTCAGCATAGGTTCAATGGCCAGAGAATATAGCATTCCAGACAAGGCACAGCCTTGTCTAATCCCCCTACACACACTGAAAGGGGTACTTAAACCACCATTGATCTTTAATAGACTCTCAATGTCCCGATATAACACTTTAATCATAGAGACAAATTTTGTGCCAAAACCAAAGGCCTCAAAAGCCTTCCAAAGATAGTTATGCTCCACTCTGTCAAAAGCTTTTTCTTGGTCAATAGAAACAAGACCTAGATCCAAACCTAAAAAATCAGAAACCTCAAAGACATCTCGTATCAAACAGATTTTATCCATTATTGACATGCCAGGCACACAATAAGTCTGGTCAACATGAATGATCTGCTCCATCACCTTCCTCAGCCTATTGGCCAGAGTCTTGGAAAAAATCTTGAGGTCTGAGCATAACAAGCTTACAGGCCGCCAGTTCTTAATTTCCTGTAAATCACCCTTCTTTGGCAATAGAGTGATCACAGCTCTTCTACAGCTCAAAGGCATCACATCTTCAGCCAAGCTCTCATTTAGAACAGCCAGCAGGTCTTCGCCCACTACTGCCCAAAAAGCCTTATAAAATTCAACTGGGAGCCCATCAATGCCAGGTGCCCTGCCACTCTCCATCTTCTGAAGAGCAGCAAAAAGCTCCCGTTCAGACAATGGTCTCTCCAGCTCTGCCTTAGAGTCTTCAGAGATACTACCAAGGTCTTCAAAAAAACTGGCACACAACTCTTCATCATCCCTGTATTGAGTAGTATACAACTCAGCATAGAACCGTACAGCTCTTTGTCTAATATCAGAGGGCTCTGTTAACTCCTGCCCATTCTCAGAACGCAAGGAATGAATATAACGACTCTGACCATTTTTTCTTTCTAGGCTAAAGAAAAACTTTGATGGAGCATCCATTTGCGTTATGTTCTGAAAACGCGATCGTACCAGAGCACCTTGTGCCTTAATGCCCAACAAGTCAACAAGGCGAGACTTCTTGGAGGCAATGATTTCAGCATGTTGCTCTCCAACAGGATTATTTAATTCCTGTAACTTTAATATTTCTAATTCAAGCTCTCTCATAGATTGAGTGGTACTCCGGGAAACATTGAAAGTGTATTGCTGGCAAAGTAACTTTATTTCGACCTTTCCGTAATCCCACCATTGTCGTAAATTTTCAAAACATTGCTTTCTTAACTTAAAGTTATTACAAAAATAGCTAAAAACATCCTTGAAATTAACATCATTTAACAAAGAAGTATTAAAATGCCAGTAGGCACTCTTAACCTTTAAGTTTGCTATAAAAAAATTGCACGTTACTAAACAATGATCAGTGAAACCAACAGGAGTAATAACACATTTTTTAACAATATTAAAATGGTGTTTAAAACAATAAAACCTATCAAGTCTTGCCAGAGAAATAAAATTTTCTCTGGTATGTGCCCATGTATACTGTCTTGCATTACTATGTAGTACTCTCCAAATATCACAAAGACCATAAGTTTCTGTAAATTCCCGTATAACGTGACTAGATGCAGCATGAGGTTCCATATGATTCCTATCCATAACATCATTTTCAGTGCAGTTAAAATCACCACCCAAAAACAGATATTCATCAGAGCTATACTTTTGAATAGCTGCACCTACATCCTTAAGAAAACAAACTCTTTCAGCACCGTTATTTGGAGCATAAACATTAAAAAAAACAAGTGTAAATTTTTCAAATTGTGCCCGTACAACAACAAGTCTTCCAGGAATAACATGCTTAATTTCACAAGAGACGGGTAAAAAATTCTTTGCAAAAATAATGGCTACCCCTCCTCTTGTAGAGTTCATGTGCGTAAACAACACCTCACCCTCCCATTCCTTCCTCCATTCAGCTTCATTAAAACTATCACTATGTGTTTCTTGAACAAAAGTTACTTGTAAATTCTTATGCTTAATTAACTCGAATAATAAAGCTCTTTTTTCAATACCCCGGGCTCCATTTAGATTAAGAGTGCCCACATTAACTGTACTCATTGGAAAAATAATAATAAAAAAAAACAAAAAGAAAAAACATTAGACAAGAGATAGAGAAAAAATCATGCTGTTTCAAAGCCATCCTCAGCTTGTAGCTCAAGTCTCAATTTTGAAACAAATTTCTTAAGTCTATAGATTTATTGTGCTGTAAACTGTTCTTTGCCTTCACCTCTCATAAGTGCCACTGCTGACTCAAGAAACATCCTGCGTTCAGGAAAGTAATCCACAATTCGAACATTTTTCATATTCTTGTTTTTTTGTAAAAAGGACCGTATTTTATCAAAGTTGTAAGCACTACGTTGGTTTCGCCTATTTTTAATGTCAGCAGCATCACTATCTGAATCCTCAACTGTGCTACATTCAGTGTCGTCAAGTTGTATATCTGCTGCCTGCTCAGTTGTATCTTTTACGGCACCTTGTTTAGCCCTTTTTCTCTTAGTTGAAGGTGTTTTAAAGAGTGCTTCATCACTCACTTGTTCAGTGTCCATCCCTTCCAGTATTGACTCTGCCACAGCAACTTCACCAGGCCTAACATCCTTCCTATTCCCCTCGCTTTCAATATTGGAAAGCCCAACACCGCCAACAACTTCATCTATAGTTCTACTTTCAGCATCTTCTACAGCCTGCTCCTGTGCATCTGCCCTAACCTCGGCATCATTAATCGCCATATTGCCAGTCACATCAGTTCTTTCATTATCAACAGTTGGCCTATCAGTTGCTTCAACTCTTACATTATCAGGTTCAGAGTTAGAAACATCAACCCGCTCAGGACATGAGCGTCTAATGTGGCCTTCCTGCCCACACTCAAAACACTTCAAAGGTTCAGAAGTTGCAAAAACCACATACTCAAAGCCATCAATTCTAAACCTGAAAGCCACGTTCAAGTCCTCAGCATCATTTCTCAAAATCATATAAACTTGCCGTCTAAAACAGACAACATGCTTGAGTAAGGGGGATTTACAATTCAATGAAATCTTTTTCATTTGTGACACTATTTTACCATGTCTTGACAATTCTGTAGTGAGCAACTCATCCTTAATAAAAGGGGGAACATTTGACAGTAAGATTTTTCTTGCCGGCTGAACTAGGGGCATTACTGGCGTAAACGTATCCTGTATAACGATTCCACTTTGCACAACATTGTTTACTTTCTCTATGCTGTTTAAGAATATAACAAACGCACTATTCATACGAGACGCCGACAAAATGCTGTCGTACCCAGCCACTTTTCCAACCGCTAAACTACATTCCTCCACTGAGCATCTCATAACAGGCGCGATTTTAATACCGTGCCTACGAGAAAGCTGCTCAAAACTCGGCCTCTCCGGAGCCGCCATTGCCGACCAGCAAACGCTGGTGGACGGCGTTCCTAAACTCAACTCTTACTTTAAATGAGTCTATTGCTCAGGAGTTAAAACAACTAGTATAAAAAACTATACAGAAAGCCAAATTCACAGCAAAATAGAGACACTTTAGAAAAAAAAAAAGAAGGAAAAAGCTCACTCACTCGACAGCGCTGTCGCACACCAACTCACACGCCAACCCCGCCCACTCACTCCCAGCATGCGCACACACACACACACAGACAGAGAGAGAGAGAGAGAAAGAGAGAGAGGGAGGGAGCGCTTGCGCGCAAGACAGAGTATGGCAGGATATACATATCAGCTAATTACAACCTGTTAAAACCATTAGATAATCACATCACCTTAATTAAAAGGGGTCGAAGCCTAGAAGCGCATCTAGATAGTTAACAAGCGGTTACTTGCATGGGTTTTGTGGGTGCTGAGTAAAGCATCCTGGCGCATGTATAATGCGCAGATTCCTGGTGAATTCCTTTAGGATTGAAAGCTTCGTCATTCCAGTCATGGGTTGATTAGTCCGAAGTGAATCGACAAAGTTACTGAACTTAATACTGCCAGAAGATCGGACTCCCCCCGGAAGGGGAGTCGTGAGGTTTCCAAGGTGATAAGTGTGTCTCCGGGGCACCGAAAGTTAGTTTGACCAATAGCAAGGCTCATAGTTTCAGCGGGAAAGTGTTTCTTTGTCCCACTTGACACCTCATTTGCATGTTTTACGACTGATCTGGAGACTGGTGTAATTTTCCCCACAGTACAGTAAAAATAGTGTGATGCATTTCACGATCACATAGTGTACATCATTGTGTGAGGAATAAAGAGCAGATCATTTTGATATCAAGAAAGAGACGTCTACAAGGTATTAAACCAGAGATACATTCATACACCTGAATATGAGTGTTTAGAGCTTACTAATACGAATAACAAGTGGTAACTAGGCTAATATAATAAGGAAACATACAAACTACACATGCATATACCAGATACATTTGTAACTGATTAATTATGGTCTAAATAAAGAAAATGCCTCTATGTGTGTGTTATGTATCTTGTAATCGTGGGGGTAGTCCACAGGCCTGGTACCGAGGGTCATTTAGTTCTCTTGGAATGTGTTTGAAGTCCGATGGAGAGACAAGATAGTCGATCTGTTTAGCATATTTTGACAGTGGGGGGGACAGCCCTTGGCAATTAGCACCCATATAACGGTAGAATGTGGGGCCAGGCTGTGAATTATATGCAAATGTCAAAAGGCTAAAAGGGTCTCTTAAGACATAAAGTCCCAACGACCATCAAGGATCATAAGCAGATGTTACAACAATTTTTAAAAAACACAATGTTAACTTGTAAGATGTACGAGGAACAAACACAATCATTCATCTGAACAGAGTAATTATATTATATTATATTAATGGACAATTCCAACAATAGTGCCTTTACTGTTACTGCTCTCATAAATATGATTACTTGTGTTACATGTAGGGTTTTAAACCTACACTTAATTTCTAACAAAAAATATTTGAGCAAAATGTGTATTTTAGTCAGAATTATGAGCGGTCTGTTTGTTTTGATGCACTATTCAAATTCGTTGATGATTATTTTAATTATCGATTATCTGTTGCAGCCAGGCCTAGTTTTATACAACCTGTAAACACAAGCCCAACACAGGCAGATGTGTGCAGTTCATAGCATTAACAACCTTGATTACAATAAAGGTAAAAAAGGTTCTTTCATTGGAAAAGTTTTACACATACTACAAAATACATTCACAAGAAATGAGAAGTACTTTTAAGAATGTTTAAAATGATATCAACTCACGAGAAGATTTCAGTCATTTCAAGCCTAAAGCAAGTTGGTTTATTCTACATCGAGTCACCTCATGGGGGCCGATGAAGGCCAGATGAATCCTCCACACTTTTACTTGGTGAAGGAAATGCCCCTCTTTTCAAAAACTTGTCATGCTGCATACATGGCAGTAGTGGTCAGTATGAAGTCTATCATATAGTCCAGTAGGTTACAGTCCACCTTTGGTTTGGTTGTCTTGATCTTCACCCCATATGGTCTCAGGACCTAAAAATGAGAAGAATATATACACAATATTATTAAACAGCTTGCTGGAATACTCAGTTGTTATTGGTCAGTTTCACACTCGTCTACACTCTTAAAAAAAGGTGCCAGAAAGAACCAAAAAGGGGGTTTCGCAGCGATGTCATAGAGGAACCTTTTTTGGCAGGTTAATGTCAGTACCTCATCATCCACTACTATGCCCTTTTTCATCCCGTGGAAACTGCCACTGGTGGTTCAAAGAGTTCCTGCTTTCACAGTCCTTCTGATGAATGGTTGAGGCTGGGTACATAGGATCCTGTAAAAAAAAAAAAAAAAAAAACAACCTCTCATTAGTTTCTTAATTTTAATAGGTTTAGCACAGGAATAATGATGCAAAATGACAAACAATAATAATGGAAAGGTATTTTTAAGCTGAACAGCAGTCAGAATAGAAACAAAATCAAAGCAAGTCAAAGTATTTTGGAAGTTCATGCATCCATCTATTCACTCTCCAAACCACTTATCCTCTCTAGGGTCTTGGGGGCTGAAGCCTATCCTAGGATCTTGGGCCACAAATCCATCCAATTAATGGTATTTAAGCAATATAGTAACAATCTTTATACAGTAACTGTCAAGATTTTGGAAACATTACAGTGTTTTTGGGGAAAAAAAATCTCTTCTGCTCACCAAGTCTGCATTTATTTTATCAAGAATACAGAGAAAATAGTAATATTGCAAAATATAATTACACATTAAAAAGAACTGTTGTCTATTTTAATATATTGTAAATTGTAATTTATTTCTGTGATCAAAGCTGAATTTTCAGCATCATTACTCCAGTCTTCAGGGTCACATGGTCCTTCAGAAATCATTCTAATGTGCTGATTTGCTGCTCAAGAACATTTCTTATTATTAAAACAGTTGAAAACAGTTTTTGCTTCTTAACATTTTTGTGGAAACGGTGATACCTTTTTCAGCATTCTTTGATGAATAGAAAGTACAATTAACAAAATTTATTAAATGTATTAAACAA
This sequence comes from Onychostoma macrolepis, assembly GCF_012432095.1. Classification (NCBI taxonomy): domain Eukaryota; kingdom Metazoa; phylum Chordata; class Actinopteri; order Cypriniformes; family Cyprinidae; genus Onychostoma; species Onychostoma macrolepis. Next base: position 10,982,385 of record NC_081157.1, on the reverse strand, counting down.
TTTAGTAAATAGAAATATTTTCCAACATTATAAATTCTGCTATAGAGCTATTGGCTGTATTTCATATTGAGCTGCAATTCGATGCTTTCATCAGTTTGATCGTTTTACGTGTGTTTTTGTGAGGTAAGTAAAGTTTTATTTATATTGCACCTTTTAAAAGACTTGTCACTACAAATAAGTGATAAAATAGTAGCTTTTACAAATGCAATTAGAGGACAAAGGGGTTTTCAACCATCAAAACAAAAGTTTAATACATTCATACATTAGAATGTCCTATTTGTCTACTCATTGGTTACACTTTATTTTAAGGTGTCCTTGTTACAGTCAGGGGAGTCATGCACTCATGATTTTTGAGGGGGATATATATATATAAAACCTTATTTCAAGAATATGACAGATTTTCTATTCCATCTTCAAGATGTCCAGAGTGCACTAGAAGAACTCTTTCCAGAGGAACGAGGAGAAGCCTCATTTCACAGCAAAACACTGCACCGACCCTCAATGTAAAGATCAAGAGTGAAGTGTCGGTCTACAGAGGTTTCAGAAGACCCTGCCTCTCGTGGTGGGGTAAGAAAGACACACTCACAGCTCTCACCATCTACCTCTGCTTTTAGGCCTAAACACAGTATGAGATCCTAGATTCTCCTTAAGAACGTCAACAACACTCATTTTCTTGTACAAATATTGCTGATCAACGTTTTGGGTGTGCCAAATAATAAAGAAGAGACAGAATATCTATATTGTTCAATTTACATATCGTCTTTTTTGAATGTTGTTATTTTCTTTAATTCTGTATGCTTCTTTGTTAATTGTAATGTTAAAATTTAGCTTCTGGTAGTGAAGCAGAATTAAAGCACATCAACACCAGATATTTGTAAAAGTTGCTCCTGCCTCACAAAACTTATTTCTTTCTGCAAATATATAAATGCATACCTACATGTATACATGCATAACTTACTAAATAAAAAATAATAAAGTGTGTCTATGTGTGTACGTATTATTGCGTAATTTATATATTATTATAAATAATAGTTAATAAGTAATGTTCTAAATGTGTGGGCTTAATAAGTGTGTTGTTAGGTAATTTCTATTATAATTTACATTACAGAAATGTTATTGTCAATTGTCTATAAAGTTATCAACTTAAAAACAATTTAAATCTGTAGGAATTGTGCGTAGGTTTTCTTTTTTTTACAGCAGAGAATAAAATTTGATAAATTTATAAATTTATCTGGTACGTCTATGGACCGTGAGATTATGTCTTCACAACGTGCCAGTTTGGTCACTGGGACGTACTCACCACGTTCTGACAACGCACCACTGTAGCGTTGCCACAACGAATATGGGAATCACATGGGAATCGTGAAATAGAAGTTTGGACGTTAGGACGTTCTCACCACGTTCCAGCGAAATAGAAAATAACGTCGCCACGACGAATATGGGAATCACAAAGTTACGTCGCTGGAACATTATTTGGTACGTCGCTGCGACGTATATGGTCCGGTCCAGTTACGTCGTCACGACATAACTGTGTTAGCTGGGTGGTTGCTGCTTTTTTATATTTAGTAAATTCTTAAAAATGAGATACTGGTAATATGTTACTGCTGTGGATATTCCAAATCATAGCAACCAAAGCGTCTCAGCTGGCAAAAACGCTGTGCCACCAAAATGTTTTCAAGCGCCACCAGCTGGTCGTTATAAGAAGGGTGCCTGACTTTTTTCAGCTGGCTAAAAACGGTTTGGTAGACACACGTTATTGAATATTTATTGTTAGGCATATGGCCTATTAGTCTTTTTTGCATTTATGAGAACGCTACCTGAGAACGTAGACCAGAATATTCCACGGTGTTCCTGGACACGCAATTTGCGTAGCTGTAATTTATAGGTGGGGATTATGCTAATTGTGAATGAGCGTGTGTATTTATGAATGATTAGAATTCATTAACATACGCATGTTTAACTATCAAATCGGAAGTTTACAAAGCATTTGTGAATCCGGAGGAGAGTTTTTGGGAAGGTCTGTTTTACACAAATTACTCGGAATTTACTCATATATTTACTAAAGTTTCATGAATGAGGCTTTAAAATCGACTAGTGAGTGTCACGGCCCTGCTGGTGTGCCCCGGTTGGCCACCAGATGTCACTGTGTGTGTCAGCACATGGCTTATTGTTTGTTGTTTGTGCCATGTGCTCTCCTGTCTATTGTCTGACCCGCCCTCCTTGTTATCTCATTATTGTTTCAGTTCCTTCACCTGTGTCCTCCTCGTTTGGCTCCCCATATAGTCTCCTGGTGTCTGCAGTCCTGTGCTGTGTCGTTGTTTTATGTCAGATGTTTCATGTCGTGTGTGGGTTCGTTTACATGTGCTGTGGTCTCTGCCTGCCTGCCTGTTTTCCCCTTCGGGTGGTTTTGTTCTCTTTTTATTATTAAAAGACCCACTTTCTCCTGCACTTGAGTCCTCGCCTCATCTCTCGACCCATCCCGTGACAGAACGACACAGCCAAGATGAGGACTCAGCGGAGAATGGGCTCACACCATCCACCAGCCGCTAACGCCAGCAGCCCCTCTACCAACGCATCCTCCAGTTCCAGGCCCTGAGCTCCCTCCGTCAGCAGGATACTGACGTGAGGAAATTTGCCCTGAGGTTCTGTGGTGCAGCAGAGGGTTTGGGGTACAATGATGCGGCCCTCAAGGACCTTTTCAATAGTGCCCTTGAGGAGCCCCTCAAATGGTGGAGGATGAGGGGGCTGGACCACCTGACGTTTGGGGAATTTGTGGAGTTCCTGGCACGTTCCCCAGCTAGGGTGGCTGGAGGGCCTCAGGCAGTGCTCGCCGAAGCTGCAGCGCCTCCAGTGGTGGCTGACAAAGCTGCAGAAGCCGCAGCGCCCCCAGTGGCGGCCGACGAAGCTGCAGCGCCCCCAGCGACAATCAAAGGGGCGTCAGAGGCCTCGTCTGCCGCACCAGTACCTCCAGCCCGCTCCCAGAGCGTCCCGGGCTGATACGGCGTGCAGGAACCCCACTGATGTCAATGCGAGCAGCGTGGTCGGCTCGCGCTCGGCGGCGGTGTCCGCACACAAGGTTCCCAGGCGGCGGTAGCCGTTCACGATCGTTCCGAAACGGCGGTAGCCGTTCACTATCGTCGGCGGCGGTGTCCGCACACAAGGTTCCCGAGGCGGCGGTGGCCGTTCACGATCGTCCCGAAGCGGCGGTGTCCGCACACAAGGTTCCAGCGGCGGTGGCTGCTCACGATCCTCACAGGATCCCGAAGTGGCGGTGGCTGCTCACGATCCTCACAGGATCCCAGCGGCGGTGTCCGCACAAGGTTCCCGAGGCGGCGGTGTCCGCACACAAGGTTCCCGAGGCGGCGGTGGCTGCTCACGATCCTCACAGGATCCCGGCGGCGGTGGCTGCTCACGATCCTCACAGGATCCCAGGCGGCGGTGTCCGCACACGGTTCCCGAGGCGGCGGTAGCCGTTCACGATCGTCCCGAGGCGGCGGTGTCCGCACAAGGTTCCCGAGGCGGCGGTGTCCGCACACAGGGTTCCCAGGCGGTGTCCGCACAGGGTTCCCGAGGCGGTGTCCGCACACAAGGTTCCCGAGGCGGCGGTGTCCGCACAGGGTTCCCGAGGCGCGGTGTCCGCACACAGGGTTCCCGAGGCGGCGGTGTCCGCACACAAGGTTCCCGAGCGGCGGTAGCCGTTCACGATCGTCCCGAGGCGGCGGTGTCCGCACACAAGGTTCAGCGGCTTTGTCCGCTCACGATCGTCCTGAAGCGGCGGTGCCCGCTCACGAGGTTCCCGAGGCGGTGGTTCCCGCTCACAGAGCTCCCGAAGCGGTGGTGTCCGCTGAGCTTTTCTCCGAGGGGCGGGCTCATCTCAGGCCTTTCCGAGGCGGCGGTGCCGCTCACGAGGTTCCCGAGGCGGCGGTGCCCGCCACAGAGCTCCCGAGGCGGTGGTTCCCGCCACAGAGCTCCCGGCGGTGGTTCCCGCTCACAGAGCTCCCGAAGCGGCGGTGGCCTCTCACGATCCTCCCGAGGCGGCGGCGCCCGCTCACAGGGTTCCCGAGGCGGCGGTGTCCGCACACAAGGTTCCCGAGGCGGCGGTGGCCGCTCACGATCATCCCGAAGCGGCGGTGTCCGCACACAAGGTTCCCGAGGCGGCGGTGGCTGCTCACGATCCTCACAGGATCCTCAAGCGGCGGTGTCCGCACACAAGGTTCCCGAGGCGGCGGTAGCCGCTCACGATCGTCCTGAAGCGGCGGTGCCCGCTCACAGGGTTCCCGAGGCGGCTTTGTCCGCCACGATCGCCCTGAAGCGGCGGTGCCCGCCACGAGGTTCCCGAGGCGGTGGTTCCCGCTCACAGAGCTCCCGGCGGTGGTGTCCGCTGAGCTTTTCTCCGAGGCGGGCTCATCTCAGGCCTTTCCGAGGCGGCGGTGCCCGCTCACGAGGTTCCCAGCGGCGGTGGCCTCTCACGTTCCTCTCGAGGCGGTGCCCGCTCACAGAGCTCCCGGCGGTGGCCTCTCACGATCCTCCCGAGGCGGCGGCGCCCGCCACAGGGTTCCCGAGGCGGCGGTGTCCGCACACAAGGTTCCCAGGCGGCGGTGGCCGCTCACGATCATCCCGAGCGGCGGTGTCCGCACACAAGGTTCCCGAGGCGGCGGTGGCTGCTCACGATCCTCACAGGATCTCAAGCGGCGGTGTCCGCACAAGGTTCAGGCGGCGGTGGCCTCTCACGATCCTCACAGGATCTCAAGCGGCGGTGTCCGCACACAGGTTCCCGAGGCGGCTTTGTCCGCCACGATCGCCCTGAAGCGGCGGTGCCGCTCACGAGGTTCCCGAGGCGGCGGTGCCCGCCACAGAGCTCCCGGCGGTGGTGTCCGCTGAGCTTTTCTCCGAGGGGCGGGCTCATCTCAGGCCTTTCCGAGGCAGCGGTGCCCGCTCACGAGGTTCCCGAAGCGGCGGTGGCCTCTCACGTTCCTCTCGAGGCGGCGGTGCCCGCTCACAGAGCTCCCGAAGCGGCGGTGGCCTCTCACGATCCTCCCGAGGCGGCGGCGCCCGCTCACAAGGCCCCCGAAGCAGCGGAGCCAGCCACTGCCTGTTTCAGGGTGGCAGCTCCACACACACTGCTGTGGTGGCCGCTGGTTCTGCCCTGGGTCCCCATCCCGCCGGCGCTGCCTCAGTGCCCAGGTCCCCCTCTGCCGCTACATGGGCCTGGCCCACCATCTCTCCCCCTGATCCGCCTCCGGCCCTCCTCCCTCCCAGACATTTTTTGGTTTCTGTTTTAGTGTGTGGAGCGTCTGGAATCCGCTCCTTAAAGGGGGGGTTGTGTCACGGCCCTGCTGGTGTGCCCGGTTGGCCACCAGATGTCACTGTGTGTCAGCACATGGCTTATTGTTTGTTGTTTGTGCCATGTGCTCTCCTGTCTATTGTCTGACCCCGCCTCCTTGTTATCTCATTATTGTTTCAGTTCCTTCACCTGTGTCCTCCTCGTTTGGCTCCCCATATAGTCTCCTGGTGTCTGCAGTCCTGTGCTGTGTCGTTGTTTTATGTCAGATGTTTCATGTCGTGTGTGGGTTCGTTTACATGTGCTGTGGTCTCTGCCTGCCTGCCTGTTTTTCCCCTTCGGGGTGGTTTTTGTTCTCTTTTTATTATTAAAAGACCCACTTTCTCCTGCACTTGAGTCCTCGCCTCATCTCTCGACCCATCCCGTGACAGTGAGTAGATGAGTTTACCTGTTAAGTCTGATGATGTTTAATGTTTGACAACCTTTGATATCTCATTTAGCCATTTGTCAGCAACTGCCTTAGAAAAAATATTTTATTTTTTAGAATAAGATTTGTGTTCACCACAGAGCCTATTTTTGGAATTAAACCAAAAACCCATTGACTTCAGGACGTGGTTACTGGAAGTGCTAAAACTTTATCACCACATGATCAGGGGTCTCATTTATAAACATTGCGTACGAAAAAAATGGGCATAGAAATATGCATACGCAATTTTCCACGCACATATCTGTGATTTATAAAAAAAATAAATTGCCGTAAATATGTACACACCATATAGACATTCTAGACCAGGGATGAGCAACTGGTGGCCTGCGGGCCGTATATATATTTTAATACAGCCCGCTGGATCATATTAGACGCAGATGATCAATAATAAAACATTTGAAAATTAAGTCAGGAAAAGATTGCTTTCAGTTTATCTATGGTTAGTACTATCTCCAACCAGGTGAGGTCACTAGTTTCCAACCGCTCCCCGTATTAATTACAGCACAGTAGGACGTGCACTAACATTAGCAAATAATAAATGAAAACCTGACCATGAAAACAGTATTTTCCTGTCAAGATGGTAAACAGATGATCTTTTTTCCAAGTTCAAGGGGATACCCATATGTTTGGATTGTTTGGAAATCTGTATTTTTATTTAAATCGCCATCTCACCACTTCTCACAAACAACGGGGATGCCAGAGTTGCACTTGCCTCAAATTTCAAAGGTAAATAGTAAACCTTTTTGCCAAATGCAAGACGGAAATGTTTGCACTGAACTATGGGTTATTAAGGGGTTGCCGAGGGTTTCCGCGGCTCCTCAGTTTAATTGTTTAAATTTAAGGCCATGAAAAACTCTTAAATGGTACAAAAAGTTTTAATTATAAAGGGTCTTAAATTTGGGGACAGAAAGACAAGAATTCCTATGTTGATTAATATATCGATTAAACTTCAAAAGGCTACGATTTCACTGAATAAATAAGAGTGTTGCACGTTTCAAAGTCAGGCGCTGCGCTGCTTTGTGTTCTGCTGTTACCGGGGAACCAACTATATTCTGCTGTTCCAAAAGTGAAACCTGCTGGCAGAGAACGGATTTGCTTTTTCAATAAGCCCATCTGCTATTTTTAAATGTGAACCAAAGGATCAACATAAGCTAATGCTATATAAAAATATAAACAATTAAGACATTAAGATATATGTAATTTAATATAATAACTGATTGATAATAATTGTTTAAATTAATATAATTGTCACGGTCGCTGCCGGAAAGGAACACGGAGCCGTGGATAAACGGAGTAGACTTTATTTCCAACACACAGGGTATATCCACATATGGAACAAGGGATGACACACGAACTTAACTGGTAGACCCGACAAACAGAAACTGAACAGACTAGGGCTTAAAAGGACAGGACAATCAAGGAACTAAGGAGACACACCTGGAATAAAATTAAACAATCAAAGGGAGACAGAAACTGGGTCACAGGGCACACATGGGGAGCAAAAACACAACAAAACAGTCCAGGGGTGTGACAATAATAATTGATACTTATGACTGGGAAGCCAGCTTCCTCACCTTGTCCTCCCCTCTCCGCTCTCTAATTCCTCATGCGGGTGCGCCGTTGAGTGGCCTCTGCCAGATGTTTTGCAAGGACAGTTTTCTGTTAAGCATTGTTGCTGTTGGACTATTTTTCCTTTTTACTCCGGCAGGATTTTTGTTCTTTTGAGGAATTTCCCTTTTTGTTTGGACTTGTTATAAATAAACTGTTTTCTGCTGAAGCCTGCATCTGTGTCTGTGTCGTGTTCCTGACAGAACGACCTAGCCAAGATGGACGCAGCAGGCCCAGATACTGTCAGAACCGCGGTCACCCAGCAGGGAGTTCTTTTGAGCCGGCATGAAGCCAGATTGACCAAAACCACAAGGGAGGTGGAGTTTCTGGCTAACCAGGTGGCTGAGTTGACGACTCACATTCAAGACCTGCAGCAGGAGGCTGCCCTGGGGTGGCCCAGTTCATCCTTTTCCTCGTCATGAGCTTGAGCCCAGATGCAACAACCTGCCACCATATGATGGAGACCCCAACTCCTGCCGGGCCTTCTTGTCCCAGTGTTCTGTGGTTCCACGCACATATGCTCTTGAGGAATCCAAAGTGGCTTTTGTACTGATGCTTTTAACTGTAAGGGCTTGTGACTGGGGAACGTCCGTCTGGGAGACTAAGGCTCCCTGTTGTGCATCATTCGATGATTTCCACCAGGAGATGGTGAGGCTGTTTGACCGCTCTGCTAGGGGTCAGGAAGCAGCCGACCAGCTAGCACGGCTTCGTCAGGCGGGTCATTCTGTGAATAAGTGTGCTATCCTATTCAAGACCCTGGCAGCTTCATGTGACTGGAATGAGGGGGCCTGCCGATCCATGTTCCATGCAGGGCTGGAGGAGGACATTCAGGATGAGCTGGCTACTCATGACTTGCCGCATGATTTCGAGGGTGCTACAACGGCTGCTGGAGAACCTGCTTTGTCAAGGCGGAGAAGTGCGTCTTCCATGCCCAGTTGGTTCCGTTCTTGGGTTTCATCATTTCTGCGGGAGAGATCAAAGCAGACCCTTGTAAGGTAAGGGCCGTTGCCGAGTGGCCAGCTCCTGATTCTTGTAAGGCTCTGCAACGGTTCCTGGGGTTCGCCAACTTTTATCGGCGTTTCATCCAGAACTTCGGTCAGATAGCTGCTCTCTTAACGGCACTCACCTCTCCCAAGGTACCGTTCAAATGGAGTGTTGGCACACAGGAGGCCTTTGATAAGTTAAAGTCCTGGTTTATCTCTGCCCCTGTCTTGTCTATTCCAGACCCTGAACGCCAATTCATTGTTGAGGTGGATGCCTCTGATGTCAGAGTAGGCGCGGTCCTATCTCAGCAGTCGGAATTACGACATAGGTAATCGGGAGTTGTTGGCGGTCAGGCTGGCTTTGGGAGAGTGGCGTCACTGGTTGGAGGGTGCAGCTCAGCCCTTCCTGGTCTGGACAGATCATAAAAACCTAGAATATATCCGTCCAGCCAGGAGGCTGAGTTCCCGACAGGCTCGCCGGGCCCTCTTCTTTGGCCAATTTAATTTCACCCTGTCTTACAGGCCCGGGCCCAAAAATATCAAGCCCGATGCTCTCTCGTCTGTTCGAGGCCCCTGGGGAGAAAGAATCTGTTGACACCATTTTGCCCCAAGAGGTGGTGGTGGCATCTCTCTCCTGGGGCATCGAAAAACGAGTGAAGGAGGCTTCACTTAAAAGCCCAGTGCCAAAGGGGGTTCCAGCGGGCAATCTGTTTGTTCCTACTAAACTGCGTTCTGATGTTATCCAGTGGGGTCATTCATCCAGGCTGGTCTGTCACCCAGGAGTCTGGAGGTCGCTGGCTGCCATCCGTCAGCGATTCTGGTGGCCGTCCATGGCAAAGGATGTCAGGCAGTTCGTGGCTGCCTGCTTGGTGTGCGCTCAGAACAAGACGTCCAATGTGCATCCCGTTGGTCTGCTCCAACCTTTGCCCATCCCTTCTCGCCCCTGGTCACACTTGGCCCTTGATTTTGTCACTGGCCTCCTGAATCGAAGGGCAACACCGTCATTCTCATGGTGGTGGACCGTTTCTCCAAGGCGGCCCATTTCATTCCCCTTCCCAAGCTCCTCTCAGCCAAGGAGACTGCTCAGGTGGTGGTTGATCTCGTGTTCCGGATTCATAGTCTTCCGGTAGATTCCCCAGTTTGTCTCCCGGTTTTGGAGGGAATTCTGTCAACAGCTATCCTGGGTAGAGTAAGCCCATAACTCCCTACTGGCCTCTGCCACAGGTATGTCCCCATTCCAGTGTTCTGTAGGTTATCATCCCCCTTTGCTTCCTACACAGGAACCTCAAGCTGCGGCCTTGGATTTCGTCCGACAGTGGCGGCGCACCTGGAGAAGAGCTAAGGTGGCCTAGGCCCGGGCTAGTAGGCGGACCAAAGCAGTGGCCGATCGTTGTTTTGATCATGTGCTCCTCTGGGGCGTTTCACTCCTCCCTCTCTTTACCACACTTGCTGCTCTTAATTGTGTGATTTCGCTCACCTGAATTCAACTTTGTGTCCATCTCCTGCTCTATTTATAGCCCTCTTGTGTGTCATCCTGTGCTAGATCGTTGTTCGCCAGTTCGCCAACGCTCAGCTGCTCCGTCTGCTCCTGTCTGATCGTGCCTCTGTCGGCTCCCCGTCAGGTTGTTATTGTTTTTTACTGTTTTTCGTTTTTCTATTTTTCCATTTCTCATGTCCCAGGCCGGACATCCGCATTCCCCCTGAAGGTTCATGCTCCACTTGGAAGCCAGCGTCCTCCTCTCTCCGCTCTCTTAATTCCTCATGCGGCTGCGCCGTTGAGCGCCCTCTGCCGGATGTTTCGCAAGGATGTTTTTCTGTTAATGCATGCATTTTGATAGGAAAGGATGAGGAATATGGAAAAACGCATGCAAAAATTTCGAACTCAGTGTGCAATGACCTTAAGTGCAAATATTCTGCCTTGTTGGCAGAGGCTATTTACAGTAGCTCTGCCCACCAACATGTGACTTGGATAGTCAACAATACAAAAGATGGAATCTCATATCACATCGGAAAGGCATTTACTTTCAATAAAAATGAAGGAAATTATCGAATAGTTGAAAACAAAGCATCGGGTAGGGTTAGGGTAAGTAGGGCTTTATTGTCCCAATAAGGTGGCATCCATTTAATAATCTGAATTGAAATTATAATTTACAAACCCAATTCCAAAAAAGTTGGGACACTGTACAAATTGTGAATAAAAAAGGAATGCAATAATTTACAAATCTCATAAACGTATATTTTATTCACAATAGAATATAGATAACATATCAAATGTCGTGCCAAATATTGGCTCATTTTGGATTTCATGAGAGCTACACATTCCAAAAAAGTTGGGACAGGTAGCAACAAGAGGCCGGAAAAGTTAAATGTACATATAAGGAACAGCTGGAGGACCAATTTGCAACTTATTAGGTCAATTGGCAACATGATTGGGTATAAAAAGAGCCTCTCAGAGTGGCAGTGTCTCTCAGAAGTCAAGATGGGAAGAGGATCACCAATTTCCCCAATGCTGCAGCGAAAAATAGTGGAGCAATATCAGAAAGGAGTTTCTCAGAGAAAAATTGCAAAGAGTTTGAAGTTATCATCATCATCTACAGTGCATAATATCATCCAAAGATTCAGAGAATCTGGAACAATCTGGACTGGAACAAATGGACTGTGGCAAAGTGGAAAACTGTTCTGTGGTCAGACGAATCAAAATTTGAAGTTCTTTTTGGAAAACTGGGACGCCATGTCATCCGGACTAAAGAGGACAAGGACAACCCAAGTTGTTATCAGCGCTCCGTTCAGAAGCCTGCATCTCTGATGGTATGGGGTTGCATGAGTGCGTGTGGCATGGATAGCTTACACATCTGGAAAGGCACCATCAATGCTGAAAGGTATATCCAAGTTCTAGAACAACATATATTTACATTTACATTTATGCATTTAGCAGACGCTTTTATCCAAAGCGACTTACATTGCATTCAAGGTACAGTTTTTTTTTTTTTTTTTTTATCTGCTCTTGCTTTCCCTGGGAATCGAACCCATGATCTTGGCGTTGCTAGCGCCATGCTCTACTATTTGAGCTACAGGAAAGCTACGTATGCTCCCATCCAGACGTCATCTCTTTCAGGGAAGACCTTGCATTTTACAACATGACAATGCCAGACCACATACTGCATCAATTACAACATCATGGCTGCGTAGAAGGATCCGGGTACTGAAATGGCCAGCCTGCAGTCCAGATCTTTCACCCATAGAATACATTTGGCGCATCATAAAGAGGAAGATGCGACAAAGAAGACCTAAGACAGTTGAGCAACTAGAAGCCTGCATTAGACAAGAATGGGACAACATTCCTATTCCTAAACTTGAGCAACTTGTCTCCTCAGTCCCCAGACGTTTGCAGACTGTTATAAAAAGAAGAGGGGATGCCACACAGTGGTAAACATGGCCTTGTCCCAACTTTTTTGAGATGTGTTGATGCCATGAAATTTAAAATCAACTTATTCTTCGCTTAAAATGATACATTTTCTCAGTTTAAACATTTGATATGTTGTATTCTGAATAAAATATTGAAGTTTGAAACTTCCACATCGTGTTCTGTTTTTATTCACAATTTGTACAGTGTCCCAACTTTTTTGGAATCGGGTTTGCAATACGTTATTGCATACTGCTTTTGAATGTACTAAAATACTGACTGTTTTATTATCAGACTGAGAAAGTTCCAAAGCAGCATCTCCAAAGAAGAATCATCCACGTCTAGGAGACAAGCTGCAAGGAAGAGCATCATTAGGATTTCTTTTATTGAAAATAATTGGGAGCATCTCATCACAACTTAGCGTAAGTGCTTTCTGCTGTGTCTAACAAGACATTATTAAATGTGGTTATTACACTGAACAAAATTATAAACGCAACACTTTTGTTTTTGCCCCCATTTTTCAGGAGCTGAACTCAAAGATCTAAGACTTTTTCTATGTTCACAAAAGGCCTATTTCTCTCAAATATTGTTCACAAATCTGTCTAAATCTGTGTTAGTGAGCAAATCTCCTTTGTCGAGATATGCCACACCTGTGAGGTGGATGGAGTATCAAGATGCTGATTAGACAGCATGATTATTGTACAGGTGTGCCTTAGGCTAGCCACAATAAAAGGCCACTCAGATCATGAAATTAGTAGGCCCTCAACCTTGTATGTGCTTTGAATGTCAGGTGCTCAAATTGAGGTAAGTTCATTTTCAAATTGTTTTTTTCTTTCTAAAAGTGAAAAAAGTTCTTATGCCTATATTATTGTTATGCAATTTAGGGACTAATTGAATCCAGTGTTGAATCTTCAACTTCAATCTTCCTGGCTGCTACTCAGGACTTGGCATGCAGAGTTCCAGTGAAGAGGATGTTAACAACTCCAACTCTGTCTCAAACATCCAGGATTCCATCCAGTCCAGTGAACAAGATGTTGGCTTCTCTCCCTGCCCAGTTCCAGCTTTTTCACTACCAATTGCCAGTTCTTCTTCCTTTCTGCAACTGCACACTGGTTGTTCACCATCAGCACCAACATGGTATTAAATTTTTTTCCTATACTATTGCCACACCTATTGCCCAGTGGTCTTCAATCCTGGTTCTGGAAACCTGCCGCTCTGCAAGTTTTGGCTGTCTTTTTTATTTTACACATCCAATTCACATCAGCTTGTTAGGTGGAGGGTCCGTTAACTGAAACAAGTGTGTCAGATAATAGAAGCATACAAAATTTGTAGAGCTGTGGGACTGAAAACTACTTTTCTTGTCATTAATTTTCTCACTCCAGGAAAAAGACTTCATCCACATGGTCTAGAATGTCTGTACGGTGTGTACATATTTACGGCAAGTTTATTTTTTATAAATCACAGATATGTGTGTGGAAAATTGCGTATGCATATTTCTATGCCCATTTTTTTGCATATGTAATATTTATAAATGAGACCCCTGATCATGTGGTGATTAAAGTTTATATTCTAAGTCGACCTGGTAGACTATAAGCAAGCAAGACCTGGTTGACAGTTTGGACTACAAGCGTAAAATTTCACCTTGTCTCTTCAGTGTCTGATACGCATCTGCTATCTTGGCTTCATTGGAAACACCACCATCCAGCTGAACATCTCAATGATTTTATTTTTCACCTTGTCAGAAACACTGTCGCCCACATACTGAAAAACACACATTGTTTTTTTATCATTTCATATTAAACATTTATGTCTAAAAAGTGCACAGAAACCCAGAAACAGACACATTTTAGCACTTCCAGCAACCACGTCCTGAAGTCAATGGGTTTTTGGTTTAATTCCAAAAGGCTCTGTGGTGAACACAAGTCTTATTCTAAAAAATAAAATATTACAATACATGACTTTTTTTTTTTAAAGCTTCAAAATCTTCCAAGGCAGTTGCTGACAAATGGCTAAATGAGACAACAAAGGTTGTCAAACATTAAACATCATCGGACTACATCTACTCACTAGTCGATTTTAAAGCCTCATTGGGCCTCATTCATGAAACTTTAGTAAATATATGAGTAAATTCCGAGTAATTTGTGTGAAACAGACCTTCCCAAAAACTCTCCTCCGGATTCACAAACGCTTCGTAAACTTCCTATTTGATAGTTAAAAATGCGTGTTAATGAATTCCAATCATTCGTAAATAGGGGGCTCGTACACAATTAGCATAATCCCCGCCTATGAATTACAGCTACGCACATTGCGTGTCCAGGAACGCCGTGGAATATTCTGGTCTACTTTCTAAGGTTTGGCTCTAGTATATTGCATAAATGCAAAAAAGACTAATAGGCCATATGCCTAACAATAAATTTTCAATAACGTGTCCACCAAACAGTTTTTAGCCAGCTGAAAAAAGTCAGGCACTCTTCTTAAAACGACCAGCTGTTGGCGCTTGAAAACGTTTTGGTGGCACAGCGTTTTTCCAGCTGAGACGCTTTAGTTGCTATGATTTGGAATATCCACAGCAGTAACATATTACCAGTATCTCATTTTTAAGAATTTACTAAATATAAAAAAGCAGCAACCAGTAATATTAGATGTGTTCGACTTGAAGTGGCGCTGCACAGAATGATCAGTGTATGACATCAAAGTACCGCGAGAGCGATAAGAGAGCAGACGGATCCTGATGCTTTCGAATAGCTCTCGTGATACTTTGATGTCAAACACTGATCATTCTGCACAGCGCCGTTTCAAGTCGAACACACCTAATGACTTCTCCATTGTTGTAGGCAGTCGTTATACAAGTATGATGGTTGGTCGGTATTTGTCCCGCCCCTCCTCTATTTATGGCTGGGTGAATAGTAACAGTGACGAGCACTGTGTTTTACAGTTTTCAACTCGTCTACAAAAAAAAAAAAACACTTCCAAAAAGAGGGCAGGGGCAAATGAGCTTGTAATTATTATGGCAGTAATCAAAATTCAGTGTCATCAGTTTGCCAAAAAGAACACAGAACGTTTTACGCACAATTTACACGTGGTAGGGAGCAGGTGTACATTTCTTACCAACTAACATTTTGAAAATACTAACATTTTCATGAATTGAAAGTTTATATTCAGACGGATTATGCCGGCAGCCATGTCACCCTGTAGCCCAAGAAGCTAAGCAGGGTTGAGCCTCGTCAGTACCTGGATGGGAGACCTCCTGAGAAAACTAGGTTGCTGCTGGAAGAGGTGCTAGTGAGACCAGCAGGGGGTGCTCACCCTGTGGTCCGTGTGGGTCCTAGTGCCCCAGTATAGTGACGGGGACACTATACTGTAAAAAGCACCGTCCTTCGGATGAGACGTTAAACCGAGGTCCTGACTCTCTGTGGTCATAAAAAAAAATCCCAGTATGTCTTTCGAAAAGAGTAGAGGTGTGACCTCGGCATCCTGGCCAAATTCGCCCATTGGCCTCTGACCATCATGGCCTCCTAACAATCCCCATATCTGCTGATTGGCTTCTTCACTCTGTCTCCTCTCCACCAGTAAGCTGGTGTGTGGTGGGCGTTCTGGCGCACTATGGCTGCCGTCGCATCATCCAGGTGGATGCTACACACTGGTGATGGATGAGGAGACCCCCCACACTGTAAAGCGCTTTGAGTGCCTAGAAAAGCGCTATATAAATGTAAGGAATTATTATTATTATTATTATTATATCAGAGCGCAGAATTTACTCTGCTTTACACAAAAATTAGTTCTGGTCGTGTTTCATGAATGAGGCCCATTGTGTTTATAATCACACTTTTGCAAACTATTATCACTCAAACTTTTATGGAAAATATTTTTAAATAAAGACTGAAAGAGTCAGAAGCTTGATGTTATACAGTCGTTTAGTTCATATATAGCCTATGTTTAGCTTTTTACTTCTGATTATATTAAGGCTTCATTATTAAAGGGTTAGTTCGCCCATTTAAGACATGAAGTTGTATGCAATCCTTACCAGCACTATAGTGCATACACACTGACCCACCCTTTAGTCACCTCCCTGGTCAGAGTTCTGGCCGCTGGAAGTTTTCAAGATAGTACTCCCGGTTAGTTTCGGGCCTCAAAACTGTGCGTTTTTACGTGAAAAAAGTATTTGCGTTTCAAAGCTTGAATAATTTACATCACAAAAAACACGCCAGACAAAATTCATACCTCAGTTTTAATCGGCACTATTTTCTTTCCATTTCTATCAATCCGCGCTGCTGTCAACGTCAACAGTGCGCGTTCAGATCAGCTGTTGATAGCGCGACTCGCTGACAACATGTCTGACTACGAAACTTCTGATGACGAAACCAATTTTAGCACAATGTCAGACGGAACAGATGATGATGAAAGTAATTTTCAGCTTGTTTACCGTACAGTTTAGACATTGGATCATAAAGTTAGTAAATAGAGCTTACCCGTGGTACTGGTACAGCAAAACTCTTTAAAATCATTTTTTCTTTTTCCTCCTTGGCTGGGGATGTAATCGTCTTCGCTGAAGTGAGCACTGCACACGGAAATCCTTGATTCTCGATATTTTAGCTCCAGCAGAGTAGCCGATGGCAACCAGCCAAAGCTGTCTCGTAGCTATATCCGAAACTGGAAAACGATGGAATCTGAACGGTGATCCCGGCACATTCTTGTGGTCACAGCCTGGGAATTTACAAGTTCGCACCATTGTTCATTTTCTACTTTTTATGTCATTGTCATTTGATTGTGTAAACACTATGGAACAGCTGATCTGAGCGTGTGCACTGTTGGCGTTGACAGCAGCGGATTGATAGAAATGGAAAGAAAATAGTGCCGATTAAAACTGAGGTATGAATTTTGTCAGGCGTGTTTTTTGTGATGTAAATTAATCAAGCTTTGAAACGCAAATAATTTTTTCACGTAAAAACGCACAGTTTTGAGGCCCCGGAAACTAACCGGGAGTACTATCTTGAAAAACTTCAAGCGGCCAGAACTCTGACCAGGGAGGTGACTAAAGGGTGGGTCAGTGTGTATGCACTATAGTGCTGGTAAGGATTGCATACAACTTCATGTCTTAAATGGGCGAACTAACCCTTTAAGATTATATTAATTTGTGAAGATTATCACAATGAACAAAATTTATAAGAATCATACAATTTTATTTTAAGCTTATTTTGCACAATAATCCAAAAAGCAATGGAAAATCATATTGGCTTTCTGTCAAGGGAACAAGGGTGATGCTAACGTGCAGGTCAACCCACAATAAGTTACAAAAATACATCATAATAGAAGAACCATCAACCTTGGGTGAAACCACTTTAATCAGTTCATTTAAAAACCTAAATCTGGCTGTATCATTGTGAAATCTCCGCCCACAGTTCTTCATACACGCCTCCAGGACCTGCAGAGACACATGCACATCATATCAGACTCGTAATAAAGCAGCAATGGTGGACTAGCATTAAAACATTCCTCACCGTCAGTGCTTGTAGGGTTTTCCGATTCTTGAGAATGGATTTTGTGAACCAGGAATCTGACCGCTATCTGAGGACTACAAACACGCACAGTTAGAGGATAGAATCTGAAGTTTTCGGTCATGTTGGATTACGAATACTTGCCCTTTCAGCTCCTTATTGATCTGGTCACAAAACCTGATTATATATTCCCTGTCCTCCTGCCTGTTGGTCGGGTGTGTAGCTTTGTTGAGCTCTGTGCCAGTGCATCACAGTGTGAGGGAAAATCACATGGATGCATATCAATATGCATTTCAAGAAAAATAAATAAAAGTAAATAAAGAAATTATGACGTAAATAAAGAAAATGCCCTTTACAAACAGTTCTAAACATGTTTGATATTAACATATTCATACACCATTGTATTTACATGCTGATTGGCTTGAAGGCAGATGCTGGTAAGTGGGCGCTGGCTAATTAACGAATCCTACTATGGTGAAGTGTTCGCTCTTAGATTTTATTTATGCATCATGATTGGACGCCCCGAGATGGTTACTAGTCAATATGAGATAATTAATATTGATAATAAGAAATGATTCTTGAGCAGCAAGTGATATTAGAATGATTTCTGAAGGATCATGTGACACTGAAGACAGGAGTAATGATGCTGAAAATTCAACTTTGCATCACAGGAATAAATTGCATTTTAATATTTATTACAATAACAACAACAGTTGTTTTAAACTGCAATATTTCACAATATTACTGTTTTAAACTGTAATGTTTCGCAGTGTTACTGTTTTACTTTTATTTTTATGAAATAAATGCAGCCTTGGCAAGCATAAGAAACTTCTTCTCCAGCTCCTCTGGTCAGCAGCCTGTCTGGGAGTTTTGTGTGCCCTCATTATGCAGCATGAGACTGCTTGCTCTGTGAAACTGTACAGTTGGGAAGTCCAACTCATTTTAAATGAACCAGAGGCAAAAAAACTGATTCACTGAGTTTTTTGAGTCACTCCTAGGCTTCCCAGAAATCCTGTGTGATATTTTCTAGTAAGCTATATAAGTTATACTACCATTTAGGGTTAGGTTAGGTCCCATAAAATGTTGGTTTTTGTTTTTAAAAGAAATTAATACTTTTATTCAAGGATGCATATAGTGTAATATTTTCTAGTAAGTTATATAAGTTACATTTACCTTTCAAAAGTTTAGGGTACAGAAGTTTTTTTTGTTTGCATGTTTTTTTGTTTCTTTTTAAATAAATTAACACTTCTATTCAGCATATTTTCATTTTAATATTTTCAATATTGTAGAGTTACAATAAATACCGTTGTCTGTCAATACCATTTTGGCTCAGTATGTTTTATGTTGTTGTTGTTTAAGAAATGAATACTTTTGTTCAGTACATTAAATTGATCAAATGTGACATAACCGTTTTCAACTTTGATAATAATAAGAAATGCTTATTTAGCACCATATTAGCATGTGACACTGGAGACTGGAGTAATGATGCTGAAAATTCAGCTTGACCATCAAAGAAATAAATTACATTTTAAAATGTTTTGACTATTTTTGATCAAACAAATCCAGCCTTGGTCAGCATAAGAGACTATATTTAAAAAAAAAAGCCATTAAAAATCATACCGACCCAAACTTTTGACAGTGGTCTACATGTGAGTGAATAGATGACAAAATGTTCATTTTTGGGTGAAAGGTTCAACTCCCACCTTATGAGGCCATTTTTGACTCCACAAATACGTCAATCCAGTACACATACAGCAATCTTAGCTATCTACTGTAAATGAGGAACCTTGGACTATTGTTTTAATAAATTATATTTAAATAGTTAATGAGTTGTCTTAGCATACTATTTATTAAAACTAATATAAACAAAATATTGACTTTTTCTGAATAAGGTAAATAGTGTTGAGTGTATGACTTTGTACAAGTGTGACACAGGACAAGGAAATGCAAATACAGACAATTTCTGGATTCAAATAGATCAATTTCAAATAGATCTAGATTTTTTATTTATTTTTTATTTTACTTACCCAACATTGGCTATAAGGCATGATTTTTTTTTAAAAGTTGTTTTGAAATCATTCTAAAAAGCAATTATATTCCAGACGAGATGCAGGAGGAGTGCAGGAGACGTGATAAAAACGAAGTTTATTAACCTTTGTCTTAACAGTAATATATTAAACAAGTGTGATGATCACAAGCAAGGGAATGGAAAATTACTACTTTTTAACAGTGACTTGTGGCCTTGAAGACCTTACCCTGCTGAAAAAAACAATAGAAGCCCAACAGAAACCATCACAGAAATTCCAGTGGTTTCCATTAAAATACCATTATAAACCATTAGCTTTTTCCAGTAAAACCATTACAAATGTCCTTTTTGTAGTGTGTTTTGGGCATTTTTCCAATAGGATTTAACATCCCACCAATAGAGTCCATCACAAACCAGTAGACACCATTGTAGTTTCCATTAAAACCAATACAATTCCCATTATAACCATTAAAACCATTACATTTTCTATTGTGTTTTGAGCAGGGTTCTGTTGGGTTTTTTTCAGCAGGGTGAATGAAGACACATGGTTACACAGCAATAACAAATCCAGTGACAAATGTACAACGTAAAAAAAAACATCTGCAGAAAAACAAAAAATGTCCTGGCAGAAAATTACCAGTACCTTTTCCATTAACTTTTACAGGGATTTCCTTCAACCCTAAACACAACACAATGCAAATCAAAATTCAAAATACATGTGTAAAATTAATATGAAAATTTCTTTCATATTAACATGGTACATTGGGCATTATTTTTACAGAGTGTAAATACCAATAAAAGTAATTCAAATATAAAGAATATATAATACAAGTGTAAATGTATATTAATATGTCAATGTATGCACAATGCATTAAGATGTATGTGAAATGTATATAAAGAAAATGAAATAAACCCAATATAATTGAAATACAATACAGGTGTGCTCTCTGGAAGTGAATGCATTAGAGCAGGGGTGTCAAACTCAATTCCTGGAGGGCCAGAGCCCTGCAGAGTTTAGATGCAACCCTAATTAAACACACCTGATCCAGCTAATCAAGTCCTTCAGGCTTAATTGAAAACTGCACAGTATGTGTGTTGGAGCAGGGTTGGAACTAAACTCTGCAGGGCTCCGGCCCTCCAGGAACTGAGTTTGACACCCCTGCATTAGAGGCACTGGCCGGACTCTCAAAAACCTCTCCCATAACAAAAATCACACCATTGCTTTTATGAAATTCAAATCAAGCACAATCAGGCATTTCTGCTAAAGCACAGCCCAAGAACATGCAACAATAATGATTAAAATGTTTGTTTATATTAAAGCGTGTAAGATATGTTAATGAGGCAAACTAAAATAATGTCTAAGAACAACTACAGGGCTTTTGTCCATGCCTTAGGTCACCAGTCTGATCCATTAGATTTGATCCATTTGCCTCCATTTATGTCAAGTGCAACTGGTCCATTCATTGAAAAAACTATAAAAAATGTTACACTTGTGTCAGATTCTTTGCGTAACTGTCTTCTGAAAATTGTCCTTATTCTGGTCCAGTTCACTTTTTTTTTTCCACAAAAGAGTTCAGTATATTGCTGAAAGTAACTGGAAACCTTGCACTTTGTCAGGTAGTTTTGTTTGTCTTTGTCAGCAGAAAATAGAAATAAGATGACTGCTTCATTTTGTCTTTTAGTTGAAGAAGAATGCGCTCATGTCTCTGCAATACATCACAATATTGCTTGAGTTCAGAGTTCTCTCTTGACAAATCCTCAATGGTAATTTGACCCCATAAGACTTGAGTAAGCCAATTTCTGTGAGTAAAACGTGCCTTAAATGGTATTTGTAGCAGTATTTCTATGACTTTAGCTGCAGTTTGACGTTCACCAAGTTGGCCAGCCAATGTAAGAAACTTATCAAGACTATCTGGCTTGATGGGATCATTGTTGTCTTTTTCCTGTTTTTTGGTGTAATAGTACCTGGCAAGGAGCTGGAATATCGCTTATTTTTCTCTGAGGCACTCTGCTGCATTGAGTAGAACAGTGTCTTCCATCCCTGGGGTCTCCTTCATTATATCTTGGATAAGACGTGAAAAAACGTTGTCATGCTTGGCTGAATATTGGCTCTTCATCAACATGTCTTTAACATGCTGCATGAATTTTTGTTTTTCCAGAGTGTTCTCATAAAATAAGTCGGTTGTGAGCAGAAGGTTAGCAATTTGTGCTTTTGTCACTCCGTGAGAAGCGGAAAGCTCTTCCAAACAGTGATGAGCAACACTTGGGTGAATCACCCTCATGACTTCAAAGGTCACTTTGGAAAAAACTGTGCATCTTTTCAAAAGAGAGGACAACTTCTCAAATGCATCTTCAACCCTACACGATTCAGCTCCTGTTTGCAGACCAAGAAACTCTTCACATGTAGAGACCGACAGCAATGCGTTCTTGGAGTAGACATGCAAGAGGACAAGAACAGCAAAAAGTTGAGCATGCTTGTGTTGAAAGTTGAAGTCCTTCAGGGTATTTTTCACAACACCCTGAATATAGTCAGATGAAAAGTTTTTCACAACCATGGACACATAAAATGTTTCGGTGCTTTTGTTGTTCTTCTTAAACTCCTCCAGCTTTTCCCTAAATAGTTCCAGTTCCCTCTCAGATAAATAGTGTGGAAGGCAAACTGCATCACCAGTTCCTTCAGTTGGTTCACAGGAGTCAACTCTCATGCAGTTGACAATAATGACTTGTGGAGATTTTGAAAAAATGTACTGGTTCAAACATTCGTCCTCAATCTGATGTTGGAGTGTTAGTACATTGCGAATGTCTTGGAAGTGATCAGTCATGAGCAAAACGGGAAGTCGTGTAGGTTGCTCTTTTGTCTCATATGTTAGTAGCTCCACTACCTGTTTGGCTGCAGTAGTAAAATCATCTGTTGTGTCTTTCAGCACTGCACAGCGGAATTTCTCCTTGAGTGTCCACAGAACATGCATGGCTAATGTAGTGCCACCCCAGCCTTGAGCATGGAAGATGTTGAAAAACACACAAGCTCTCTTCTGATTCAACATATTTGGAATAATAGCGTCTACAATGTAGTCTAACTTGTCACGTTTGATGACTGACGCTGAGCCAGGCTGTTCAGAGTAGTAGAAGTTCCACCAAGACGCCTTCCCTCCCTTATAAAAGTTCTCATCGTGTAGCTGTTTGTCTTGATGTCCTCCATCACATTGGTTCACACAAAGAATACTGAGCATATGTAAGGATTCCTCGGTTTTCTTTGATAGCACAACCTTACTGCCACCACTACAAGGCAGAAACCGTATTAATTTGCCAATCTCTGACCACAGACTGAGGATGGTGCCATTGATTTCAGCAAAACTTAGCTCATAAATGCATTTCGACGTGTCGCATGCATGTTGCTGCTTGATGAGATCAATCCAGTAGGTGTGCGACGTTTCATTGTCACTGATGCACAAGATTTGGTTTTGTCCCATAAGCTCCTGTAGAAACATACTGAAGGTCTGAAGCAAAGGGTCGCTGGCTTTGCTCACCTGACTAAATAGCAAGAAAATGACAAGAAGTTTCTTGCGAGGCAGCACTTTTTGGCACAGGAAAGAAACTACATCACGCACCGAGGATCCTTTCTCAGTCAACCAATTATCAGCACCTGAGGGAGTTTCCCCGTTAATGCCTCCATTACAGAAAACCCAGCTTGTCTTTTTAGTCAGCTCTAAGCTGCTTGCGATGTCTTCAACTGCACCTGTATCTTTATACTGAGCAGGTAAATGATCATTGAACATTTTTTCCTCTTTGAGTAGCTTATTCAAGCCATTCTCAGCGGATTGTGGATCAAAATCCAAAACGGCCATTAGATTCATACCAAGAAGGAACTTCAGGTTTTTCAGCTGAACAGGATGAGACTTGTTAGCCACCACAATGTACGACGTAAAACGTGACCTGTTCATAGAATGTGTCCCTCCTGTTATCATCTCGCACAACGCAGAGCCATGTGCATGGATTTTGACAACAGAGAGATGCTTTTCTTCAGCATCCTTCCTCTCCTGGGACAACCGTGGATTGTTAGCAATATATTTGTCATAGTCCTCCAGCTTGCTGCTGCTGCCGTCTCTTATAAAAAAAGACAGGCCATCATTTTCTTTTCACATCAGTAGTCTTAAAATATACGTCTTGACAGACAATGGAGGACGGCTCAATGTCTACCTCAATAACATATTTTCCTGAGAATGTCATGTCAGCTTTGAGAACTTCAACAAATCGAGGGGGTTTTATACACCTTTTTGCTATTTGAACTTTTTCTTTTTCAAACTGTCTTTCAATTGCTTGTTTCTGCTTTACATCAAAATCATCTGTTTTCGGGACGCTAACACCCAGAATTTGTCCATGTGGTTTGTCTCCCACTCCGAAATGAATGGTGCCATTTGTGCGACTATTCATACAAGCTGCTGCAAATGGAATTACTTCAAGGATGTATTTCTCCATTCTATACTTTCCTTCTTTTGTGTTGGTCAAGGCTTTGAATTCATGGCATGGTTGTATGAGGTCTTTAGGACCAGTTTCAGTTACATCTAGAATGCAGTTTTCTGTGTACCTGTAAGTAGCATCATATCTATTGAAAGGGTAAGGCTTCAAGCTACAAGACTGAGCCACCATGTCATTCAGCTCTTGAGTCGTTTCTTTCAAACTGTCTATGTTTTGAAAAATCAATTCTTTTGCATTTGATGGTAGGTTTTGCATTAAACGATTAGCCTCCTTCAAGTGGAGAAGACCAGCTCCATTCAGTCCCTGATTGTACAACATGTCTGCATCTTTTATATCCATTTGTATCTCGAGCATCCATTGTCTCACATGTTCGCTGTTCCAGTCACCGATGTCTACTGGACGTTCAGATGAAAGAGCTGTCTTGCCTTCATTTTTCTAAAAGAAAATCAGCACCTAAAGTTATGTTGCATTGATGCATTTGATGCCTGGATCTTAATTATTTAATAGAGTGGTAAGATGATGCACATAAAAATGATTGACCTTTTTTGTGCAACGTACCTCAGAATGTCTTGAGGTGGCCATAATGGAACCAGAGACTCTTCTGATTAGGAGCTTGTGATAAGAAATTTAAACATGGCATTAAAACACAGTGTGTTGTATAACATAAATCATGAATATGTTTTTATTAAAAACAAGCTAATAATAATAATTAAAATCAGTAATGATCGACTTACCGAATCAAGGAACAGAATTTATATGTCTTGGGTTAGTAACATTTCAGTGCCACCTGAAATTTCATAAATGAAGGAAATTAAAAAATGACAGAACTATTTTATAAGACTAAACAATTTCATTATTTCAATTAAACAAGGGAGAAAGAAGGCAGGTAATATACATGCATAATAAGCACATTTCCAGCTTGATATAGACTGTGTTTTAACCCTTTGTTTTAAGTGTTGTCTCATTACAAGAAAAAACTAAATAAAGCTCATTTACCCATGTATTATATTGCAGTCGAAGGACTTGATGTGTAGAGGAAATATATTGAAGGAGGAAAAGAATTTCGGTAAATATTACTCTACTGTAAACATAGGTAAATGAGAATGAATTAATTAAAGGTTAGTTTTAGGAGCAATTCAATCCATTATGGTCAATTATCAAAATCCTTCCTGGTATTGTGTTACTGTAGACTGATCAAACTAATCGTCAAGCCGAAGCAAGCAAACTTAGCATAGTTCAGTAATACATATTATATGCAATATGTATTGTGTGGTACATTTAAATGTGGCTTTGCAATGTAGTAGATGTAACAAATGGTAAATTTACAGTACTTCAGAAACCTTTTTAAATCAGCCCTATTTCTTACCCTTTCCTATGCTGTAAAATGCATGTAATTCAGTGTGTAATCTTTAATCAATAATGTTAAAATTAATAAAAGTTAATAGAGTCAAAGCTGTTATATTTACCCCCATGTCAAGTATCCTTGTTGTAAGAGTGAAGTAGGATATGAACTCAAAGTTGTGAAATCTTCTTGTTGGTGGAGTTAATATGCGGAAATGAAAGAACTCAGCAAGGTTGCCAGATGTTTTTTCCAATATCGCACACATTTGTCAGTACTCTAGGGTGAAGGTTAAAATTGTGGATTTATGTTCACAAACTTTAGCAAGGCTGTTATTTTAACTCATCTATTGTAAATGATGAATATACCAAGAGTTACGTTTTTTTCTGCAAGAAGGCAATGAAATTAAGTAAAGCACGTTTCTGATATGAGCAGGAGGTGTGTGTGCGTGCATTTTTTAAACTTAGACTGTGCTATTTGGGTATATAACTGCAAAATTCTAACTGTAACAAAAATGTCTAACACAGCTGTATGTATAGTTTTAATAGTCTTGTCTACAGGTATATAGCTATCAGTAAATGAGTTCTGAAGGATGAGACTTAAAAAACAAAAACAAAAAAAAAACAAAGTCAAAGAATATGACAAGCTTGTGCACTTCCTGAATTCAGAGAGATTATTATGGAGTCAATTTAATGCCGCATATATATGCAAAAGAATACAATTTTGCAAAAGAAAATAAAGTTTTGCAATGAAAATGAAAGTATTGAGAAAAAATAATGTGCTTTTTGTTTACATTAGTTCAGAGTTACTGCTAGTTTTAATGTAAAAGAATGCAATTAACTTCATAAACTATACATCATTAAAAAGGTCTAAAAGGACTCAAGCTTCATATCCATCTCGAATTCGTTTATTTACATAACTCCTGGCATAAATTAAGAAATGACTGTCACTGGAAGATTAAAAAAAGATTAAAAAGTCTTTTTGGTTTAGTTTTGTCGTGGCCACGAGATATTAAGTCATGGGAAAGTGATAATACTGTATGTCATGGCCATGAGTAATTGCATTCTTTTACATTAAAACTAGCAGTAACTCTGAACTAATGTAAACAAAGAACGCTATACGCTGGCATCCTCCCACAGGTTAAGAGACTTTAAACAAGCACGGTTAATGCACATTTAGTTAACCAAATGAACCAATACACATTTTAATGCTATAAAAGTGTGCACATTGAGAGAAATAAACAGCAGATGTTCATATTAACAACTTCTTTAACTTGAGCAAACACTGCTAATACACATATACATTTGTTAATAAAATGAAAGCATGCATGTTTAAAGCTAGTGAATAAAAGGAAACGATCCACCCGCAGGCCTCTGCTCAATGACGGTGCCTGGATCAGCTGTGATCTGCGTCTCGGGCCGATGACGTCACTTCCAGGGAGGCATGCCCAGGCCTGTTAGACACGCCCCCGTCCCCTGACTCCACCCCCATGTCAAAACAGCGCCACAAAGTGAGACGCGCAGAAACGTGAAGTGCAAAGGGAAAACGGTATCGCAAGCTCAAACTTGACTGAAACACAAAATAAAAGCTGCGTTGCAAATAAATTAGTAGATATGGCCATGGAAAACATGTATTGCAAAATCATTGCTTTTGCTCTGTTTTATTCATATTTTGCAATTCTTTGTTTTTCTTTGCAAAACTTATTTTCTTCTTGCAATACTTCATTTTCTTTTGCAATTCTTTATTTTTGTTTACAAAAAGCACATTATTTTTTCTCAATACTTTCATATTCGTTTGCAAAACTTTATTTTCTTTTGCATATATATGCGGCATTAAATTGACTCCATAGATTATCAGCTGTTTTCTGCTGTTACCCAGAGGCAAAAATAAATTATAAGGAACAAGTTTGAGTTTGCCTGCTTCTGGATAGCTTCAAGAATTCAGACTGTGTCGAGTGTTTGCACTCAAATATTTAGAATATAAATGTTTAGTAAAACAGCAAAGTTCACTGAACAGATCTTTGTAACTGATTTATTTTCATTGTTTAAGCAAATATAAAACAAATAATTACGCTAATAATTTGCACAAACCACAATTTCCTCAGGAAATGGCAATAAGTAGCAGAAATGGCAACGAGACTGCCTCCACATCTCTTTAACACAGCATTATGTTTACATTTTAGAATATTGGTATCAAATGTTTCACAACTTTAGACTAACTTTAGTTACCATTTACTTCAGTACTTCAGAAACCTTTTTAAATCAGCCCTATTTCTTACCCTTTCCTATGCTGTAAAATGCATGTAATTCAGTGTGTAATCATCTTTGATCAATAATGTTAAAATGAATAAAAGTTAATAGAGTGAAAGCTGTTATATTTACCCCCGTGTCAAGTATCCTTGTTGTAAGAGTGAAGTAGGATATGAACTCAAAGTTTTGAAACCTTCTAATTTTTCTTCTTCTTATGGGTGGAGTGAATATGCGGAAATGAAAGAACTCAGCAAGGTTGCCAGATGTTTTTTCCAATATCGCACACATTTGTCAGTACTCTAGGGTGTAGGTTAAAATTGTGGATTTGTTCACAAACTTTAGCAAGGCTGTTATTTTAACTCATCTATTGTAAATGATGAATATACCAAGAGTTAAGTTTTTTTTCTGCAAGAAGGCAATGAAATTAAGTAAAGCACGTTTCTGATATGAGCAGGAGGTGTGTGTGTGTGTGCATTTTTTAAACTTAGAATTTTGGAGTTATATACCCAAATAGCACAGTCTAACACAGCTGTATGTATAGTTTTAATAGTCTTGTCTACAGATATAGCTAATCAGTAAATGAGTTCTGAAGGATGAGAATAAAAAAAGAATCTGACAAGTTTGTGCACAGAGATTGTCAGCTGTTTTCTGCTGTTACCCAGAGGCAAAAATAAATTATAAGGAATTATAAGGAACAAGTTCGAGTTTGTCTGAATTCTTGACGCTGTCCAGAAGCAGGTGGTGTTGAGTTTTTGTATACTGTTGTGTAATATGCATAAGAATACAATTACCCTGCCTCATTGTTTAATGTATTTAGTTAATATATTATGTCTAAGGGTGTATTATTTTGTTTATTTCCTGGGAAGGCCTCATACAGGCAAATGTGTAACTGCTGCATGTTGTAGAGGAAATTAAGCTATTGTCCTATTGCAAGTATGCCTTTACTTTTTATGTAATACCTTTGTATTGTAACCAAATACTATTGTTATTGGTATCGTTTTAGTGAAAGTGAAGTAACATACGGCCAATACTCGGAATTCGTGCTCTGCATTTAACCCATCCAACGTGCACACACACCGTGAACACACACCCGGAGCAGTGGGCAGCCATTTATGCTGCGGCACCCGGGGAGCAGTTGCAGGTTTCTCTTTGTGAGGTTTGGTCAGCAGTGACTGAAACGCTTCTGTGCTCTAAGTCACTCACAAATCTTTTGACAGTTCAATAATTTCTATTTGCTTTTCACAAAATATTGTTTGTGTTGATGCCTTTTGCAAGACATTGCATTGTTTCATATTTTTCATCTTCAGAAAGATCTTTCTTCCTCACCATATTTCATGAGAACTGTGACTTGCTTAATAATGTGGAACAACCTCTTTAAGTACGGTTTCCTTTTACCTAAGAAGAACTGGCAAACTATTGAACAAACCTGTCTGAGATTGATACCAGTTAACTAAAAAGATGTGAAAAACAACACAAACAAAAATCTGACTCTTTATCTATAATAGTGCACGTCACGTGCCATTCAGCATGCAGAAAATACAAATCCTGTGAACAAGTGATCAATTTGAGCCCCAGCTTCAGCATCTATTTATAGTGCGGGGGGCGGGACGCTTCGGGTTCTAGAGAGCATTTGATTGGACAGAAAGCTTGATGAGAAGCTGAAGTGCAGTGTGATGTCATCAAAATCGCTGATCCATATTGGCAGAAATTAAAGACTAAGTTTCGAATGTTTATATCTTGTAAAAGTGAATTTTTTCATTGTTTTGGAGCACACTAGCTTATAGACAGTGTTGGGAAGGTTACTTTGGAAATGGAAATGTAAGGTTACAGATTACAAGTTACCGTATTAAAAATGTAATAAGTAGTGTAACTATTTCAATTACTTTATTAAAGTAATGTGACTGATTACATTTGAGTACTTTTTGATTACTTTTTAAATCACTAATGAATGTTTTCGACTGTTATTCATTTTCAAATATTTAAAGCAGGGAGCTTTAACTTTACAGTAGTGCTCAACACTGATTACTGTCAGACTTTCAGAATCCTTCATCACTTCCCAGCAGGCACACAACGCCATAAGACGTTGATATTTGGTTAAATTTCGGTTGCGACGTCGGGTGACCAAAATTCAACGTAATTCAATGTCTAATGTCAATGTTAAATTGACGTCCAATACCGATGTCAGGTGACGTTGAGATTTTGTTGTTTTTAGGTTGTGCAACCAAAATCCAACGTTAAGTCAACGCCAAATTGACGTCAAATATTGCATTTTCAACCAAAATGCAACATCTGTCCAACGTCATGTCCAACGTCAACCTGATGTTACATCGTCTGGTGCCTGCTGGGTTGAATTAAGATTATAAAAAAATTATTTTCAAGCATAGCCACCACAAAATCAGACTTTAGCACCTCTTTTTACTTTGAGATCGTTCTGAGGTTAAATACTGATTTAAAATCATAACAAGATACAGTTTAATAGCTGTGATACTGTTTTTGAAATCAAATCTTTGCATAGCTATGACAAACAATGCCTTGGAAAAAAGTCAATCTTAAAAAAAAGCATATACATAAACCCAAATAGACAATAAAATTGAAGTGAATAAATATGTTCTATTCTGTGTCCCAAAACATTGGTGTCTCATATTTTAGAGCAGTCAATTCAGTTTGAGAAAGCAATCAATTAAATCTGTGTGTGTGTGAAAATATTTAGATGTATCCCCTTTTGTAATTAAATTACGTAACTCTGTAACATGTAACTATCTGCTCCCCAACACTGCTTATAGATAATCTTAAGCCTAGTATATTCATACCAAAAGCTATCTGCCATCTTGTCCCGACATCTACGGCCGGTCTCCATAGAAATCCATGTTAAAACTGGGTAAAACTGAATTGAAACTTTTTCAATATAACTAAATATAAAAATGTGTGCAGGGTTAAGCTGTGCTGTTGTTGGCTGGCACAGTAACGGCAATAAACTAAAGGAATTCCTCTAAAAAACTTGCCAAAGGTGGACTTGGCAACTCAAGCATGGGTTTGATCACGTGGTGCCTGTTGCTTTTCTCAACGCTTGTCTTGATGAGCCAATCGTCTGTTAAGATCGCATTTTATATAAGCATTTTATAAGGGCTCTAGGGAATTATCATTGGTATGTCAGGCTCTATTCTTCGCTTAATTAATTTGCATGATTATACGCTGAACTTGCGAAAAGTCTGACAAAAACAGCCGCTGGAGAAACAAAGACGAAGGTTTATTAACCACAAGAAAACTAGCTTGTGTTTAACAGACTCCAAACGATTTAAATGACTGATTAACTTTAATGTCCCCAAAGAGGAAATTCTTTTCCACAGCACTGCACTTGTTTGACACACACAACATAGCGTACATAATACAAACAAAACCCTTAGGATAACCCTCAGCGATGTCTGATGGCTGAAGGAATCAGGCTTCTTCCAAAACGAGCCCTCCTGCACCTCATAGCCCTGTACCTGCGCCCTGAGGGCAGTGGGGCTAAATACTCATTAAATGGATGTGTAGAGCCCTGTTCTATTGAAATGCGTGTAATAGCTCTGTTATTGAGTTCAGTGAGGTTGGGCGTTGAAAGACCTATAACTTTCGCAGCAATATTGGACACCTTTGTGAGTTTGGGCCGGTTTTTAACAGAAAGCATGTTGAAAAAACAGGTAAAACAATACAATAGAATTGGCTATCGACCTGCTGATAATCTGCTGTCACATCTACTGAGGTGAAATAGTCTGTCAGACTGACATCAGTGCATCTATTGTTGTTGTTTTGTACAAACATGAGCCATACTGCGTTTGTCTGTATATAACCACACGAGGGAGCAAACGACTAGCAATTGTGGCTTTCCCTCAGGTCTGCTATAGAGCAATGAATTATTGGCTGTATTTCATATTGAGCTGCAATTCGATGCTTTCATCAGTTTGATCGTTTTATGTGTGTTTTTGTGAGGTAAGTAAAGTTTTATTTATATTGCACCTTTTAAAATCAGTGTTTCAAAGTGCTTGACTGATTTACAAACTCGCAACAAAACTATTTACAGACTTTTGGCCAAAACAGACGGAGGGAATAGAAATGTAATATAATATAGTAGCAAAATAATAGTAAAGTTAATGAATTTGTGTTATTTAATGCTTTCTTTCTAATGCTCACAGATAAACTTGTCACTACAAATAAGTGCTAAAATAGTATAGCTTTTACACATATAATTAAGAAGTACCTTTAGTATATATGGGTCAGAGGAAAAAGGGTTTTCAACCATCAAAACACAAGTTTAATACATTCATGCATGTCCTATTTATCTTCTTATTGGTTACGCTTTATTTTAAGGTGTCCTTGTTACAGTGTAATTATACATTTAAGTACTGAGTAATACGTGACCCTCTGTGAAAACCCAGCTATAGTCATTTTTGTGATTTACTGTTTTCTACATAAAATCATCCTTCATAAGGTAAAGAACATTCTGTTAAAATGTAACCTATATATCTTTAATATTGACTGAGTAAGGCCTGTCAAACAATGAAATAATAGTGAAATTAATGGTTGAAATCAAACTTTGATGTTTGTTATCTCATAATTAGATTTTGAGAGGGTCACATTAATTAACTACATGGGTGATTCTCATGAAATCTTGGTTTTAAAAATTTCAAGCATGAAAATTTTCAAAATGCTAAATTAACTTTTTTTCCCCCCCAGACATTAGCATCAAAATCTGGAGTATTTGTGAACATTAATTTAAAAACTTTTACTTGCCATTTAACACCTTTTTGGACATAATTTCCAAAATAAGTCCTAAAGAATCTCATTACTGTGTTGAGAAAAGGTTGTTAGGAAACTATTTAAAATAATAGTTACGAAGATTAAGATTAACAGTTCATGTTACAGATATACATATATATATAGTTAAAACGTTGTGTCATTTGATTTGTTAATTGACTTCATTACCCAGGATGCCTTGAGCATTGGTAAGGGTCACGTGATTCACAGGAAGGTTTGTGAATGGGTTTTTGGGATTCAACAACGACCATCTTGTGAACGATTTGCTGAACAAGCACACGCTGTATTTTACTTTCGCTTTCCTTTATTTCATTAAACGTATAAAACGAATCGACGTCTCAGTTCGTTATTCTTAGTTTTCTAAGACGATAAATTTACAACATTTTTGGTGCCGAAACCCGGGAAGCAGAAGACTATGAGTGACGAAGAGCGAACGACCGGTTTGGAACAATATGAACGGTCCAAAAGAAAGCGTCGGACGATACGGAGTTCCACAACGAGACTGCTGAACCAAATCGACGTTGAATTATTAAAGGAAGACAAGGATATCGATCGTGTGCGGGACATGTTAGCCGTGTTGTCAACAAAGGAGGACAGTTTGCGCGAGCTGGACAGCATAGTGGAAAAACACACTTCGCTTGAGGACGTGGAGGCGGAGATTGAACTCGCAGAGGAATACAGAGACCGCGTTATCGAGATGAAAGCGCGAGCTCACCGAGTGATCCGAGAAAATGAAACTGTGAGTAACCCACGGCCTGCTCAGTCAAGTGATGGTAACGTTAGCGCAAATAAACCGACAGTAAGACTGCCCAAGCTGCAAATTGAGAAGTTTAGCGGAGATGTTAGTGTATGGCAGGAATTTTGGAGCCAGTATGAGACTGCTATTCATAGCAACAGTGCACTTTGCAAAAAAGAAAGGTTTACCTACCTGAAAACTTATCTTACTGGAACAGCTGCAAAGGCAGTAGCAGGACTCACACTGACAGACAGTAACTATGATGCTGCAGTTGATATTCTCCAGAGCAGATTTGGAAGGAAAGATCTCATTGTAAATGCTCACATGTCAAAGCTTCTGAATCTCACTCCTGTAAAGAAATCCTCTGATGTCAGTGCATTAAGGCAGTTATATGATGACTGTGAAATTCAAATTAGAAGCCTGGAGTCATTGGGAGTGGTATCAGACACCTATGGCGGTATGTTGTGCCCAATATTACTCCAGATGATGCCAGACGACATGGCTCTTGAATACAGCCGTCACAGAGGGGATGATGATGAATGGAATGTGCCTAATGTGTTGAAGTTCCTGCAGAAAGAGGTTCAGAGCCGAGAGAGAACTTTACAAATGATGAAATCATACAACCAGAGAGAAAACCAGTCTGCTAACAAAACATGCAGCAAATCATATTCATCCAATGATGTGAAATTAAAGAAACCAAGCATGCCATCTGCAGCGGCACTACACATTGCTGACCAGAAAATGCTAAACTGTCTGTTCTGCGATAGCACTGAACACAAATCTGAAAAATGTCCAGACCACCCGGTGCCAGCACGCAAGGAAAAACTGAAGAAGCTTGGCAGGTGTTTTGTGTGTCTGGGGACCAAACACATCGCCAGGTTTTGCAGGTCAAAGTGCAGGTCATGTGCCACATGTGGAGGCAGGCATCATGCAGCCATTTGTGAGAAAAATGAAGCATCTCCACCTGCTGCAGCTGCCAACATTGACACTGTTATTTCCTCAGTAATTCCCCAAGCAGAGAAATGCAAACCTGACATTGAGAACACTGTGCTGCTACAAACTGCCAAAGCATGGGTCGTAGGACCCACCAGCAGGAAGATGGTCCGCTGCTTGCTAGATGGAGGCAGTCAGGGGAGTTTTGTGCATGAGAATGTGGTGAAGGCGCTGCAGCTACCTGTTACTAAACAAGGGACACTTACTCTTCACACATTTGGCTCCTCTGCTCCAACAACGGTGAGTCGCAACATAGTGAAGCTCAGTTTGGAGAATGTATGGGATAATCGGCAGGGAATTGAAATCGAGGCAGTTGTCACCCCCAAAGTGTGCACAGCGCTGATGAAAGTGCCTGGTGAATACATACAAATGGAAATGAAAAACAGAGGTCTTCAACTAGCAGATTGTGCTGGAGATGATAAACCTGAGCTTGCTGTGCTAATCGGCTCTGATTATTACTGGCAGATAGTATCAGGCAGAGTAGAGAGACTGACAAAGAGCCTAGTGGCACTGGAGAGCATTTTCGGATGGGCAGTGCAGGGTCCAGTAGCAGTGTCCAGCATGACAGAGACAACCTGCATGCATATTCAGCTCAGTGAGGACGCACAGATTGATAAACAGCTGCACGCATTCTGGGAGCTTGAGTCCCTGGGCATCACAAAGGAGAAGTCTGAGAGCCCAGACGATGTAGAAGCGTTGCAGCGGTTCGAGGAAACCTCCATCTTCAAAGATGGGCGTTACCAAGTGGAGTTGCCATGGCGACAACATCATCCTCCACTTCAAGACAATTACCGCATCGCAAAAAAAAGACTGGAGAGTTTGAAAAGAAAACTAAGCAAGGATGTCACACTCTACAGCAGATACAATGAAGTTGTGGAGGACTACTTAAAACAAGGAATGGCTGAGGATGTGCCAAGGGAGCATGCATCACCACCAGGCAGTCAGATATATTACTTACCTCATCACGCTGTATTGAGAGAGGATAAGGCAACAACGAAACTGCGGGTTGTGTTTGATGCGTCATCCACGAAGATAGAAGTCCCTCACTAAATGACTGTCTTCTAACAGGTCCCAATCTGAATCCAGATCTGATGAGTATTTTGATCAAATTCAGACTGCATGAAATTGCATATATGGCAGATATCAAGAAAGCATTTTGCAGATATCACTCTCAGAAAGAGATCGGGACGCTGTAAGATTTCTGTGGTTCACTGGACCACCTACAGAGGAGAAGGATGTGACGCTGCGCTTACTCAGAATGACGAGAGTGGTGTTTGGAGTTTCGTCAAGCCCATTCTTACTTGCAGCCACCATAAGGAAGCATTTAAGACAGTACAAGCTCGAACACCCACAAGTGGTAGAAGCCCTCAGCTCCTCACTCTATGTCGATGATTTCATTTCAAGTGCACGTGGGGTGACAGAGGCACATACAGTGACAACAACAGCCAGGAACATTATGTCTGCTGCAGGCATGGAGCTATGTAAATGGATGACAAACTCTCCTGAGCTCAAAGAAAAATGGCAGGAAGGCTTGATGGATTGTGCTGTGCATCCAGAGTCACACGTGTCTGTGCTGAAGGTGCTGGGTATGGTGTGGAGACCAGCCACTGATGACTTTGTGTTCGACCTCAGGAGGCTGCTTGATATTCTGACAGAAAGAGAAAACACAAAACGAAGTGTTTTGCAGTCTTCTGCTCGCATTTTTGACCCTCTAGGATTCCTGACTCCTTTCACCATCAGGATTAAGTGCTTGTTCCAAGAGATGTGGGAGAGAGGGCTCAAGTGGGATGAGAAATTGCCACCTGATTTGACGAAGAAATGGCAACAGTGGTGCTCCGAGCTACCTCAACTGCATCAGCTCTCAATCCCACGATGGTACCAAACACACATACCACGACAGGATGGTCAAGAGTTAAGGCTACATGTGTTCTGTGACTCGAGTGAAAGGGCGTACAGTGCAGTCGCTTATCTTCAAGGAGAAACAAAGGAAGGAGAAGTGACCGCAAGCCTGGTTGCATCCAAGTCCAGAGTGGCTCCACTCAAAAGGATGACACTGCCACGACTGGAGCTAATGGGTGCGGTAATAGCAGCCAGGCTGGGGAACACCCTCATGAAAGCACTGCAACTAGACAAGACGCAACTCAGACTATGGACAGACTCTATGATAGTGCTGCATTGGATTTGTGGTTCTGCTCATAAGTGGAAACAGTTTGTAGCAAATAGAGTCACGGAAATCCAGTCTCTAACTGATCCACAGTCATGGTCTCACTGCAAAGGGAAAATGAATCCAGCTGATCTTCCCACCAGAGGTCTAACTGTGCAGGACCTGAAGCAGAGCACATTGTGGTGGAAGGGTCCTTGTGTTCTGATGTCAACTGATCAGTTAGAGAGCACTCAGGAAGATGTTCAGGAAGATGAGGTAAAGTCTGAACTCAGATCCAAATACCAGATTGCTGTACAGTTTGTTAAGAAAGACCAAGACTTCTTAAGCCCTGTTTTGTGTCTGGAGAAGTACAGCAAACTAAAAACAGTGCTCGGGTAACAGCCTGGATAAAGAGATTTATCACCAACACCCGCTCAAGCATAAAAATCAGTGGTGAACTGACGGCAGAAGAGCTGAATGAAGCAAATAAAAACTGGATAAAGGTGATTCAGAACCAGAGTTTCAGCTCTGAAATTGATCTGCTGAAAGCAGGGAAATGTCCCAACACTGACTCCAGAATCCGAGAGCTAAAACCATTTCTGGACGAGGATGAGCTGCTCAGTGTGGGAGGAAGGCTCCAGCATTCTGATCTCTCTTACAGAGAAAAACACCCATGGATTTTGCCCAACAATCACCGATACACAGAAATGTTGGTGCAGTATGAGCATGAGAAGATAATGCATGCGGGTGTACGAGACACTTTAGTGCAGACAAGAGAGAAGCATTGGATTTTGAGGGCACGACAGGTAGTGAAGAAGGTTGTGTCCAGATGTGTACTCTGCAAGAAATTCAAAGCAAAGGCTGGACAGCAGACTACCGCACCACTGCCAAGAGACAGGATAACAGAGTCACCGCCTTTTGAGATCACTGGTGTGGACTTCGCAGGGCCACTCTATGTCAAGACACAGAACGTTATGACAAAGGCGTATATAGCACTGTTTACTTGCGCTGTAACCAGAGCAGTGCACTTAGAGCTGGTCTCAGATATGTCCACAGAGAACTTCCTGTTAGCTTTGAAAAGATTCATCTCAAGAAGAGGATTATGCAAGGTGATCTATTCAGATAACGCAAAGACGTTCAAGAGAGCTGATCAAGATTTGAAGGAGCTCTGGAAAGGCATTAAAGATCCACGGCTACGGGAGTTCTTCTCAGAGAAAGGCATCACCTGGCGGTTCATCGCTGAAAGAGCAGCCTGGTGGGGCGGATTCTGGGAGCGGCTGGTCAGGTCAGTCAAAGTTATTCTCAGAAAGGTGCTAGGCAGAGCTAAACTCAACTTTGAAGAAATGTGCACCATTCTGACTGAAGCTGAAGCCATAATAAACTCAAGGCCGCTCACTTATGTGCACAATGATGTGGATGAGCCAGAGCCACTTACACCTGCTCATTTCTTGGTGGGTCAGAGACTGACCTGTTTGCCTCCTAAGCCATGTGCAGCTGAGACTAACCATCCAACAGCGAACAAGGAGGAGATGAACAGAAGGTGGCGTTACAGACAAAGACTTATGAATAACATCTGGAACCGATGGCGGAGAGAGTATTTGCTGAATCTGAAGTCGGCTCATCGCTGCGACACCCCACAATCTTCTTTGTTGAAAGTCGGAGATGTTGCGCTCATCGGAGAAGATAACACCCCAAGACAGAGCTGGAGGCTAGGAAGAATTGAGGAACTGTTTCCAGGTCGTGATGGCCTCGTGAGGTCATGTGCAGTTCGCACAAGTTCAGGGACTGTTCTGCGGAGACCCATCCAGCTTTTGTATCCTTTGGAAATCATATAAACTGTGGTTTATGGGGGGGAGGATGTTGAGAAAAGGTTGTTAGGAAACTATTTAAAATAATAGTTACGAAGATTAAGATTAACAGTTCATGTTACAGATATACATATACATATATAGTTAAAACATTGTGTCATTTGATTTGTTAATTGACTTCATTACCCAGGATGCCTTGAGCATTGGTAAGGGTCACGTGATTCACAGGAAGGTTTGTGAATGGGTTTTTGGGATTCAACAATGACCATCTTGTGAACGATTTGCTGAACAAGCACACGCTGTATTTTACTTTCGCTTTCCTTTATTTCATTAAACGATAAAACGAATCGACGTCTCAGTTCGTTATTCTTAGTTTTCTAAGACGATAAATTTACAACATACTGCAACAGTCTGAAAACATCAACACTGTTAGAAAAGCAAATACATTTTAACATTTTTAAAAATGGATTATTAATAGTCATGCACAGTTACCTGAAATTCTGAAATAATATTTATTTTTAATTTAACATTTTTTTATTTTTATTTTTATTGATTTCTCTCATTACCGCAACACCTTCCACAATTTACAACCATTTTTTTTTGACATGACAAACCTAAAAGAACATAATTTGTAGATTCTCCACATGCATTTAAAATCAAAGTACTATTTTTCTATTAATTAAATTAACATTTAATGAACATCTGTTGCGATAATGATACACAGGTTTCGGGAAATGAGGTCAATTATTTCGGTAATGATAATAAGTATACTAGTCTGAGATTTTGTTAAAAGCTAAATTTAATGTGGAAAAAAACAGATATTTGCAAAATCATGCAATCAAGTTCAAAACAGTTTTGTGTAGTGCTTCAAAAATACAAACACAATTTTTCAGAAAAACATTAAAACAGGG
This sequence comes from Onychostoma macrolepis, assembly GCF_012432095.1. Classification (NCBI taxonomy): domain Eukaryota; kingdom Metazoa; phylum Chordata; class Actinopteri; order Cypriniformes; family Cyprinidae; genus Onychostoma; species Onychostoma macrolepis. The sequence continues at coordinate 10,943,653 of NC_081157.1, read as the reverse complement.
CAACATTTCAACGTGTAACTAAAAAACATGAACCATTTTACCATGGCACTAAAAAAATAACTGACCAACAAGGACAAATACCACATTCTAATGTGTCAGTACTTGTCACTAGTGATGGGAAGTTCAGATCATTTTACTGACTCGGACCTTTGAGTCTCGTTCAGCAAAATGAACGAATCTTTTTTCGAGTCATTTTGTTCATTTTAGCAAAATATAATTAAAATGTTACGAGCTACTTCCCTAACACATCTACTACTTACTCAAACGTTGATCACACTACAAACAATACAAAACTATAATGGTATAAGAAACAGAAAAGATTAATTCATTGCTTACCTGGGTTTTTAGTCTATGATTAGCTCACCTCACCACTTATTTGACAAGTCTTCGGGTTTGAGTCGCTCGTTCATCACGTTACAACCCCATAAACTTAACCAATGCAGTCTGAGCCGGAAAGAGAATTGATTAGTTCATCTCGAGACTTTTGAGTCGTTCGTGTTTTTTTTTCACGTGACGTGACAGCATTGGATAGAGAAATTAGTTAATTTACAACCTTCCTTACAAACGGCTGCATAGTTATTATTATTATTACTTACTTTTACAGTTACGTGATGTGTTTCTGGTCTCAAATTGTAGCTTTTTATTTCTTACAGTTTATGTGTGAATTTCTGTCATGATTCTTTTCCATAACACTGAATGTGGTAACAAAGGTAATAAACTAAAGAGTTGGTTATTATTATTATTATTAAGTCTTTTTCCCTCAGACTGCATAGGTTTAGGTTAAGGGGCTGTCACGTGATGAACAAACGACTCGAAAACCCAAAGACTCGAAACAGGTGAACTAATCCTATGCAGAACCTATAGGATGTTATGCATGCGCGACTGAACGAATCACTTCCCGAGACGACTCGTTCTTCCCGAGTCACATTAAAGATTCGTTCAAAATGAACGGTTCGTTCAAAATTAACGAATCGTTCAAGAACGACCCATCACTACTTGTCACGTGTATATTAATTCTTAACAACCATGCTACACAACAGTTCTACACAACAAGAACAGTTCACTGTGTTGGGATCATCTTGGAGGTAGCATGCAAATGGACATCATATGGTGTCAGTGTTTTACACATTTGTTTGTGTATTTTGCCCAGATCTCAGGCAACACACAGAAGTGTCGAGCTGAGGATGTGGCAGGTTGTGGCTCTGGAATGATGGCTTTATGTCTTCAAAGTAGTACCAGACTTTTTTCTCCCTCATATCTTATGGATGGAATGAAAAATCTGTTTGGTCCAGCACATCTCATGTTAACTTCATACTAGTCTCAGCCTCAGACGTCACGCTGGCTGAATATCTGATGCATAAGGCACACAAAAGTGGAAACACTTCAGGAGTTTTGAAGTTGTCCTCTGATTTGTTGAATTATACAGGATTTCCTGGGAGACGTTTATGTCGCGTTCTTTAACGTTCCACCTGGAAACAAAGATGCCATGACGCCAAACTCCCTCACGAAAGAAGAAAGCCGCCGTGTTTACAACTGATGACGAGCGCTTGTCAGGATCAACTAAACACTGGACTTTCAAAAGTATGTGAAATATTTAAAGTTCGCGGCATAGAATCTTTAAAATAAGTCCGAGAGTTGTACACACCGGTCAGTTATTGTGGTGACATTTCCACGCCCCGAAACGTGATGCTGAACGAAACGAACTGTGATTGGTTGTTTGACATGACGTTCAAACGGCCTCATGGGCTGGCCTTGGCCAATGAAAGCTACCTTAGATTCCAGACCTTCAGCTGTCAGTCTGAAGGTCTGGCTACGCGAGACTAACTTCATACTGACCATCTACAATCTAGAGCAGGGGTCGGCAACCTACAGCACGCAGAGGGATAATCAAGTTCCATTTTTGTCCTTTTTTTGGTACAGATTTTGTAACCCACTCTTCCCATATTACGATGTTTTCTTTCAGTGAAGTATCCAGTGTTGTGGGAAATTTCTTATTCTTGCAATTACAATTACTCCTTATTCAGCCCGCCGCCATTTTGATTCAAAAACGAGGCTGTGAGGGTAAACAGCAAATCACAACAACAGGACATGGCTGTGTGGACTACAAACCTATCATGTCTTCCTCCTCTTACTGTCAATGACTACGTTTACATGTGCATGAATAATGCGATTATTTCCAATAATCAGAGTAAGGACTTAATCGCATTATGATGTTTACATGTCAAGAGCAAAGCTCTTACTCCCGTTTACATGCAATTTCCATTATTCTTATTATTCGCTAAGAATTGTGGTTCATTTTTTTACTGCCATTATTCACATACCCCACTGCACAGCACAAATAAAGGACTCAGAAAGAACAGGTGTTACTGGTCGCTGTTTTAATTTATTTACGTCTAATGCATAATGATTTTGTATGGCCGTATTCCACGCTTTTTCGGCGCCATAGAAATGTGATGGAATTTGTTTGCCTACGCTGCCGTCGTGTTCTACTCGCCGTTTCTGGATGAGGGTATCAGGAACAGAGACTGGTAGCAGCTAACGTTAGTTGTGTTTTCTCCAGAATGTGATGCTTTCTTCCCCGTCATCTGCGTATTTTTACAGGTGTGTGTCACGTCATTCATGTATGTCACAAGCGCATACGCACTTTGGTCAGAACGGCAATACTGCAATTTAAGGTGTTTACATGCCTGTATATTTCAATTAAAATTGGCGTACGCCACCTATGTTAATACGATTATGCTTGCTGCGATGATGAGCTTAATCGCATTATTTAGATCGAAGTATTGCGTTTACATGAGGTAAAGATTAAGGGTGAACCCAAGACAGAGGGTGCATGTAAACGCACTCAATGTTGTGGAGTCATGGGCGGACAAAGGATAAAAAATTCCCAAATCCATCCTTGCATCCATCCATCCATGTCCTCGATGTTGAAGGTAAAAAGATAGTTTTTCGATTTTCTTGTGAGGTTAGCTTTAGTCTTAGCATGCTGCATAGAAGATCGTGATCGAAATAACGATGCCGAACAATCTAACGTTACGTTTAAACTACAGTCTGATTGTATGTGCTAACATTACCGTGCGTTCACACTGCCGCCAGCGAGAGCGCAAAGTGGCCGGAAGTCATTCATTTTCAATGTGAGCCAGCGGCGAGCTCCGGCGCAGCGCATCTTGGACGGTGAGGGCATCAAGGAGAGTTGAAGTCAGGTCAGCTTAATGGTAATGAGCTATGACGCGGTTGGGCGGCAACCAATTGGAATTGGAGTCCTGTAAACTTTGGTTCCGACCACATTAGTTCCCAAGCATTTTCACGCTAGAATGCAATTCATTTGCTCAAAACAACACCGATTTGACCAATTGGCATTTATTGGTTTATTTCGTTAGTAAACATGTAACTATAATTGTTGTAACTGTAAAGTTTTTTCCATTGATCAATTTCTTACTTCCACAATTAAAATATTTCATGAGGTTAATTTATACCCTACTTGTGGTCAGTCTGCAGAAGATCAACATCCTTGTTTGCTTTTCGGCTCCTTTAAATACAAAGCTAAGTATTCGATCGTCAGGGCGTCAACAAATCTTTCTACAGCGTCGTTGGCAGGGTGGCCAGAGCGAATTTTGACACTCTCGCCGGCGGCGGTGTGAACACATGGTTAGGCTATTAGCCAATTCGAAGTGTTGAACTGTAGTGTTTGATGTCCATGATGCCTGTGGTTTGCAGTGAAGAGAAATGAAGCAGGCCATATTGGCAGAGTCCCCAGCATGAAGTACAAGTAATTTGCCCAAGTAACACAGATTCGACTGACTGTACTTTGTGAAACATTCAAACGCAGAGCAAGGTCTTGTTCAAGAAGGCCCAGTCTAATCTGGCAAAGAAACATGAAAAACTGATTAAACAGCGAGAGATGTGCCTGAAATCCAACCATTTTGGTTGGTTGCACTAATTCTTTGCACTTGAGCCCATGAGGCCATGCTCTGTGCTGTGGGCTGTAGAGCCGAGAAAACGGCTCTTAAAGTGTCATAGTCAGGGAACCCAGTGTAAAACTGGATGAGTTTTGAATTACTCATAAAATTCTGAATACCAAACTGATGACTTTGAGTGCTTCATTTTCTGCAGACAGACAAGAAATTTCCTCCCGTGCAGCCACAAGCTGCTCCTCAGTAGTCATGGTCAGTGTTTGGCATCTCTGTGACATGACTAGATTGAGAGAGAGAGAGAGAGAGAGAGAGCGAGCAAGTGAGATCTACTCATCTACTCATTTTCTATGATAGATTTCTACTAACCATTCTTCGTTGCTTGGTCCATCATTTGTAGAACTGCAGAGAAAGAAGAGAACATTAAGACCCAGACATGTAACAATATTACATACAGTTGGTTGGACAAAATAATGTAAACACCCATTATTATAGGGGTTAATATAATTTGTGTAGGTTACTGTGAAATCTTTCTTTTTTTTTATATATATTTTTGTTTATATTCTCTAGTTTGTACAGTATAAGTGGTTTTCAGCAGTGTTTAGTACAAGCTTTTTGTGAAATAGGTAACATGTTGTACAGCTTTCATATCACACTTATACGACACAGAAAACTTATAGAATATACGACAGCGTGTTCCAGTTCCTGCCAATATCCAGAAACTTCGCACAACCATTGAAGAGGAGTGGACCAACATTCCACAGGCCACAATCAACAATTCTCGTTTTTTATTACAGGCTAAACGATCGACATTTCGGTACACAACAATACACCATAGTGAACGCTGCTGGACTGCTGCTATCCCTCACAGCCTCGTTTTCGAATCAAAATGGTGGCGGGCTGAACAAGGCGTATTGCTGCGTGTCCTGTACATGCAGAACATGTCATTGTCACTGCACACACTGGCCTGCACAATGTGCCTTGGAGAGGATGTGGCTACGATTCCTAGCTGATGCAGCTTTTTTTTTCTTCAGGTCAAAATGTTCATGTTTTTCAAGCACATCTTTCTCTATCTTTTACTCTACGGTGGACAATCCAAAATGGCTTAAGTTTACAGAACTGAGACATGGCAAGTTTGTGTCTGTCAAGGCTCTCTTGCCAAATATCTGGCCCTTTTTTCAAATTTCACCACATTTGCCATTTATTACAGTCGAAACGTCCATATAGGGGGGAAGAAGCGGCTAACAGTTCTGCACATTAATCTTCTTTGGTTGTTGGGTGATATTCTCTGGTGACCTCTCTTTCTAGATTTTTTTCGGACCTCTCTGCCTTCCATGTTCACAAGTCCCAGCTTTCTCTCCCTCTTCTCAAGTCTTCTTCGTCTTTTCCTTAGGTTTAAAGTCTTTTTAATCCTCTCCAGAAGCTTCTCTTCCGTGTTGTGCAACTTTTCCCTCAATTTTGATAGTTTTTTTTTCTTTCCTTCATTTTGGGTGATTCTTTTGGGGTAGATGTATTTATTTGTCTTGGTGTCTGTATATCATTTTTTGGAGGAGTTGAGTTGATGTCACCGGGTGAACAAACCCGGAACAAATTAAATGGGACTTGTTGCTAGGGGGAGAGCTTCCGGTGTAACACCGGGCCGGCTTTGGGTTTACCCGTCATGGGTATAATGAGCGCCAGCTGAAGCAAATAACGGCGCTTCATTGAAGCATCCGCCGGGAAAAAGGAGGATAAAGAGAGGCTGGAAGGACAGAGAGTGTGTGTGCCTGGAGAGAAGACGTTCTGAGTAGTGTGCAGCAGTGACGGTGAGCAGCGGAAAGTGCGGAAAAGCGGAGGTTTAATGTCAGATCGGTGTTCATTGTTGGGTCCCCCGAGACATGCTCATTAAGTGAGTCCTTTGAAGAAACCACGAACAGCACCGCAACGAAGTGAGTGAGAGAAATTGCATGGAGAAAGAAGGAGAGTGACTGGCAGAACAGAGAGTGGGAATACGCCACAAGGATTCATGTGATTCACCGAGGAAAAGTTAAGTGCACCCTTTATTGATTCACTTCTCTGAGAAAACCACATGTGAAGATTCACCAGCACCAGTGTACGACTAACCTGTGTTTGTGGGCAGTGTGTGTCATCTTGTTGACAGCGAGGAACAGTAACTGTGAACGGCTGGGAAGATCGCTGAATCCATGTCCATGTTCTGAACACCATTAATCCTTGAGACATCCACCCTATGAAGAGAAGAGAAACAAGTTGCTTAATCGCTGTGAAGAGAGAGTGAGTTTGCAGTGTCTGAAAGAGTGATTTAAACACGTGTGAAGCTTTACAAGAGTGATTTATGCACAAGTGTGGTGAGATCAAACGACTATGTTCTCTCTGAGTCTCTGATGGATGAAATTGACCCATAATTATTGAAGGTTCTTTCAAATTGATCTGTCCCCTCAGCTGTGTCTAGATCCCTGAAGTTGTGCGCGCAGTGCGGAGGAGAGAATCCCAGCGCACTTAAAGTGCCACAGTTCACGTAACGCTGTGGTCCATCAAAGGAGGCCAGTCCCACTCTTTCTCCCAACGACGCCGTTCTACCATGCACAGAACGAGAGCGTAGGCTGGTAAAGTACCCCGATTTCATCTTACCTGCTAATGTCCGTCTCACTGTCCATTTGTCTGTTCCTGTAAGGAAGCCAAGAAAAAGCAGTTACTGCTGGAAGTGGAGTGGTGGCTCCACGAGCACGACAACGGCTGAACGAGGGAAGCCACTGTCTGTCCCACGAGCCATTCGACGAGTCTTCGACGAAGAAGCCACTGTCTGTCCCACGAGCCTATTCGACGAGTCTTACGAGGAAAGAAGCCACTGTCTGTCCCACGAGCCATTCGGACGAGTCTTCACGACGAAAGAAGCCACTGTCTGTCCCACGAGCCATTCGACGAGTCTTCTGACGAAAGAAGCCACTGTCTGTCCCACGAGCCTATACAACGTGCCCTCTGACGAGAGAAGCCCCTGTCTGTCCCACGAGCAGCCTAGAGAAGAATATACTTACCAAGAGCACGGAATAGTACCTACCAGCACCCCTCTCTTCATTAAAGCCACAGCCACGACCATCCCCCTGCTTTTATCCCTTTTAACCTAAATAAAACTTACCTTTTAACTTTATTCCTGTTGTCTGTCTCTTGGTGTCCTCTGGTGTCTGCTCCTCCGGAGTGTGGTACATAACCCTCGGCCCTAACATCGGTGACATAACTTTTGGCGTAGTCGGCAGGGTTACCACTCGGAGTTGAGCGGCCAGAGGACCCAGGATGTCCGACGAGGATTTGCCAGCCGCCCGGCAGCCGATGGCATCTATGTTCATCGGAGTCCCATGGGCCCAGAAGTACGGTGGGCCTGGCTCAGAGTTGAGCTTGACAGACTGGAAAGCGCAAGTGGAGTACCTGGCCGGACTGCAAGGGCTCCGAGAAGCCCAGAGGATACAGTTTGTGCTGAATTCGCTCGAGGGGGAGGCGAAGAGAGAAGTTCGAGCAGCACCGGAAGCCGTCCGAGCCACTCCACAAGCGATCTTCGAGTTCCTATCCAGGCAGTATGGTGATTCCACTCCCGTGGCAGTGTTGCGGGCTCAGTTTTTTAATTGTAAACAGGGACCTGGGCAGACCTTGCGAGCATTCGCTCTGCGATTACGAGAGCAGTTCTCCAGGTTGAAGAGTAGGGAGCATCACGGCCTCGGAGATGAAGAGACACTATTAAGGGACCAGTTTCTGTTGGGGTTACGAGAAGGTCCAGTGCGACAGAGTCTGAGACTGCAGCTTCGACGGGACGCCGCCTGACCTTCAAGACCCTCGTAAAGAGGCCCTAGCCCTGGAACAGGATCACCATCAGACTGTGGAGTCGCCGGTGTGTATGGCGGAAGTGGAACGAGTGCCCCAGTACCGTCTGAACCAACGGATTGGAAACAAGCCTTACGTGCAGAGTTGATGAAGGATGTTCGAGAAGAAATGGCTGAGTTCTCAAGACTATTCTAGGAGAATTCCGCCGTGACGGCTAGAGCCCCGCCTTTGCCTCGAGACCGGTCATATTCTGGACGGAGGGAGGGATCCGGGAAGACGTACCGGCCGACCATTCAGTTCCAGGTTCCAGTGGGATGAACAAGGGCGCCCAATCTGTAACAACTGCGGAGAGCCGGGACACTATAGCCGCCAATGCGGCTCCCGACGAACTCGCAGGGGGTTTTAGGACGACCGCCACTGTGGGTCAAGTGGTCGGGACCCCCAGATGGACCCCTTTGTGAGCTCAGCCCCACGAGATGGCCTGGTGGGACGTTGCCCCCTCGTGGAGATTAAAGTCAATGGAGTAAGTGTTCGGTGTCTGGTAGACACAGGATCCCAGGTCACCCTGTTTTCCGAGAGTCTGTCCAAAGACCTGTTCGATGCCCATCACTTACCTGGAGCTGAAGTTCCCTGGCTCACCCTGCGAGGAGCAAATGGCCTGAACATCCCCTATATCGGATACCAAGTGACCGACCTTGAGATCCACGGCACCACGATCCCACAGAAGGGAGTAGTGATTGTGCGGGACTCCTGTCTGGGAGAATATCGAGCCTTGCTGGGGATGAACGTACTCATGGACTGCTGGGAAGAGCTGTTTCGGGCTGGTCCTCCTCGTCCCACTTCTGTAGCCGAGAAGCGAGAGTGGGAACGTGTCGTCACCGACTGTCGACGAGTACGGGTCGCCAGCTCCCAACCAGATCGGGAAGACGTTGGTCGGGTGGCATGCCGGTACGCTGTCTCCATTCCTGCCCAGAGCGAGGCTGTGGTCTGGGTCCGTCTTCCTGAGCGGGCCTATAGTCCCAAGAGTGTGTCCTTGTTGAGCCCCACTGGGAGTGCCAGACTGTTGAAGTCGCTCGGGGGTTAACAGTAGCCCGTCGGGGCCGAGTCACAGTTAAAGTAAGAAACCCGAATACTTACCCCGTCCATCTGTACCGTCACCAACGACTGACCCGTATCACGCCTGTAGACCCCCACCAGGTGAGGGAGGAGCAGGAGGTCCGCTTCTGCCAAGTGAGCGCCACAGTGGTCGAGGTTGGCCTGGCGGAGAAGGAGTCTCGTCCTGGTCCCACTGCACAGGGCATGCCGGGCCACCTTCAGAGCGAGTCCCTGGAAGGAGAGGGCCTAACGAAAGAACAAACCTGCAAACTCCAGAGTCTACTGGCCAAGTGGCAACACGTCTTCTCCACCCACGACGAAGACTATGGGTGCACCGACATAGTCAAGCACACCATTCCTACTGGAGACGCTCCACCCAGTCGAGAACGATACCGCCCAGTCCCTCCGACTTTGTATACGGAAGTACGAGCCCTACTGAAAGGAATGTTGGGACGAGGAGTTATCCGGGAGAGCAGCAGCCCATGGGCCGCCCCAATTGTCCTGGTCCGCAAGAAGACAGGCTCTTGGAGGTTTTGTGTAGACTATCGGAAACTGAACTTGGTCACCAAGAAGGATGCCTTTCCCTTACCCCGGATTGAGGATTCCCTTACGGGACTGACTGACGCCAGCTGGTACTCTACCCTGGACTTAGCGAGTGGCTACTGGCAGGTGAGGATGGAGGAACAGGACCGCGAGAAGACTGCCTTTACCACCCCCTTCGGCCTATTTGAATGGGATCAGATGCCCTTCGGCCTCTGCAATGCTCCTGCGACCTTCCAGAGGCTCATGCAGCGATGCCTGGGAGGGCAGCTGATGGACTCCGCCCTGGTTTACTTAGACGATGTGATCGTCTACTCCCCTGACTTCAATTGTCACTTGTCACACTTGGAGCAAGTCTTCCAGGCAATGGAACGGTATGGACTGAAGCTCCAGCCCGGGAAATGCCAGCTCCTCAGAAGAGAAGTTCAGTTCCTGGGTGAGCGCTGCAGGAGTGGCTGTTGATCCGGAGAAGGTGTCTGCAGTACAGGGCTGGGTCCCTCCGAAGACCGTAAGGCAGGTACGGTCCTTTCTGGGATTCGTCGGCTATTACAGACGCTTCATAAAGGACTTCTCAAAATTGCAAAACCCTGAATCAGCTGCTGGCCGGTACCGGTACCGCTGAGCCAAGTTCCCCTACCATCACCTGGAGTCAGGAGTGCGAGACCGCCTTCCACCGACTCAAGCAGGAGTTGTTGCAGGCCCCCATTCTGGCTTATGCCGATTTCACCCAGCCTTTCGTCCTCTACACTGATGCTAGCAATAGCGGGCTGGGAGCCGTATTGGCCCAACGACAAGACGGGACAGAAAGGGTCATCGCCTACGCCAGTCGGAGCCTCCACCCTGCTGAACGGAACAATGCCAATTACAGCTCTTTTAAAATTGAGCTGCTGGCCCTGAAGTGGGCTTTGTGTGAGAAGTTTAAGGATTACCTGTGGGGAGCCGAAGTGCTGGTAGTAACCGACAACAGTCCGCTGGTGCACCTGCAGACCGCGAAGCTGGGAGCGGTGGAGCAGCGGTGGGTGGCCCAGCTCGCCAACTTCAACTATCGGCTACAATATCGACCAGGCCGAGAGCACATAAATGCCGATGTCCTGTCCCGATTACCACCAGCTAGGGAAGGGGGAACTTCAGGGCCAGAACCAGAAGAAGGGCTGATGGTGGGAGTGGTGGAAGCACCTGGAGCACGAGCGGAAGGCATACCAGCAAATTGGGGATGGGACCCCCATCGATGGAGGGAACGGCAAGAGCAGGATGAAGGGCTGGCTACCCTGTGGACCTACCTGGAGCGGAACAAATTCCCTGGGGAGGAGGAACGACAGGGACATCCGGTGAGGGTAAAGAAGCTTCTGGGGCAGTGGAAGAGGCTGAAGTTGCGAGATGGTGTGATCTGTAGGTCTGTTCTGGACTCGAGGACCCATGAGATGGTGTCTCAGGTGGTGGTGCCCGCAGCCCAAATTCAGCCGTTGCTCCAGGCCTATCATGACCAGTTAGGACATCAGGGCCAAGAACGGACCGTGTCACTACTGCGTCGGCACTTCTTTTGGAGTGGTATGGAAGAGTCGGTGGGGAGGTATGTACAAGGATGCCCCCGTTGCACGCTGTTCAAGTCCTGGCGAGACGTGAGGGCCCCTATGGTTCCGGTGCGACCCAGAGCCCCGTTACATATGGTGGCTATGGACTTCCTGACCTTAAGTCGCCCCGCAGACCGCTACCAGAACATCTTGGTAGTGACTGACTTGTTCACTAAGTACGCTTGGGCTATACCAACCTTGGACCAGACCGCCGCCACCACTGCCGGTGCCCTATGGAGACACGTCTTCCAGCCCTTTGGATGTCCCGAGACGCTCCATTCTGACCAAGGGCCGAACTTCGAGTCCCGTATCATCCAGGAACTATGCCAACTGTACGGGTGTAGAAAGACCCACACTACTCCTTACCATCCACAGGGAAACGGGGGATGCGAACGTTTCAATCAGACGCTTCTGAGTTTACTGGGGACTCTGGACGCGGACCACCAGGGTTACTGGACTGATAGCCTCCCGGCCCTGGTACAGGCCTATAACAACAGCGTCCACAGCACTACGGGTTATGCCCCTACTTACCTGATGTTTGGGAGACATGTGCGTCTGCCCACAGATCTGCTACTCGGAGCCACAGTGACCGAGGCCCCCGCTACCACCACCGAATGGGTACACCGACATCACCGCCACCGCCAACTCCACTCTGCGTATGAGAAAGTGTCCAAGCACCTCGACGTGGCCGCTAAGAAGAACAAGCGTCTGTATGACCGTACTGCCCGAGAGGCCCCCTTGTTACCCGGAGAACGGGTGCTGGTTCGAGATAACCGCGCCAGGGAAGGGGAAGCTCAGTGACCGGTGGGAAACCGTGCCCTATGTGGTAGAACAACGACAGAGGCCTGACCAGCCCGTTTACACCATTCGACCAGAGGGGAAGACTGGCCCGTGAGAATCCTGCACCGAAATTTGCCGCCCTTGCCCCAACTATCCGCTGCAAGCGACTGAGGCGCCACCGCGCCTGTGGCCCTGCACCACCTTGGGTGGGTTGGGCTGTGTTCCCTAGAGCCCCTACTCCTGAACCAAGGGAAGAAGAACCGCTGCTCCCGCCGACGCTCCCAACGGGAGACCCGAGTACCTCCTACCAGGTATGGAGAATGGAGTCTGGACCCCGCTCGACTAGAACGGATCCGTGGGGAGGATGTCACCGGTGAACAAACCCGGAACAAATTAAATGGGACTTGTTGCTAGGGGAGAGCTTCCGGTGTAACACCGGGCCGGCTTTGGGTTTACCGTCATGGGTATAATGAGCGCCAGCTGAAGCAAATAACGGCGCTTCATTGAAGCATCCGCCGGGGAAAAGGAGGATAAAGAGAGGCTGGAAGGACAGAGAGTGTGTGTGCCTGGAGAGAAGACGTTCTGAGTAGTGTGCAGCAGTGACAGTGAGCAGCGGAAAGTGCGGAAAAGCTGAGGTTTAATGTCAGATCGGTGTTCATTGTTGGGTCCCCCGAGACATGCTCATTAAGTGAGTCCTTTGAAGAAACCACGAACAGCACCGCAACGAAGTGAGTGAGAGAAATTGCATGGAGAAAGAAGGAGAGTGACTGGCAGAACAGAGAGTGGGAATACGCCACAAGGATTCATGTGATTCACCGAGGAAAAGTTAAGTGCACCCTTTATTGATTCACTTCTCTGAGAAAACCACATGTGAAGATTCACCAGCACCAGTGTACGACTAACCTGTGTTTGTGGGCAGTGTGTGTCATCTTGTTGACAGTGAGGAACAGTAACTGTGAACGGCTGGGAAGATCGCTGAATCCATGTCCATGTTCTGAACACCATTAATCCTTGAGACATCCACCCTATGAAGAGAAGAGAAACAAGTTGCTTAATCGCTGTGAAGAGAGAGTGAGTTTGCAGTGTCTGAAAGAGTGATTTAAACACGTGTGAAGCTTTACAAGAGTGATTTATGCACAAGTGTGGTGAGATCAAACGACTATGTTCTCTCTGAGTCTCTGATGGATGAAATTGACCCATAATTATTGAAGGTTCTTTCAAATTGATCTGTCCCCTCAGCTGTGTCTAGATCCCTGAAGTTGTGCGCAGTGCGGAGGAGAGAATCCCAGCGCACTTAAAGTGCCACAGTTCACGTAACGCTGTGTTCCATCAAAGGAGGCCAGTCCCACTCTTTCTCCCAACGACGCCGTTCTACCATGCACAGAACGAGGCGTAGGCTGGTAAAGTACCCGATTTCATCTTACCTGCTAATGTCCGTCTCACTGTCCATTTGTCTGTTCCTGTAAGGAAGCCAAGAAAAAGCAGTTACTGCTGGAAGTGGAGTGGTGGCTCCACGAGCACGACAACGAAGCTGAACGAGGGAAGCCACTGTCTGTCCCACGAGCCATTCGACGAGTCTTACGACGAAAGAAGCCACTGTCTGTCCCACGAGCCATTCGACGAGTCTTACGACGAAAGAAGCCACTGTCTGTCCCACAAGCCATTCGACGAGTCTTACGACGAAAGAAGCCACTGTCTGTCCCACGAGCCTATACAACGTGCCCTACGACGAGAGAAGCCCCTGTCTGTCCCACGAGCAGCCTAGAGAAGAATATACTTACCAAGAGCACGGGAATAGTACCTACCAGCACCCCTCTCCCCTCTCTTCATTAAAGCCACAGCCACGACCCCCCCCCTGCTTTTATCCCTTTTAACCTAAATAAAAACTTACCTTTTAACTTTATTCCTGTTGTCTGTCTCTTGGTGTCCTCTGGTGTCTGCTCCTCCGGAGTGTGGTACATAACCCTCGGCCCTAACATCGGTGACATTGATGTCATTGTGCTGTAAAAAAAATAAGTTGGAAACTCATGTGCATGTGATGTCCCCAGTGCAGCAGGCAAGCTTGCAATATGGAAAGCTTACATTCAGCAGATATAAATATTGCATTATATTGATTTTGTCAGGAAAAAAAGATGTATAATCACTTGCATAAACACTTTTATTGATTTTGATTGCTTACATTGTCCTCATTTGCAAGTCACTTTGGATAAAAGCGTCTGCTAAACGACAATACAAATGTCATATGCAATTCTAAAAATTGAGTTGTGTAATATATTTTCACAAAATCATAAATTTTAATTAAAATGTACTTAAAATTAGTATGTTACTGGTCATTCTCAATATAGAATTAGAAGAGAATATAGAATGATTTCAAATGGGAAAAAAAGCAGGATCCACATCACTTGGTATAACTTCATATAAACAAGATATGTATGCAAATAAACAAAACAATTAAAAGCTCCACAGACACCCTGTAAATATATAATCAGATCCTGTGTAGACCCACAGCGAGTCCCTCTTGAAGCTATCCAAAACTAGATAAACATATACGATCAATGGTTTCTTGTCATACAATGCATAAATACCTTTATGCTCCGTCTCATGTCTTGTGTATCTGATGCCTCTGTTAACTTTTTTCACATTATTTGTAAGAAATAAAAATAATTACACCAGTGACAACAAATAAGATACACAGGTGTCGATTTAAAAGTATGCACATTTTCTACCTAGACATAGACATAACTCATCTATGACCAGTCTGTTCATAAATCTGTCAGATGTTTTCAGCTCGTGCAGCATTTGCTTTTCAACAGACATCAGGCTCAGTAATTTCAAGTGTTGGTGTGAGTTTACCTTGTGATGAAATTCATTGCTTCTCAATGAATGATCTCCTGCAAAATGGATTTGAATGTAGTGATTCTATCATTTCATGTTCGTCCATTGTTATTCAAATGCTAGAAAAACATAGTTGGTTTTCCAAGCAAAAACGATCAAATAGTACATTGTTATTAATATTGAGAGGGGTGGGGAGATGGGGGATTCCCCTGGTCTACATGCCTTTGCCTTTTGATTAATTATTTTTTTATTCTCAGTGAAAAGGAAAAGGAAAACATCTCTCACCCTGGTTATGCTACTCCAACAGAGCATGTAAAAATGGTTTAAATATTGCCAGGTAAAATGTTTTATCTTGATTGTCAGCGTTTATCTGTATTTGATTCGGTTCTGGATGGTTGTATCGTGTTTTTGATCTGAAACATCGTTTTCAGATCATTTCCTTGGTTACTGGTTAATTTGCACACCTGCTGTTCATTTCTTTAATTAGTTTGGGCAGTCTATTGAAGTCCTGTGTTTTGTTCAGTTCTCATTGCTTGTTACCTGATTGTTCTGTTCTCGTTACTAGTTCCTGAATTTGTGTGAATAAAACTTGCCAAATAACAGATAGCCTCAACAATACATTGTCTATGCCAGAAATATAAGCAAATATTTTCATGTGAAAATTAGTTTTGCTTGAGAAAGCATGAAAATATACTGTTACAAAGTGGTTGCCTCCGCGAAGTGCATTCAAATAGTTTAATGCACAGCTAGCCGTTGATTATCCCGTTTATGCCATGGTCATTTGCCAGCATTCACATATTAAAGATGTTAACAATATTTGCGCTGCAATATTTGACCGGAATGATAAAAATGACGGTTATTTTCGTCTGTATTACTATTTAACTGTAACTGTATGTTACTATGGTTACCAATGTTTATATGAAGCGCATTAATATAGAACGTGATTAAACTGACCTGGAACTACCTGCAGTTCAACGAATTTAATCAACACCTGCCAGCCAATCAGAATCGAATATTCAGACAGACCATGGCATAATGTACTTTGACGCAACATGTCGCACCCAGGGCTTAAAGTTCTCCGGCACCGTGTAAATAATCCTACATTTAAAAAAAACAAACTTGCTGATATCACTTTCGAGTCCATGAGTTCGCCTACCAATGGTATGAGAGGAGCACAGCTTTCACTCTCAACCAAACTAACATTACTAGCCAATCAGAATTTTTTGCTCTTATAAATACGAGACGTGCATAATAACATCCAGTAGCAGAGTCGCAGCCCTGATGAATGAAGAAGCGCAAGGCACAATGGTCAAAGATGTCCATCAAGCGCATATTTACATGTAAATTAAAAAGCAGCGGAGCTTTGTAAACAGCTCAGAGTAATCATGTCATCTCCATAAAAATGATACGATTGCCAGAACAAATTTACCGGGATTTTTGAAAAGGTCCTGTTTACACATGATCCCTTAATGGTAATTTACCAGTAAAGACTGTATGTGTGAACGGGGCTAAACTCTTCCTCTGTATATGCTGTGAATTGCCTTGCCTTGCCTCTGTTTAATCGTGTTTTCCCCTGCCTAGACTATCGCTAACGTTTTGGATTACCTCTCCTGTCTCGCCCCTTTGGATTCTGTACACTGATCGTCGACCCACGCTTGTCTCTGGTTACTCTTTGTCTCGTCCATATTATACCTGTTTGCCATTGTTTGACCCTGCCTGTACGACCACGTCTCTGCCTAATAAAGTCTGCATATGGATCCGTACGTCTCACGTCTCGTCAGTCCCGTAACAGTATGAGGCTGAAAATATAGATTAATAGATACTTTACTAGGTGAAAAGTAATAAAATATATGATTGAATGATATTTTCTTGAAATGGGGGAAACTAAATACTCTTCTAAAGTGCTTAAAAGTAAATAGTTTGTTCAATATTCACTGGTATCTTTGTTTAAACAATGTTCAAATATACAGCTTAAACTATTGCCAAAACAAAAGGTATAATTAGGGGACTGGCACAAACATTTATTCACACATTTGTGTTTTGTACTTGGCTGCTTTACACACAATGCTAATCTAAGATTTTGAGAGGAGTCAACATACAAATGCAGAAAAGAGCATTCAAATATGAATGTCAAGAAATGCTGTTTTTAATGGTGTACAATTATTGGATTTTATTTTTTGTCTAATGCAGGAGAAAGAGAATGAAATTTACCGTATCAAAACAATAAAATTAGGTTGAGACGGTTGATTACTAAATAACACTATTTATTGGTATATTTTTGTTTCTGTCTTTTTAGAAGTTTACTTGACATTTTGAACTTTAAGCCACAGGGTTTTAGTCAGTTATTTATTTATTTTTTAAATGCATTATTTTTTTATATTATATATAAAAAAATGAATATGCACAATGCAGTGTTATGCATATGAAGTTCAATTTTAAACTTTTAAACATGAAAGAAGAAAATAGTTTACACTTGTCAGCAAGAAATTTTAAATAATTTAACAAAATAATAATAAACTAAAATAAGCTGACTGTAATAGTCTAAGTTTAGCAATATTTGAAATAGAGCTGAAAGTTAAATAGTATTCATTAAATAAATAAATAAACAACTGAGTGTTAACTCAGTTTTTTTCTGGTTATTTTTATATGCCATTGATAAGCTAAAACAGATTTACCTCAGAAATGTCAGCAAAAAATAGATTGACTGTCACAAAGGTTTTAGTCTTGCTCCAGAGCCTATAGGGATGGGCAACTTTGATAGTGACAAGGTGTAAGGTCCACGAATTTGGTCCAAGGACGGTATCCAATCGTGGATGAAGGTTTCCTGCGTGTTCGGTCTTTTCAGCGCGCAAAGTTATTAAAATTAGGTTAACTTCAAATCTGACTCCATTTTATTAACTAATCTGACTCCATTTTATTATGACCTCAAACTTAGGTTGAAAGGCAAATTGATCGTTTGTCTGTCCCTAATTATTCCTATTATTCTTCTGACACTTGACTATTCTAGTTAATTCTTGACTTTATATTTACTCGTTCATTAGGAATCTATTTCGCTCAGGGTGCATCACGCCAGCCGATGTAAGTTGTGTGTACCCCACGATCACAAACTCCCCAGTCTGATCATTAGTCAGAGGTTATGACTAACTATTTAATAGGTCACCCATGCTTACCATTATTTAAATAGTGGTTCTGTTTAGCCCCCTACAGTCACCCATGTAACAACTTAGTTAAAGCTCAAACAATAATCAGAGGTTATGCTAGTACTATTTGTCTAGCCCCCGATAGTTATATAACTACGTACAACTTAACTAAAGCTCAAACAATAATCAGAGGTTATGCTAGTACTATGAAATATATTAGTATTTCAATAGTATTTTATCTAGCCCCCAATAGTTAATATAACTATGTACAACTTAATTAAAGCTGAGACAATAACCAGAGGTTATGGCTAGTACTATGAAGTATGCCTGAACCATGCTAATACTCCAATAATATTTTATCTAGCCCCCCATAGTTAATGCAACTGTGTAACAACTTAACTAAAGTCAAGCAGTTAGTCAGAAATCTATAATCTCACCTGATGTGCCCCATGCTCCATCTAACCTGAGATTTAGAATGTACTAACCCTGTAATACGCCTTCACTTAATCTACTTGAGAAAATAATTGCAGAGTAAGTCAGAATAAATTCAAATGTAACAATTTATTATCAGTCAGGTAAATATGTATTATGCCAATTATACAGCCAATTCAAAAATATCAAATCAATACAAAACATCAAAATCTCAAAGATGAATCTAAGAGTAAGCATACCTGACTTGAGAAAAATACATAGTATGGAGTGTGTGAACACTTCTGTAACAAAGCCGGACACAGAGGTGAGTAATAGTTTGTGAGTGTTTATTGAGCAGGATGAGGAAAACTGAGCAAAGAGAGGAGGACTGGAGGTGAGTATCTGGAAGAAAATAGTATTACCATCATTCTAACCCATCCTCTGTGCATACTCCAGAAGTCAGAGACGCAGGGCAGGCAAGACGGGGGAATCTTCAGGAGCACACTGATCACGGAGACAGACGATCTGGTATGAGGAGAGAACACAGGGAGCAAAGACAGGAGGTAAGGCACAAAGGGTAAGTATTGTTAGAATGATATACTCAGCGAGATGGTCTCGGGAGTAGAGTCCACGTTATGCGTACGAGATAGGACGATGAGTGAGACTTGATGGCATTCACATGATGGCATCCTGGGTTTTCCAGTTCAATACAGAACTTGCAGCAAAAGTTGCATCAAAGTCCAGTAACTGAGCTGATCAACCCCAAAAGCCACACATTTATAACCAGTCAAATGCATCAGGACAAATACAAAAAAGGGGGCCAGAGATACAGTAACCAAATAAAAGACCTGTCTATCCAGCTAAATCATCACAGTCCCAGGTGTTACTCTGAACTGCGTAAAACCTTTCACCTGCCATCACCAGCAACTTTGAGAAGCACCTAATTGTCTGTGTGGGAATATTTAGAGTGAGTTAACATTTCACTATAAACAAACAGTTTAAAATGACACCAAATTCTTACAGTCTTAAAAGTTTAAGACACATCAAATATGTTAAGTACAACCAAAAGCTATTATTAAACTCCATAGCCTGGATTCCTTGATGGAGTGCTAGCCCGGATTAAATTAAAACTGAAGACAATGACTGCAGAGCAAAAAATGTGCTCACTTGTCCAGGATTAAATGGCCAAAAACAATCACTTGGACTACAATAAAAGAAACTCAATGGATGGTCTGCTCGCCAGGCCATGGTCTTCACGGTTAGGGCTATAAGTGGCAAATGCAAACAGGTCAGAGATGGAAAAAAATGTTTTCAACAAGTGAAAATTACAAAATTAACTACTATATGTTCTCAGAAGGACACATTTCCTCATTTTCTAGGCAATTGAATTCTTCCTCTGCAAGTCCCCAATGCCAAGTGATGAAATAGCCAAAAATATAAAGGAGGCAGTAATCCAACTGAGCAGCATAGGATTAAAGGTATGATCTTTGAAAAAGACATTTATAGGTAATTTACACTCTCATGTAAATTTACACTGTTGAATTTAACTTTTACTTTCAAGTCAAGTGCATTGTCTTTGATCAGGAATCCAACAATGTGAAGGCCATGAAGGTCCATGGTGCCTCCCTGGACATCAGTGACTGTAGCGATGGTGCTCACTGCGTTGATGTTGGCAAAAAAAAAAAAAACTGTCATTTTCGGCATCCCACGTCATCAAATCCATCAGAAGCCACTTTAAAAAACATGGAATTGATGTAATGTTAATATATTGTTGCTTTATTTTTTGTATAATCAAGTAACAAAAGAAATATTCAATTGAATGACATTAATAGTTAACACATTATTTAAAAAATTCATGGATTAACACTATTTTATAGTGTCCTCGTTACACAGTACATGTAGTTACCATAGTAATTACTATCAAAACGAATTACTAAAAACTATAAAAAGACTGAAAAAAGTCATTTCAATTTAATTTCAAATTTAAAAAAAAATCATTATGAATGACCAAGCTGTCACTTTTATTTTAGGTTTTATTTTCAGATGTTTGAGTAACGTAATGCTTGGAATTATAATACACCAAAGTATCTATGGCAAGAACTCTTTTCATTCAGCTGCTTCTTCCTCCTGAATATTTTCTTCTTTCTCTGTATTCCACTGTACTTTGCATTTGTGGTCTGCTCTCCTGATTTAATTTACAATATATCCGACAAATAATTAGTCGAAATCCATTTTTTCCCCCCTCAATTCTCTTTCCATGTTTGTTTTCATTTAGATGCTTTATACAATATTGAAAAGGGATTCTATTAGCAGTGTTTACTGGAATGTTTCTAAACCAAATTTTAATACTGCACTAAAAATGAACACATCAGTAACATTGCTACGGAAATAGTTGAGCTTTTGGGCTACTTCAAATTTCCTTGAAAGTAATTCGTTAATGCTTTTACAAGTTTCATTTTATTGTTCATTGGTTGAAGGGTGAGTAGAATAATGTCTCCTTATTGTACACAGTTTTGTCACGACCTCCCCGTCTAGGGTTAGGAATGTCGATGACAAATAAAACAATTAATTTTATGCATATCCCTTCTCCTGTCCCAGCTCACAAACAAATACTACCAAAAACGAAATAGTGTCAAAAGTAAGCTTTTTATTTTTATTGACACAAATATGAATAGCAGGAAGCGTGAATCTTCAGAAGGGGTTCAGGCCAAAATAACAAACAAAAATGGTTTTAACTAAAAGAGAAATAAATATTGTCACGGCACGGTAGGAATGTGCACGGTAAGAACAGGGTCTGGGTCCAAATGCAGGGAAAAAACTAATTTAATAGTCAACGAAAAAGCCAACAGGGCAAAAACAAAACAGATTAAGGAGTGGGATACAAAAAACGGCAACACAGTGCATGTATCCCCAGAGTCTGACAGAAACTACAAATCACAAACAACAATCTGATATAATCTCACCAGACAGAGTAGGGGGAGTGAGGCGTATAAATAGTCCATGGTGATGGGGAACAGCTGGCTGGGAGTGTGATCAGTGGCAGGTGTGTGTGGTAATGGCAAATGAGTCCGGGAAGACGGGAGGTGGCGACCTCTGGTGGTGAGGGGGAGCATCGTGGACCCGGACTCATGACAAATATAACTTACCTAACAAAATAAAAATCCCAAAGAAAGTACAAAAGTCTTTACTTACTCCCTATCTGACCATAAACGAGAAAACTACTCAGGAAAAATAAATGGCAACCTCCTCCCTACGGCTTCCAAAAATGCTGAATTAAACATTAACAAATGTCATAATCAGCAGCGGTCTAAATAAACAAAAAACATATAAATAGAATATAATACAAAGATAAACTCATACCAAAGTAACAAGACAAATGTCCTCATAACTCAACAGTGAAAACTGGCCACACAGGCTTAACTCACTCAAAAGAACAACACATTAACATTTAGAACTCCAACAAAAATCTAAATGTCTGGGGCAGGAGATGAGGGACAAACGACAACGGAGCTCTACGACGTGTGCACCAGAAGCTCTCCTGCATTGCCGTCTTTCCCAGTATTTCAACACTCCCGCTCTCATCAACGTAATCTGCCGCAGCTGAACCCAATCAAGCCTACTCAAAAGGAGAGGGAGAGATAGAGCAAAAGAGAAACAACGAACTGCACAACAACAATTCACAACATTAAAAATAAATATAAATGAATAATAAAGAAATGACACATTACGTCCAGAGACGTAACAGTTTTGTTTTGTTTTTAAGAAAGAAAGCTTACTGCAACCATAGAGTGAGACTTTCACTGATTATTTACAGTTTAACCGAAGATACATAATAATAACAATCCATAATCATTAATAATTATGCAAAGTGGCATAGGAAAAAGGAGGATAGTAAATACAAGTATTTAAATGTATAATTACACTAACATGGACACTGGAAAATAAAGTGTGGTCATTAACTGTAATAGCACACAAAATGTCATATTACATTTTATATATATATATATATATATATATATATATATATATATATATATATATATATATATATATACACACACTGAACAAAATTATAAAGCATAACACTTTTGTTTTTGCCCCCATTTTTCATGAGCTGAACTCAAAGATCTAAGACTTTTTCTATGTACACAAAAGGACTATTTTTCACAAATCTGTCTAAATCTGTGTTAGTGAGCACTTCTCCTTTGCCGAGATACTCCATCCACCTCACAGGTGTGGCATATCAAGATGCTGATTAGACAGCATGATTATTGCACAGGTGTGCCTTAGGCTGGCCACAATGGTGGCGGTGGGGTTATGGTATGGGCAGGCGTATGTTATGGACAACGAACTCAGGTGCATTTTATTGATGGCATTTTGAATGCACAGAGATACCGTGACGAGATCCTGAGGCCCATTGTTGTGCCATTCATCCACGACCATCACCTCATGTTGCAGCATGATAATGCACGGCCCCATGTTGCAAGGATCTGTACACAATTCCTGGAAGCTGAAAACATCCCAGTTCTTGCATGGCCAGCATACTCACCGGACATGTCACCCATTGAGCATGTTTGGGATGCTCTGGATCGGCGTATACGACAGCGTGTTCCAGTTCCTGCCAATATCCAGCAACTTCGCACAGCCATTGAAGAGGAGTGGACCAACATTACACAGGCCACAATCAACAAACTGATCAACTTTATGCGAAGGAGATGTGCTGCACTGCGTGAGGCAAATGGCGGTCACACCAGATACTGACTGGTTTTCGGACCCCCCCCTCCAATACAGTAAAACTGCACATTTTAGAGTGGCCTTTTATTGTGGTCAGCCTAAGGCACACCTGTGCAATAATCATGCTGTCTAATCAGCATCTTGATATGCCACACCTGTGAGGTGGATGGAGTATCTCAGGAAAGGAGAAGTGCTCACTAACACAGATTCAGACAGATTTGTGAACAATATTTGAGAGAAATAGGCCTTTTCTGTACATAGAAAAAGTCTTAGATCTTTGAGTTCAGCTCATGAAAAATTCGGGCAAAAACAAATGTTGCATTTAGAATTTTGTTCAGTGTAAATATGTTATTGTGACAGTAATTTCTTAATTTGTGTCAGGAGGTATTCAAAATAAAATAAAAAGTCAATGCTTTTAATATGAAATGTGAGCCTCTTGTGCATCTACTGACAAAACTGAGTGGTTGCTGTTGTGCAGTCATGAGTGAGGATGGCAGTAATGGAAGGTATATGCACGCTGGGATGGGCAATATTTCAGATACATGTATTTAACAAACTTACTGTTCATTAAATTCAGCTATGTCTGAAATTTCACATACGCTTCAATTAAAAATGACTGGATGTTAAAATTGTCTTCTACATTTATTTCCTCATTTCAGTTGCTGTCATGGTTTTAGTTCTAAACTTTAAGCTCGCTGCACTCAAAAAAGTTTTTCACAGCAATCCATTTTAACGATATGCCGTAACTCATCGGACAGAAACCACATCTTGCCTGCGCCGTCACTACTCTCTATGGTTGAAGCCGTTTACACAGATTTCTTATCTTTTGAAACACATTGTGAGGGACAGAGCCAAAAGCAATAAGAGGCATAGAAAAAGAAGTTTCCAAAAAATATATTATTTTAATAAGTCCAAAAAATAGGTTCACATTTGGAAAGGGAAAAAAACTAATATTTGCAAATAATCAAATATCTAGGCCTATTAAAAGGAATGGTCAACAGAACAAAACTAAACTCAAAACAACTAATACATGTGTTAACCAAACTGAACTGACTCCAAATGACACAACAGGACCACATTTATACAATTGGACTAGTCAACATTAATTACACACAGAAGGGGAAACACAAACTACAGAGTACAACATTTAAACCAACAACAAACTACTTAAATGCTAAAAATACAGATTAAATGCCAATCTTAAATGAAACCCAACAAAATACCATTAAAGAAAAAGCATTAAACAAACAATCCTAAGTTCAACCATCTCTGTTCTCCCCGCCATTTATCTGTCTGTTGGTGCCGGCAAGTGGAACTAAAGAACTGTGGAGGCAGCGCAGCAGTCCTTTTAGACGACCGGACCCAGCACCGGAAGCTCGGGAACCTCCGCAGAGCCCACTGCACGGGAACCTCAACTCAAAGAAAATGGTATTAACAAAAAATACACAGAACAGCGAACTAAATTCTGTGCACTCCAATTAGCTACGATGCACTGTGATTTAATAGTGTTGAGATGACAGATAAACAGAGTTTGTGTCTTATTTGAAATACAATATTAAAGTAATATTAAATCCAAACTACAACAAACCTTTAAGAGTAGGGTATATTATAAGCCTTCACTTTGAAATTACAGGCGTATTTTTACCGTTTCTCTCTCTCTCTCTCTCTCTCTCTCTCACTCACACACACACACACACACACACACATTATATATGTATATATATTCTTTACTTTTTATTTACCATGCTGTCATACTTAACGTATTTTATAGGAAATGAACAGCGACACAATGAGGTTCTGAAAGTGCTGTAACAGACCCAAATCACCGCTGCTGCAGAGTTGCATTTTTCCAGTTGCCAAATATGTTAATGTAGTGATTATGTCCATTTCTGGTGCTATGGCATTTCTGCATGGTGTCGGATGTTAGCGTGTCTCTAATAAGATCGGTCACAAACATGATTCCTGCACGATCTAATGTGTAGCGTCTTATTAACTCACTGCCATGCATTGTGTGCAACACATTTCTTCTCCCTCTTCACGTTTAGTCCATTTTCTTCTCTGCTAAAGAAACTTTCAAGCTTCTTAAAAGTCCTCGTTTGTACTCCTAACAATTTTGGACCTTAAGAACTCTTTTAAGGGTTTAGATGCTTTCTGAATTACTTTTTTATTTACTAGGATCTTTTCCTTAATTTTAAGAGGCAACAGACATTTCTAAGAATTTTCTTAGAATTTTGTTACTAGGAGCAACTCTTAGCACTAAGATTTTTCATGAATACGGGCCCTGGGGCCGTATGTATAAAGCTGCTCAGAGTCCTAAGTGTGTCAAAATTCTAAGATTGATGTAATTTTACTCTTATTCCTAGACTTAAGAATAAGATTGATTCATAAAGGTTCCTAAGTGTTAAGACTAGAGCTGTGTCCCAAAGTTGAGTGCGCACCCTTCCAAGACCGGACTTGAAGTGTGATTGCGTCACACCAACACTACGAAGACTGTCCCAATGTGAAGTGTACACACTCCGAAGTCCGTATTTGAAGTGCGATTGTGTCACGATGTAAGCTGTCCCAATTCAGGATGCTCCCTCCGAAGACCGCATCCCAAGGCCGATTGCGTCACCATAATTTATTTGAGCCTGAGTACTTTCAGTACATTTTGTATTTTTTATTATGCATATTCACATGTGTAAATAAAAGGGAAGTAATTATGTACATTGTTAATTTTTTTTAATGCAGCTTACAAAACCTTCTTCTATATGTTTATTTAACATAAATAATTTTTTTTACACATTAAAACAAATTGTTCTATACATTACTGAAAGTACTATTTACAACATAGCTTAGGTTTAACATAAAAAAACAACAACATCAATTTTAAGCCCAGCCCTGCCTCCAGGTGTTCTGGGGTCTTCGGGAGGTGAATCTCTTGGTGAATGGCCAGCACCTCCTCAGCGACTCGGAGGACAATGCGGTGACAGTGGAACGAGGCATGTCAAACGCTCTGGAGACCACTCTGTATGATGCACCACTGGCCAGACAGAAGAGAAACACAAGGGTCTGGATTGTGGCACCCCATCAGTGTTGCCATTCACTTCTCTGAAGATCCAGCAGCACTGTCAGAGCCTCCCTGCTCAGCCAAAAACCATTAAAAACCTGTCCAGCGCTGACACACATTCAGCTCTATCCTGCAGTACAGGGGTCTGGTCTGGTCTGATTTAGCGAAAGAGGGAAAAGAGAAATTGTTTAGAGCTATGACAAAATAATTAGTAGAAGAAATATTGAGGTACTTTAGTAAACTACTTGTAGTAATACCACATTGTGGAAAACTAGTCATATTTAAAACCTTAGTTGAAGGGATAGTTCACCCAAAAATGAAAATTCCAAACTTGGAACAACTTGAGGGTGTGTAATTGATTACAGAATTTTCATTTTTGGGCATCTATCCTCTAATTAAAAGTATTATCTTGCATACTCTATATACTTAAGGTACAGAGAGTAAAAGTAAAGGTATTTATAGTATTGTTCTGAAAAATAATTTGTCAGGATGGTTTGGCATTAATATTACTGCTGCACTACTGTGTATGTATGTTGCATTTTACTTCTGAATATGTTCAAGATTGTTAAATTTAAAATTGCCTACTGTTGGGTAGTTTAATCTACAACAATGCATCATGTTGTAAAAGACCATATTTTTGTAGTGTTGCTGTCCTGTGAGAAAAAAAAAAAAGACAAAGAAAACTTAGTATTTAACATTTGTACGAGAATACTTATTGAATGTACTTCCTTAAAAGTCCACCACTGATTATTTTGAAAATGTGTGTGTGTGTGTGTGTGTGTTAGGGTTAGGTTTTGTGTTTTGTAGTTTTTCATATGTATCATTACATTATTCAAGTAAGCTCCAAGCCAATACCTGAATTTAAAGTTGTAATCCAGCAATTAAGGACAAACCAGTGTAATTTACCTGGCCTCGGTCTTGGCTAATCACCGTCTCCTTCATTATGACATAAAAACCAAAAATGAGCAATTCTGGCTCCACCTATCCTGTCAGGATGGCAGCTCTCCTCTCACACCGTTGCTATGTGTCAGGAGCGGCAATCGGGAACACCTGGTGGCACAATTAGGAAATCCTGCTGTAGCATCAGAACGAGTCAGACAAAACTAAGATTTGATCAGAACATCAAAACATGAGGAGCTGAAATTCCAGGAGAACAGGACAACGTCGTAAAGATTCCTATCTCCGACCTCTGGAGCAAGCCTAACCAACAAGCCTCTTCCTGAACAGCTTGCAACATTTAAGACAAAAGAACACTTATTGATAAGTGTCCAACGTAGGAAGGAGATCGTCAAATTTGGGGTAAATAATCAAGATTAATGGTCAAAGAGATGGCCATCACATGTGTTCCACGAGAGAAATCACGAACTTCTTTAGATTGACTTTTCCCCCACACATACAAGACAAAGAACCAGACTGAAATTCCTCTGTCCAAAGAACATGTCTTTTGGTCTCCACAGAAATACACAGAGACTTTCTTTTTCATATGCACGTAAAATCATCCTAAAGGACATTGCTAGGCATAACACTATATTATGTATGTAACCACATATTAGACTATCATGTTTTAAGCACATATTATGTATGTCTTTTTAATAACTATTGAATGACTTTAAGGTTTATTCGTGTTTGGTATGTATGAGTTTGACAATTGTAGCTTGAAACGTTTCTTCCAACTGATTCTTTGTCAAATGTATCATAGTCTGGTTATAGAAATCACATCCGAAATTATACTTTGCAAGAGTGTGTAAAATTCAGACCATGTGACTGATAACATGCTGATTTATGATGGAAGGAACAACCCTAGCTAAGATAATAGCCTATCTAATTGGTCAAGACACCAGATGGGATGTGTCCAAAAAGCCGAGTTTAAAACCTCAGGACAGCATCAAATATATATTTTTTTTTTCTTCCCTCTCATCCTTCTTCTCGCCACTGCGTTTTGACGCTGTTTTAGCGCTCTTTGAGCGTGCTCTGGCTAACAGGCCAGTTGCTACCTAACACCTCTGTAACAGGGCTGACGAGACATGAGACGTGCGGATCCATCTGCAAGCTTTTATTTATAGGCATGGTCAAATACAGGCAGGGTAGAGCAATGGCAAACAGGTATGGCAGAGACAAGACGAAGAGTAATCCTAGGGCAAGCAAAGGTCAACGATAGGCGAACAGAATCCGGTGGGCAAGGCAGAGAGATAATCCAGGGAACACGGGCTAGAATCAAACACGGGAAAACAATCCAAGACAGGCAAGGGAACAATAGGAAAACTAACAGGGGCTCTGAGAGCTGCTACAGCTAGGGGAGCAGTAAACGCAAACAATACTCGGCAGTGTGGCAGAGAAAGTCCAGGGTTTAAATAAGGTGTGGGATCAGGTGTGCGTGTGATTAGTGCCTACAGCTGTGTGCTCAATTAGTGCAATGGATGATGGGAAATTGAGTCCAGTGTGCTGTGTGCTGTGAGAGTCCATGTGGTGAGTGGGTGACCTCTAGTGGTGAATGAATGGGAGTGCAGACCAGATTCGTGACAACCACGATGAGAAGAAAAACCATCTAGTCTCGTTACTCATTTTATTCTTTTACTTTAGTTTCTTTTCTTTCCGTTGAGTCTCGTGTTCAAAAGTTAAGTTTGCCGCAAAGTCCAGCTCCGACTGCACCCGCTTCAAACTTCAACCAGCAACTGACTCCAAGACCATCCTCAGCCAATGCCCAACCATTGGCTTCCCAAGACATCACTTCAAAGGCTACTGAACTTCCAGCCAATCACCAACTCGGGAAAACCCCTTTCCTGCAACGACGACGACAGAAAGGAATCCCTGTAACACAAAGGCAACGCAAGTAAAACAACTCCAGATTCTAACTGAACTGGTGCATTTAATATAAATGTTAGCCTCATTGAGAAACTCAATGCGAGGGTTAATTAAGTGATTGATGGTTTGTTCAGGTCTATGCGATAGCACATATTGCTATAAACTTGGGATTTCACATTCTCATTCTCTAAACTCATCCTTTCTCTCTTTCTGCAACGTGTGAATGCGTGTGTTCATGTTAGATTAGTTTATGTCTTAGGTTTATATAAATAAAGTCTTATTTATATTGAAAAGAGAAGTATCTTGTGTTTTGTGCTTACAAGTTAATGTCTTAATCTGCCGATCTTGTTACTGTGCTTATTAATAGTGTTTTCACTATATTTTGGATTTTAATATCCAGTGCAGAATTAATGCTATACGGCTCGTTCAGTGAATCGCTGCCGACTCAGTGATCAGCCGCAAAACAGTGATTCTGTTCAAATTCCCTGTAAAATCATAAATGATTCCCTTTGAGCTAAATTAAATTATATTTATGTATCAAACCCTACACTGCGAAGGCGGAGCGTCTCATGCACTTCGGAGGGTCCTTCGTGCACTTCGGAGGCGTGGCCTTCCAAGTCCGTGGACTTCGAAGTGTGTGCACTTAACTTTGGGACACAGCTTACGTCTCAGCTCCTAAAGGTGAGTTCACTGATCTATATTTATATTTATATTCATATAGATCAGTAAACTCACCTTTATGACGTCATGGGAGAGTCTCGGAATGTAGATAAGGTTTGTCCAAGAAATTGATTTTGTTGCTAGGCTTTTGAAAAAAAAGTCTCTAAAGGGATGAGGAAGTCACTAAATCTTGTGACAAAATCACTGAACTGGCAACATTGGCACACTGACTACAACATAAGTTATTTACATTTCATTGCTCCTCTTGTTTTTGCATGTGTTCATAATTTCTTTGTATGACAGCATGGCCGAAAATTATGACCACACAATTTGGCATGTTTCATTGCATTATTATCACAAATAAAACAACTGACTCTAAGCAATGCAATATGCTTACAAAATCTTGCACTTTTTTTAAATTAAGGGTGAAGATGTCCAATTTCCTAGGACGGATATCACTTTTGGCCACTATTATATGGCAGTTTATTGACTTTCCAACCATATTGCAAAAACAAGCTACTTTTATGAGGATTGTGGGCTTTCCTGGAGTTGTTGGAGCCATTGATGGAACTCATGTTCATATCATTGCTCCAACTGTAAACGAGGAGACATACCAATAGAAAACAAAGCATCAGTAATAATTTGTGATAATTTTGCACAATGCAAAGCATTTAAAAAGATACATTTAAATATTAAAATTAATTAAATGATTTTATTGTAGTTACATTAAATGATTGGTGTTGTGCTGCTGTGGCTTCACATGAGCAGGCTCACTATTGGCTGATTCAGAGGTCAAGGTCAGCCATTTTGTGTTGACATCATTATAGTCCTTAGTTCACAACACTTAAGTGTCACCTCAGTCAACACTTAAGAATCAGTCTTAGACTTTACTGAAAGTTGCTTTTAGCTTCTTTATAAAATTTTTTGACACTTAAGTCAAAGCTTAAGACTATTCTCAAGAGTATTTCTGAGAAGTTTTATACATACGGGCCCAGCAGTTTAATTCAGGCTGCAGCAAAGTCAGATTGTGCAAAGTCAATGTTTGCCAGCTCTTAGAAATTAAAAATCTGACACTTGAGTACTGAAATTGTGGATGTGTGAAAGTAATGTATAATAAGTTATTAAATATCGATATAATAAAAACATTGTTGATGTTTAGTTTTTTTTAGATTTTGGATAAGATTAAATATTAAGTAATGTTCCTTAATGGGAACCATGTTTTGTTTAATTCATATCTTTTGTTCGTTTTAAAACAAATAATTTCTATTAACTTGTATTTTTAAAAAAGAGAAATAATTGTTTGATTAAATCTATATATTTTTGTTTACATCAAAAATAGAATTTAA
This sequence comes from Onychostoma macrolepis, assembly GCF_012432095.1. NCBI lineage: Eukaryota > Metazoa > Chordata > Actinopteri > Cypriniformes > Cyprinidae > Onychostoma > Onychostoma macrolepis. The sequence continues at coordinate 10,912,969 of NC_081157.1, read as the reverse complement.
ATTAATTGACTTTCTTCAACAAGAATAATATACTTTGTGCCAGAGTTGATCAAATAGTTTTCATAGACATAGAAAATATTGTTTAGGGCAAGTTATTTATTTTTCTTTGGCTCAAGTTATAAAATATAGATGTGAAACATTACCCTAATTTTTTTTAATTGGATGAATGAAACCAAGTTTTCAGTGTGTTCTTTGATACAGATAACAAGTACAATGATAAGCAGAATGCGTTAAATATTAACAACAAAACAAACTCTGCTAAGAGTTTCTGCAAATTCACCATACACGATAATGTCAAAGGTCCTCAAACGAAGGGGGCTTTAAAGGGTTTGTTCACCTATAGGCAGGGGTTAAATTGGGATTTGTTATGTGGGGCGGCTCTATGGTATCGAGCATATATATATATATTTACATTTAGTAATTTAACAATTTAGCAGACACTTTTATCCAAAGTGACTTACAAATGAGGACAATGGAAATATATATATATATATATATATATATATATATATATAATGTGTGTGTTTTTTGTTTTGTTTTTTGCAAATATAATTTATTCTAATGCAATATTCTCATCGGTTTTCTATTAGCTGTGACATAGGCTATAAATCTCCATTTTGAATCAGTATGCTGAGTTTCTTAGTGTTGCGTGTTTTGATTACTCCTCGAGAGGCTGCGTGAACCTCGCCTCAGCAGCGCAACCTTATACTGGCAATCAGTGGCGGTTCTACATTGAATTACTCTCCGGGCAAGACTCCCTCTGAGCGCACCCCATCCGAGAAAAAAAATCTAGGTTTTTTTGCAAAAAATGTGCACAAACAGCCATGTTTTACTATAACAATATAAGTTTATAAGCTTATATTTCTCAATTGCACAAATCCTTCAACAGAACATTTGAAAAACACAATTCTGCACAAAACAGTATGAGTTATCAGAACTCTATACTGTATATACATAATAAACACTCTGTGTTTATTTGGCAATCGACAATCAACAGATTTCCCATCCCCCAACACCGTCACTCACGACCAGAAGTTAAGACTAAACCAATTCACCTCCACATAATCGTTTTGTATTACCTATTTTTATTAGCCATTTCACACAATTCAGAAAAAAACAAAAACGTGCAAATTATAGGCCTGTGTTTTAATATTATGAATGAAATGTGCGTTATTTGGAAGAAAGTCAAGGTGTTACTGACTTTATCCCACTTGTCCCACTAATGGAGCGGACAAGCCCTCCGGAGAGGTGAACTGTCCTCCGCGGCCGCGCCCCCCTCCCCTTTCCACTTCTCACACAGCTTCTGTGCAAGGCACTAGAGGGCTGTATTGGGTTTGGGCTCCCGCAGGACCCAACGCAAATCTCGCGGGAGCGGGCGGTTTTACCTTTGCAGCGGGCGGGAGTGGGCGGTCAGAAATTTTCGCGTGAGACCTGCAGGGAACGGTGGGATTTGGTGTGTAATGGAAATGGAGTCAACACGTTAAGTTGAGAAGAAAATTAAAGCGGCTGTTTACATGACAAAAGCAAAGCAAGGCAAGTCAGACATCTGGAAACAATTCTCAATTGTCACTGAAAAAAGTTAAACTTCGTAAGTTGCGATAAATGTGCACAAGGACATAAATCTGGCACCTCTGCCCTGAGGCGACATACCTATTTTCTAAGTTCTATGTGTTTATTTACTTAAATTAAAGTTATTTCATATTTTGCTTTGGCTTATTTAGCATACTTAAACTGTTTAACAGTTAAGGTCATTGCACACTGAGTCCGAAATTTTTGCGTGCGTTTTTCCGATTTTTCGTATTCCTCATCCTTCCCTATCAAAATGCATGCTACGGATGCGAAAACGCAGAAACTCGAACCTGATCCTATTTTTTTTAATGAAGGATGAAAGTTTTGGAGGCAGTGTGTGACATAATGTGAGGTTGTATTTATTTTTTAACGTGCGAACATTTCGGACTGGGTGTGAAATGACCTTTAAACTGTTTGTTTAGTAAATCGTTTGGTGCTTCTGTATCAAGCAGTAGGCTACTTTTAAAAACTGAGGTAACCTTACTGCTATTTGTGCTTTTGTTTTAACGGTTAATGTTTAATAACACTAATAAAAAAAAATACCCAATGTTTTTGTCGGGTGTGGTGCTTTGGTTTAGCATTATTTCATCTTATTTAAACGCAATCATGTTTAAATCCTGCTATTCTGGATGATAAGTTGAACGAATATTTGAGTATTTGTGTAGCCAACATTTTTTTTACAAGCTCTGAGAGAAAGTCGGCGGGAGTGGACACAAACATTGCGGGCGCGGGCGGGAGCGGAACACGCAGGTTGCGGGAGCGGGTGGTCCTGGTCAGAAATTCAGCGGAAGCGGGCGGGTGCGGGTTTAAGAAAACAGTCCCGCGCAGGGCTCTACACGGCACCTTCTCAGCAAGCAGGGGCGCTAATTTGCCAATTCCCCACACAGTTATATGATAGATAATAGAAAATCGCTTAGCTGCGCAGATGATTTTTTTTTTTTTTTTCAAGTGCTTGTGCCGCCCCCCACGTGTCATGAAAAAATGCCACCCTGGGCGGCTGCCCCGTTCGCCCATGCCTAAAACCACCACTGCTGTCAATAGATGCATTATATACATTAGCTATATCCACTATTCACCACTTACTCTAAATGTAATAAAATCAGAATAATACTTGCATTTTGGTGTTTACATAGTTATTTTTGGTTAGTGATGTTTTAATCATGTTACTTGTCTGACGTTAATGAAGCGTATGTCAAGCCCTGGAGTCTATGTGCCGGGGCTCAGCCCCGGACGGTCCCGGCCCAATTTAAACCCTGCCTATAGGTATTTTTCCACAAAGATTGCCTTGGGCCCCCTAAAATGCTTTTCATAGGCGAGATGCGCATTAAGCGCTGACACGAGAACAATTACTTTTTATGATGTTTATTACCACGGCAACCGTCTGTGTGTCCGAGTTGAACGTGCTTCTTGTGTATCCTGCTTGTAGCAAATGAAAATATTATGCATCTGAAGCTGACTGCTGCACGAGCGCGAGGTCTCTCTTTCCCAGTGCGTGCACACCTCTCTCTCTGCGTCTGCTCTGATCAGCAAGCAGCTGAAAGGAGCTGCGCTTTCAGTTAAAAACAGATATGTTACTTCTCTAATTTTACATGCAAGTATAGCCAAAATCACAGCACAGCTATTGTCTTTATCTTATGTATAGCCTATTTGATTTTATCAGACGACAGCACGATTATAAATAAGGATTTTTGTGCAGATTAACATCTTGGAAGGAGAGCTGGTTATTTAGTCTTAATGGGTAGTGTTTCAGTCACTATTTCATATTCATCCCGTTGTAGTATTAATTTAAGGTACATTTAGAACAGATAAAAATGTGCGATTAAGTTGCGGTTATTCCTGAGTTAACTCATGACAATCACAATTAAATATTTTAATCGATTGACAGCCCTAAGTTAAAATGACTAAAATTAAATGTAGGCTTACGCTGGTAACTCATCAGTGGACTTTCCTTGTCAATATAGGCTATATTGTTTCACACTTTTCTCATTCTCTCTAGTTCAACATTTTATATGAATTAATCTCTGAAGGGAACCGATTGTCTTCAGAAAATTTTCGATGACATATTCATTTTACCTGATAAAGTATCATTTATGAGCTGAGCGCTGCTTTGTTTATGTCACGCCCCTGGACTGTTTTGTTGTGTTTTTGCTCCCCATGTGTTCTCTGACCCAGTTGTTCCCCTGTCTGATTGTTAATTTGATTCCAGGTGTGTCTCCTTAGTTCCCTCATTATCCTGTCTTTATAAGCCCCAGTCCATTCAGTTCATGTTTGTCGGTCTTTGAATGTCTTCCCTGCCTGTGACCTGTGTTCCATGTTGGATTAAAGACTCTAGTTTGTGCAGATTCCTCGTTCCTGGTTCCCTCGCTCCCCGTGAAGTGTGACAGCCTTTGCCGGGGTAACCGCTATATTTCTGACGTTCCAAAAGCACCTCCTACTGGCAGAGAATTAATGTACATTTTCAGTAATCCAGTCTGCAGTTTTTGTTCAGACCAATGCGATAATCCAACCACATAAACCCATTTTAAATTATGAAATAATTTATACTTCTGACTCATCCCTTTTCTTAAGAAAATGGTTTAAAGGTTCAGTTGTAAGGTTTATCATTTTATAATTTATTTAGATTTTTGTTATAACTTGTATCTCAACAGTAAATCTATTGCTATTTCGTGGTCTACAACATGAAAGAATAAACTTGTCTGCTAAATGAATAAATGTAAATGAAAGAATCCCATTATAACATGTACATGAAAAATGCAGAAACATTGGACTCAACTATGGGTCACCATTGTGCAACAGCAAACATCTCGACAAAAAAGGAACCTCAAGGTTGATCAAGGTAAATGTTTGCAAATGTATAGGGCCCCATTCCTATATTTGCCTGGGGCCCCCAATTCACTAAATTCGCCCCTGCTGTGATGTTGTAGTGGAGGCACTAACCAGAGTCTGGGTCCATGAGGGCAAAGGGACAGTTTTTTTCTGAGAATATATATGAGTACAGAAATCCCATGCGCTTCAGACATCAGTTGAAGACATTAACAGAAGATTTCATCTCTTTACTTACCAAGAACACACCGAGACTGCAGGTAATAAATCATTTTAATACAATATGAACAGGTAAAGTTAGTGTGAATGTGCTGTTTAGAGCTCAAGTGGACAGAATTCAGATGTGATCACAGGTGATTTATAGACGTGTGTTTATTACAATTAAACAACTTCACTAAACTGCAAACAAACTAAAGAAACTTTGATTTCTTAATACTGGATTTATTTTAAACAATGAATTAAATTTGTATTTATAAGGAAATTAAAGACATTGAGAGAATTAATGAAATGACTAAAGTTATTTGTATTTTATGTTTTTTTTTTTTTCATGAAACCTCAATCTAAACCAACATTTTTGCTACAAGAAACATATGACACAAGCCTTTTAGAGGATAAGCATAGCAAATATTAAAATATTATTATTGAAATTGTACACAGCAAAAAGCCCAGTTTTAAATGAACTTTCCCAGTAGTTTATTTGAGTCTACACTCAAGAGTGTTAAAATGAATACTGTAGAGTGTTAATTGAACACTGAAGCAATGAGGTAATTAAGTGATTCACTGAGGGATGATTGACCATTATTGAAGACACCTGATGTTAACAAGTAGAATCACCATAGGAGAAAATCACATTTTTTAAGTCACCATTATAGTGGTTAGTGTTTTCTTTAGTTGGGCTCTTGACACTTGACTTTTTAATGTTAGAATTTGTTTAGCTGCTGTAATTGAGCTATAACAGCCAGACAAAGCCAAGAGCAAAAGTCATCGGGTGGTGGTGATTATTGTTTCACATAATTATTATTTGACCTCAATCACTGAAATCATTTAGAGTCTCATCTCTGAGTTATATTTCCTTTATTGATTACAACAGCTTTGTGATTCCACAGCAAAAGAGCCTGTATTTTCTTTGAATTTTGTAAGTGTTTTTTTACAAGCTCTTCTGATTTAAAAAAAAAAAAAAGTATTTTGTTTAGGCACACACAGACATCAAGAATCAGCATATGAATCTCAACAATGGTGACAAACAGCATATTCAGATAAACACATCAACTCTGAACATCACAAAACAAGCTACTAAAAAGTCGCATAAAAAAACAGCAAAACTGAAAGAAAATAGGAAGAATAAAAGAAATTACAAAGCCAAATTTATGAATCATTTATTCATTCTGCAATGCATCATGGGAACCATGGATGAGTTTTAATGGGCTACAACATGCTTTTTGATCAAGTTTTTGATCAAAATAAGTTTTAAAAACATCTGTCTGATTATACTGAAAACACTACATTTTACATTGTTCACAGGGTTGAAGTAATCAATAAAAAAAACCTAACTCTTACTTGGGTCACTACATTATGATTATTGTAGGATATCAGAGCGAATCAGACAATTTAAGATTCGATCAGAACATTGAAACACGAGCAGCCAAAATTCCACAAAGAGGCCCAAGGCAACAGGATGTTCGTCATAAATCTGTCCACGATACCCTAGCGCCAGCCCGTCTGAAGCAAGCCTAACCAACAAGCCTCTTTCACAGAACAACTTACAACATGAACACAAAAGAACACAATCATGATTCCCAACTCAGGAAGGAGATTGTCAAATTTGGGGCAAGTAACCAAGACTGATGGTCAAAGAGATGCACAGCATGGCCATCACATGTAAATCCATGATAGAAATCATGAGCTTCCTCAGATTGACTTCCCCCAACTAGCAGGACAAGAACCAGACTGAAATTCCTTCTAAACCCTTTTTGACCTGTGTTCCTCAGAACACATTCTCACGTACACAGAATGGCACAGAAACTAGATAGATGCACCTAAAATCATTTCAATGCATAACTCCATATTATGTATGTAACCCACACTTTTGACTATCCTGTCCTAATCACTCATTGTGTATGTCTTTTTAATAACTATTGAATAGCTTAATCCGTTGAGTGTCGTGTTCTGAGTTAAGTTTGCCAACGCTGTGTCTCCGAGTCCGACCTCGAGCACCCATCTAAGACTTCAACCAGACCACAACTCCACAACTTCAGCCAATGCCCAAGACTTCACTACGAACTACCACTGAACTTTCAGCCAATCAGCAACGACGATGACAAAAGGGAATCCCTTAACACAAAGGCAACGCAAGTAATACAACTCCAGATTCTAGCTGAATTGGTGCATTTAACCCTCTGGGGTCGACAAACGCATATATGCGTTTTGAGGCAGATTTTCCTGATAAGGCCGAAATGAGCTTGAATTACTCTGCCATTTTTGATCGTACAGATAAGAGCAATACACCATTCGAATCTGTAAGGGGTCTACTTTTATTTGTATACACTCATAATAACAACTAAACTTTGTGCTTTTGAAAGAATAAAGAAAACAAACAGGGTGCGCTCTCAGTCTTCACTCTCTCCGCGAACTGCTTTTTGAAACACGTCACTAAAATGAACTGTAACTCAGCAAATACTTCACACAGAGACATGAGAAATATATCTATAGAAAGCTTGACATGTCTACTGTTAAATGAAGTAAGTCTTACCGAAAACAAATATTCTGTGATAAAGTAATCCGTATGAAACCAAGGCCAGTTTTTCCGTCTGGTCTCATTATCTCTAATTAGGTCACGGCCTCGCGCTATTGTTATTACAAACCTCCACGCGAGCCACACGGCATGTAAACGCGCACACCACCGTAAACAAAGCAGCAACGCCTTCATCTCGGATACTTTTCAGTTTTGGAAGAACACGCTGTGAGGAAAAAGCCTTGTATTTACCGCCAGAAGACGCGCTGAGAGGAAAAAGAGTTGTATTTGCCTCACAAACTGAACGCGAGCGCAGCTGGAGGAAGAGATATTTTATACCGAGTAAGTAATGTTTCTTATTGGCATTCGATAATGTGTTGTTGTGACAAAGTTTACTGGTGAACTTGTCCAAAACTATAACTCCAGAATAAAATGTGTAAAATCGAGTGCAACATTTTGAAATATGATAGGCAACCTTTCATTGCATTTAAATGTTGCACGACGTGAGGATAGTTATATGTTCTATGCTATAAATATAATGTACTGTTTTTGCTGTACTTTGGATCAAATGAATGCAGGCTTGGTGAGCTGAAGACACTTCTTACTGTTACTGTTCTACACAAATCTTACTGTTTAAATAATTTGACTGGTAGTGTATGTATTGTCACCATGTTTGCTTTGTCTTTGTCCGTTCATTGTGTGGCTCATGTCTGTTTTGTGTTTTCTCATGCAGTTTCTGCTGTCTCCTGTTTTCCTGGGTTCCAGTTTCCTGCCACTGTTTTGGATATTTTGGATATTGCACCCACAATGTCTTGACTCTTCTGTTGTTTATTTGTTTTTTTGTTCCTAATAAACTGTACTCACAAGTGAATCTCAAGTTATTTTATGTGATAGTTATACGTATACACATTTCTTTTTTCCTCACATTCTGTCTTGTAACTCTTCTCTCTCAGTCACACACCTGACTCAATGGCTCATTATGGAGCTCATTATGCGGGCCTTTGTCTTCTCAGGTGTGAGCCACGCCCTCTCGCATAGAGCCTTTCCACTCAAAAAGTGACTTAAAGATTCTAAATCAATATATTGTTTTCTGTGAGCAAGTAAACAAGATGATTTACATGTCATTTTGAAGCAAAAATTCTAGGCTACAAGATTCAGTTCTCAAAAGTTTAGTGAACAAATGTTCTGTATGTGTTTTATGGCCTTATTTCAGTGACTTCAAAATTTTAGTTTTTCACTAGCCACACATAAATGTTTCTTTCTCAAAAAAAAAATCATGTACATAAATGCTGCTAACAAATTATTGTAGCCCAGTTTGTGCTGTTTACAGTGATATAAGACTTTAGCCATTTATATGTTTATAAGCAACTGAAAAAAGTACAAATGTAAAGGCATGTCAAAACTTCTCCAGGCCCCCAAAACACCCTTAGACCCCAGAGGGTTAATATAAATTTTAACCTCATTGAGAAACTCAATGCGAGGGTTAATTAAGTGATTGATGGTTGTTCAGGTCTATGCAGTTGCACATATTGCTATAAACATGGGATTTCACATTTTCATTCACTTAAACTCATCCTTTCCTCACTTGCTGTCTTTCTGCAACTTGTGTGAATGTGTGTGTTGCGAAGCATCAGACTGAGTTGGATCCATTTGCAGCTTTTTATTAGAATGGTCAAACAGGCCGAGTCAAATACCAGCAAACAGTGCAATGAGGGCAAGGCAGAGACAGAGTCGAAAGTCAGGCAGTAAATCGGGGCAGGCGGGTAGAATCAGAGTCCAAGGAACAATCCGGGTCGGGTCAGGGCAGGCAGAGAACAAACAGAAACGAGATGAACAGTCCTGGATAAAAAAGGTACAAAAGTAAACATGGGTAACAGCTCAGAATTGACAGCCGAGGCAAATCAAGACTTCACAGGGAAGTGGTATGTTTGAGTGGCTTTTATGTGTGCGTAAATTAGGTGCAGGTGTGATGTGCAATCAGACCCAGGTAAGAGGCATGATGGGAATTTGAGTTCAACTGGAATTGACTAATATTCGGGAGACGTATCCCTCTGGTGGTGTGGAGGAGGCAGTACGGAAGCATCCTCTGTGTGAATGCATGTGTTAGATTAGTTTGCATGTCTTAGATTTATCCAATAAAGTCTTATTTATATTGAAAAGAGAAATATCTTGTATTTTGTGCTTACAAGTTAATGTCTTAAACTGCCGGTCTTGTTACTGTGCTATTTAATAGTGTTTTCACTATATTTTTGGATTTTAATATCCAGTGCAGAGTTGATTTTATATGGCTCGTTCAGTGAATTGCTGGCCGACTCAGTGATAAGCCGTAAAACAGTGATTCTGTTCAAATTCCCTATAAAATCATATATGATTCCCTTACATTATGTTAGAACATAACCAACACCACATGATCATCTTTCCTCTGGTATGTCTGGCTGTTATAACTCCAGTTACAGCAGCCAAACAAAATCTAATGTTAACAATTTAAGGGTCAAGAGCACAACTAAAGCAAACACTGACCACTATAATGGTGACTTAAAATTTTGATTTTCTCCTTTGGTGATTCTGCTTGTTAACATCAGGTGTCTTCAATAATGGTCAATCACCGATTACACTCTTGAGTGTGGATTCAAATAAACTCTTGGGAGAGTTAATTTAACACTGGGCTTTTTGCTTTGTATAGAGTATAAAGCTGCACCATTAATTTGTATAATATTTTCAGTACTGCCATAGAAACAAATCTACTGTAAATTAATTTGTCTGATTCATTTCAATGTTTTGAACTGTAAACATTTTGAACTGTACTAAACGAAATTGTCATGACCAATAGGTTGACGATTAGTATAGAGAAAGTTGATGTAGTATATGCTCTGTTTCTAAACGAACTTTCTCTCAAAAGCAGTTAATTGAGTGCACTGAGCATCTTCTCCATTGACTTTTATTCTACTGGGTTTCCCCATTAACTTTTCTAAGATGCCGTCGCTATTGGTGTACCTGAAGCAGCTGAACTGCATCTACATATGTGCTTATCTGTGGTTGGCATATCTTGCTGTGGGAAATGCAGAGGTGAGTGCACTCACTCAAAATGCAAATGTCTTTAAGAGATAAGAGATTTTTGAAAATCTGTGGAAGATTGAATGAACCATTTCTTCAAAAACAGGAGATGTTACAAACCGAAGCTGATGAGATTGGGACTTTAACTGAACAAAATGTAAGAGCACCTAGAGGAATTATGAAGACTCGAGGTAAGATGCGAGTGTTGTTACAACATGTGAATGTGCTGTTTAGAACTCAGTGACATCACAGCTGTGAGGTGTGGTATACGTGCAGTAATATGTGCAATACGTTTGAACTGTTAAATTAGTCCCACTGTAGTCAATATTTTTATTCCTTAAAACTCATCTTTTATTTATAGCAAAATAATTAAACTTGTCTCACTTACTGGGTGGCCTTGAATAGTCCTAAACAGTGTTGGGGAAAGTTACTTAAACAAAACAAACAAAAAGTAAAAGTAATGCATTACAATGTTGTGTTACCCCATAAAAAGTAACTAATTCTTCTGCCCCCAGCTTGCGTTTCTATACAGTGCTTCGGCAGCGAGCTAAACAAAGCCCTCAGTAAAGGTCGTAGACAGTTTGTGTTTTAGATGCTCTTTACTGTAGACCAACTTGTGAAACTGTAACAAAGTAACAAAAATGGTGTAAAGATATTTATCTAACAGAAGCACTGTTACTTCACACAGCACTATACTCAAAAACACACTCAAGTGCTTAAATCATACATTTAAACAAAATGTAAACATAGTCATGTTATTATAACTAAGCGAATACAATCTATTATCAAGGTTTTAATCTTTGAATGGTGTTTCTAACATGGCATATGTAAATAGTTCTCAAAAATATACAACCAAGCAAAATACCTAATCATATCGATGTATAAATAATTATTCAAACTTAAAGATTTTTGCGTTCTCAAGGGTAAAACATGTAGGAAGGACGTGGATGCACAAACACACTCTGCACCATGTGCTCTGAAAATCCCACAATGGCTGATGTAATTGCTAAGAGTATAAGAGTTCTTGGAATGGCCACTAGGTGATGGTATTCAACAACAAACTAAAACATAAGGCCAGGATACTAATTGTTACTTAATTACATTTTATGGGAATGTATGCAAAGTATACATTCCCATAAAATGCAATACTTTTTCTTATCTGGGCTTGCCTTTTTAATTTAAAAACGTTCAATCTTTGGCAAATGTAAAAGCCCTCTCACACCAAAAGTGAAATTAATAAGCTTCAGGTTGAAAGAAATGTAAATTCACAGCTCAAACAAACCTTTTCGCTGTGCAGCCATTCTGGATCGCAGAAGAATCGGATGCTGCAGAAGAAAGAAACACTCTTCAGCAATAAAAAGCATAAATGAAATATTTATCTAGAGGCATTTTTGCTTGTTAGAATGGTTAAACTGTATCATCGAAGGTCAGCAGCACAGACATTGTCAGTCAATATATGGGAAAATAAAGTAACTGACTGCATTTTATTTGAACAAGCATCTCAGATATTTTCTCGTTTAAATTAGAAAGTAATGTTACTTTACGAGTTACTTGAAAAAAGTAATCTGATTATGTAACTTGCATTACTTGTAAAGCCCAAGTATACTTAAATGTGATAAGTTTAGCCATAAATGTGATACTTTTATCACATTTGATTCATCACTGATTATCATCAGTTAATTAAAAACAACAACAACTAGAATTACTAGAAATAGCAGGACTGTAATAGATCTTATTTTTACAAATAGGGAAGAGCGTATCATAAAAACGTATAATCTACTGACAGGTCTATCAGATAATATGGTATTAACAGCAAGGAAACGAACTAAACGACGATTACAGCAGTTCAAAAATCAGAGACCCAATAGATTTAAGTTTGGGTTACCAAAATCAAGAGTAAGTCAGTTTGAACTGGAAATTAACAATGCTGATTGGGGTAATATTTTACATTTAAATGAAGTAAATCAGTGTTGCACTTCTCTAACAAAAAAATTTGACCAATTTGTTAAATAAGTATTATACCTCTCAGAAAAGTTCAAGAAAAAGAATATTGTTACCTTGGCTGAACATTGACATTCGTAATCTTATGAAAAAAAGAGATAATATGCTAAAAACTGCTTTATCTTCTAAACTAAATACAGATAATTTAATTTACAGAGGTTTAAGAAATAAAGTAATACAAGAATTATGTAAGTCAACATTATCATATTATACACAACTAATAGAGAGGGCTAGAGGACAAAGTACAGTTTTATGGAAACAACTAAATGTAGCTAACAAGACTCATAATCAAAATGTAGTTAAAGAGTTACATTTAAATGGTAAAGTAACAAATGATAAAGCTACTTTGGCACACGAGTTTAATGTATATTTTATTCGTTCAGTAGATGAATTAGCTCAAAATTTCAAAAGTATCAGAAAATAGGGTGGAGGCTGAGGCATTACATTTATTTAGTATTAAGGAGATTGATGAAAATAAAATAACTGAAATTATAAAAATATTACCAAATTTAGATATAAATGTTATTAAAAATATATAGCTCCTTGATGATACCTCCATTAACCCATTTGTGACCCTAGACCACAAAACCAGTCTTAAGTCGCTGGGGTATATTTGTAGCAATAGTCAAAAATACGTTGTATGGGTCAAAATTATAAATTTTTCTTTTATGCCAAAAATCATTAGGATATTAAGTAAAGATCATGTTCCATGAAGATATTTTGTAAATTTCTTACAATAAATGTATCAAAACTTAATTTTTGATTAGTAATATGCATTGCTAAGAACTTCATTTTCTCAATATTTAGATTTTTTTGCACCCTCAGATTTCAGATTTTCAAATAGTTGTATCTCAGCCAAATATTGTCCTATCATAACAAACCATTATGGAAAGCTTATTTATTCAGCTTTCAGATGATATAGAAATCTCAATTTCGAAAAATTGACACTTAAGACTGGTTTTGTGGTCCAGGGTCACATTTGGTAAATTTATCAATCAGAGAATGTAAAGCTGTTGTCACACCAATTTACAAAACAGGAGATTCTAATATGATTTCAAATCATCGTCCAATATCAATTTGATCGGTTATGTCTAAATTTATTAATTGTTCAGCCACAACTTTCTCTAAAAACTATTTAGAAAGTAATAAACTCCTTCATCAGCATCAATTTGGTTTCAGACTACAGCATTCTAGCGAAACTATTTTTATTTTTAGAAAAGGCTAAAAGGCTTCTTTGGATCAGGGCCATGTAATGGGTGCTGTTTTTATTGATCTAAAAAAAAGCTTTTGACACAATTAATCACACTATATTGATATCTAAACTAAGTACATTTAACTTTAGTAAGCAATGAATTGAGTGGTTTACCTCTTATCTAAAACAAAGGGAACAGTGTGTAAAAATTGAGGATACAAAATCATTGTTTATAAGGAATAAAATGGGCTTACCTCAAGTCTTAATTTTAGGTCCATTGCTTTTTAGTCTGTTTATAAATGATTTGCCATCTAGTTGTTCAGATGTTGAATGTCAGCTCTACGCGGATGATACAGTAATATATACATCTGCTAAGTCATCAGCTAAGGTTGCTGCACTTTTTAAAGAGCAACTGGAAAAGATATCTAGATGGCTCCATGAAAATAATCTTACATTAAATGTTAAGAAAACTGTCTTTGTGTTTTTCTAATAGAAAGCAAACAGAAAAAAAACAAATTAAGGTATTTAACGAAGAAATAGAGGAGGTAAATGAAGTTAGTTTTATAGGAGTAGTTCTAGACTCACAACTCAAATTTGACATAAACATAAAAAGGCTGTCAAAAATAGTTAAGATGAACTTAAATTGTTTTAAACTTATTAGTTATTACATTACGACTGAGGCAGCTCATTTGTTTCTGCATACAATTATTTTGTCCCGCATCTCATATTGTATTACAGTGTGGTCTCAAACTAGTGATTCTTTAATTGAAAATTGAAAATTGAAATGCTGTATAATCGGCTCTAAAAATAGTGGATAAACAGCCAAATGGCATATGCTTCATTTTACAAATTTAAAAAATGTATCCAGTCATATTTAGCAAGTTTGAAAGTAAAATGTGATTTTTACAAATCTGTTTTGAGATACATTTACATGTGGTTTGAAATCCTATAACATTTCTGGAAATCGCTTCAGTCTGAAAGCTTGGTTTGAGACCGATTTAGGTCATACCTTGACCTAACTTAATCTCTCTTGGACTCATTATGTCCTGTGTTCACTCCAATATCCTATAGTATTAAGTCCAAAAATGCTGTATCTGCTCTTGATTTCACAATGTTCTGACAACAATGTTTGCTTCGCTATGTGATTATAGGCCTTAAGTCAGTGCTTAATTTGTAAATGAAACAAATGATCCAAATCAGCAGTTAAAAGGCGCTGACAATACACTGACAATACAATTTCAGTTTTCCTGGAACATTCAATGACGTCACTAAACGGTGATGCCTATAGAGCATCGTTCACAAGTTTCTGCATGGACCTAACTATACAACCTAGGTGTTCAAAAATAGGTCGCCATGATTTAAGGAAAATTTATGTAAGTTACATTAAAAATAACAAAATTTGTTTCCATAAAAATAAAATACAATCATAATCTATATAGAAAAGGTATAAATATGCGAAATATATCTGACATAAATAATTAACAGATATAAAACAGATGTGAGGTGCGGCGATCCGCAAACAAGTTCACAGAAAGGAAACAGAGAACTGAGATCACAGAACGCGCATCCTGTTTGTTTGCTATACTTAAAAAAAAATTCTGTTTTTATTGTGAATGTGCAAAAATAAAAGTAAACACTTTGTGGTTTGTCTTACTCCATTTTTGGTCACACAGATAAGAGTATTTAATGTTTCAGCTGTTTGATTGCGCGGGGCCGCACACTGCAAAAAAAGCTGTTCTTAGATTTTTTTGTTTTGTTTCCAGCCAAAATATCTAAAAATAAGGATTTTCTAGACAAGTAAAAATTATTGTCTTGTTTTCAACATAAACAAGTCAACAACTTGAAACAATCAATAAATCTGCCAATGGGGTAAGCAAAATAATCTTATTTCAACAAGATTATTTTGCTTACCCCATTGGCAGATTTTATTTTATTTTTTCTGAAAACAAGACAATAATTTTTACTTGTCTAGAAAATCCTTCTTGATTTTTAGATATTTTGGCTGGAAACAAGACAAAAAATCTAAGTAAGAAAAGCATTTTTGGCAGAGCACACATCACATACAGGTGCAAAAAGTGCATTTAAAAAAAGAAAGAAAGTTCATTTATTTCAGTAATTCAACTCAAATTGTGAAACTTGTGCATAAACCACTTCAGTCTGTGTGTACTGAATTTATTTAAAGTCTTTGGTTCTTTTAATTGTGATGATTTTGGGTCACATTTAACAAAAACCCACCAATTCACTATCTCAACAAATTAGAATATGGTGACATGCCAATCAGCTAATCAACTCAAAACACCTGCAAAGGTTTCCTGAGCCTTCAAAATGGTCTCTCAGTTTGGTTCACTAGGCTACACAATCATGGGGAAGACTGCTGATCTGACAGTTGTCCAGAAGACAATCATTGGCACCCTTCACAAGGAGGGTAAGCCACAAACATTCATTGCCAAAGAAGCTGGCTGTTCACAGAGTGCTGTATCCAAGCATGTTAACAGAAAGTTGAGTGGAAGGAAAAAGTGTGGAAGAAAAAGATGCACAACCAACCGAGAGAACCGCAGCCTTATGAGGATTGTCAAGCAAAATCGATTCAAGAATTTGGGTGAACTTCACAAGGAATGGACTGAGGCTGGGGTCAAGGCATCAAGAGCCACCACACACAGACGTGTCGAGGAATTTGGCTACAGTTGTCGTATTCCTCTTGTTAAGCCACTCCTGAACCACAAACAACGTCAGAGGCGTCTTACCTGGGCTAAGGAGAAGAAGAACTGGACTGTTGCCCAGTGGTCCAAAGTCCTCTTTTCAGATGAGAGCATGTTTTGTATTTCATTTGGAAACCAAGGTCCTAGAGTCTGGAGGAAGGATGGAGAAGCTCATAGCCCAAGTTGCTTGAAGTCCAGTGTTAAGTTTCCACAGTCTGTGATGATTTGGGGTGCAATGTCATCTGCTGGTGTTGGTCCATTGTGTTTTTTGAAAACCAAAGTCACTGCACCCGTTTACCAAGAAATTGTGGAGCACTTCATGCTTCCTTCTGTTGACCAGCTTTTTGAAGATGCTGATTTCATTTTCCAGCAGGATTCGGCACCTGCCCACACTGCCAAAAGCACCAAAAGTTGGTTAAATGACCATGATGTTGGTGTGCTTGACTGGCCAGCAAACTCACCAGACCTGAACCCCATAGAGAATCTATGAGGTATTGTCAAGAGGAAAATGAGAAACAAGAGACCAAAAAATGCAGATGAGCTGAAGGCCACTGTCAAAGAAACCTGGGCTTCCATACCACCTCAGCAGTGCCACAAACTGATCACCTCCATGCCACGCCGAACTGAGGCAGTAATTAAAGCAAAAGGAGCCCCTACCAAGTATCGAGTACATATACAGTAAATGAACATACTTTCCAGAAGGCCAACAATTCACTAAAAATGTTTTTATTATTGGTCTTATGAAGTATTCGAATTGGTTGAGGTTTTTGTTAAATGTGAGTCAAAATCATCACAATTAAAAGAACCAAAGACTTAAACTACTTCAGTCTGTGTGCATTGAATTTATTTAATACACGAGTTTCACAATTTCAGTTGAATTACTGAAATAAATTAACTTTTCCACGACATTCTAATTTATTGAGATGCACCTGTATTCTAGCAATTCAAACTTGCCATCGTAGTCTGTTCATTATCAAAATAAAGTACAGTCAGTCATATCAATTTAAAGAGTAGGCCTACATAGTATAAGCGGTCTACAGCTGCTGTTATGCCAAGCGTGCATTTTTGCGCATGTGAAGAGGATGAGTTTTTCCATCGATATACGAACGTGCATAAAGCCAGTCTAAATTATAAATAATAGTTTAACATTAAAATACATTACGAATATGGAAACATCTGGATTTGTGCTGAATAAGAGGTACGTGAGCCCAACGATACTTTCAGTGTCGCTTTGTTTTGGTTTCTTTAGCTTTATATATATTTTTTCATTCTTGATCTGTTCTGCATACCGTTACATTTAAATGATTTGTTTTGGAGTGAGGGGAACTAGGCTATGATTATAGTGTTTATAATGTTTATACATTATAATATTTCACTTTATTCGGTAATATTTCTGGTATTATTACACTCTCTCCAAACATTCCGCTGCTCACAAAACAAATTATTGTTTTGTGAGCAGGGGAACTTTTGGAGGTTAAGCAGTAGCACCAATCAACGAGAGGTATTTTGCATTTAAGAAAGGTGACTGGTCAATAATATGTTGAGGAACAATACATAATCTACAAATAATGCTCCAAATACATCTACATAAACCCGCAATCGCTCTGTCTCGTATGCATGCACGCACGGTCACAATCTACTGCACTTGTTAATGCCGGATGTTTAAAAGCAAATACCAGAACGCAAAAATCCAAAATCTGACATTTTCCGGAACAGGATCCAGCAAGATTCAGCTCAAATTAAGCACTGTCTTAAGTTATCTTTACATTCAATTCATCTTTCTGTGCTGACTTTAATTTTGGTTTGTCTCTTTAATGATTTTCCCTTTCATCAGCTTGGTGGCATAGCTTGGCCTGGGTTTCTTTGGTCAAGTAACAATATTTTATAACTCATTTCTAGTGTCTTTATAATTTGAATGATATTTTCATTAGCACTAAGTTGCAAAATTTTATGCTGTCTTGAGAAAGTCAACATACAGAAATGTTGGTTAAACTGGTTCATCTTCTGAGATTAAAATTTTTGACTCTAACTAGTCCTAGAGCTTCATAGCTACAACCACCAAACTCACCTTTCACGTGTTTGCCTGCCTATCCAGTCCTGATGTTTAATGGTAAACAAACTTGGCTTGCTGTCCTCAATGGAGGCTCGAACCCAAGGCTCGGCTTTAGCTCAGAGTTCAACCCCCCAAAAAAATGTGTTTACAAGGGACAGCAAGCTGGGCAATCAACTGCGAATAGTTTGGTGCTACAAGTAGAGGAAACTTTAATAGATTCAATTTCACTGAATCATTTCAGAAAACATTTCACTGTTGCAGCATTGGGGCAATATAAGGCAGATTGGGGCCAGTAAATGAGAGGGCTCCTGTAGGAGAGGAGTGAGAAAACAGTGATGTAAAAGGAAAAAAAAATAATTGGGGGGAAAATCACTGCTCTTGCAAAAATCAGAAGAAAATATATGAAGTTTAGTCAGGGCACTGCGAGAGTGCTGTGCAAAATCACTGCTGCGGCAGAGAGAAATTAAAGTTTGTATGACATCTGCTGCAAGAGATGTGGGAAATATCATTGCTGCAGCAGCGGCATATTGGAGGTTAAGAGGCTGGCAGTTCTGGTGGCTGTATAGCCTTCCCGAGATGGACTGGGTGACAAGATGACCAGGTGTGAAAACACCCAGAGACAGGCAGAAGTTCCATACCAGTGGTGTGGGTTGGGGTTGCTATGTGGGTGGCTGTAAAGAGGGTGCAAGATAGCCGCTCAGCTGATGTAGGTGGTGGATAGCTAGCAGAGAGGAGAGAAGAGGCAGGCACCTTTGCGGAGGCAGCCTCACGTAAGGCCACTTCTAAAAGAAAGGTTGTAGGAAGAAAAGAGAGAGGGATGCAAAGGAGCAGCCAGAGTGGTTCTTTGTTGCAGAGGCAGCCTCACGCTAGGGGCTGCTTTGGAGTCAACTGAGGAGAAGGTAGGAGAAAAATGGAGAGGAGCGTAGATGGGTGTGTTGGGTAAGGGAAAGTAAACAGCAGTAGGAGCAAAGTCATGGACAAGGAGTGTCTGTTTGCTCCTAACAATGGCTTTAAACTTTAACAACATATTAAAGTGCTCCATTTTCATGGCATGAAAAGAGGTATTACCAAGGACATTTGTTTTAGTTAGAGATCAAACTATATAAGGTTTTTGTAAGAAAAAATGCCATGTACACAATGTTAAACAGTACATACTGTATGCTTTGTGCAAAGTATAGCTTATAACTTTGCAAAACATTAGCAAGGCATAGTCAATTTCACATTGCTATTTAGAGCAGTTAATCTCAATTCAAACGAGCCTATAGACAATATAAAGTGATGTATGGATCTTGAGATAATGTTTATGGAATATCATGAAATGCTATTTGTCTAGAGCTGTGACTTCCAGGATCATTTGAAAAATGACAGTAATCCGGCCAATGGGAATTTGATCTAGCATATTGTGGGTGGGGACAATATGTAGACACCAACTGGGCACTGTTTAACAGTTGGAGTGCATTTGGATTGGGTGGTTCACTCAGATTGACATGTCTATCATTTACCGTACACTGTAAATTAGGAGCGCACACCGCTGTTCATTGCAGGAGTTTGTCGGGTTTGGATGCTTTTCCACGACATTGTAATTTATTGAGATGCACGAAAATAAAACCCATAGACTTTCATTGAGGGGTTCAAACCTTTTAAACAGTATCACTACCAAAGCTTAACAACTATCCTAGAACAACATGTTAAAAGATGTTAGCAATATGTTAATTCATGCTAGTGATGTGCTAAAACATGCCATCACCATACTAATTAATGCTAACAATATGATAAAACATGCCAACAACATGCCATTTCAAGCTAAAATGTTAAAACATGTTAGCAAAATGCTAATTCATGTTTGCAGTATGTTAAAACATGTTAGCAATCATTTGTTAAAAATCATTAGCAGTAGGGGTGTCCCCGACTAAGGATTTTCATAGTCGAATCGGAATTTTCGAATCATGGCGATAGTCGAATCATATATTTGGGGGCGGGGCCAAGTCAGACATTCGACAGTCATAAATACACGGAAATTGTGTAACTGAGGCCTCGCAGATACAAACGGGGTAAATAATGTTTTATGTTTTGATTAAAAGATAGTTAACATTAAACATCAGCGAAACCCTTAAGAATTCACAACATTTTTTTACAATAGTGCTCTCATTATAACGTTATATGATCGTAGTTATAACGTTCTGCATTTCTGTTTTGAGCTGCGCGCGCTGAAGATGACCAGTAGAATGAAGCATATGATAGCAGGTTTTTAATCAATGGGATTTAACTCATTTATCTCACATAAAATAGGCTTAGTTATTTATATAACATAATGTTAATATTACAACTTATAGGCTATCTGCACAAAATGCCCCGAATGCACATGAACGCGTCTGCGCGGCTCTGAATGAACTCCTTTTGTGGACGTCTTCTTCACACAATAACATGCAGAAACACAACTAAACACTAAAAAAATCACAGCATTTATTATTATAGAGTTCTCATTATAATGCTATGTATATGACAGTGTCATAGTTATTAATATTCTGCATTGTTGTTCTGCTCGCACCGTGCGCTGAAGAGATAATCACCGTATGTATGTATAATAAAGCACTTTACTGTAGCGTAACTCAACCAAATGCATCTTATACGAGATAAGTAATATATACACAATATAAATAAACCGACTGAAACGTTTTGAAATCACTTGTTATACCCTACCTGATCAAAAAAAATAAATACAAATTTTGTCTTCCACTCTGTCTGTGTCAGTTTGAGTCTTGTTAAAGATTTAAATCCCTGACGCCAAGATGCTCCTCTGTCGGTGACGGATTAGAAAGCAAAACTTTAATCTATAGGGGAAGTTGGATTTATTCACGCACGTTAATATTTATTTAAAACTTCTTTCTTTTAAGATTCTTATTTACAGCATTATCATAATAGGCTGTATATTAACTTATTGGGAGAAAACCGGTAGTTTGATGTGAAATCAGACACTGAGCACCCCCATATAGCCAAAATGGCATGATCATAACACCCCGCGAATATTCGACTGTGAGATTGGGAGTCGAATCAGGCTCCTCTAATCGAAGCATCGAATCGTTGACTATTTGGGGACACCCCTAATTAGCAGCATAAAAATATGGAAGTAACATGCTAATGCATGCTAGAAATGAGCTGAAACAAGCCAGAAATGTGCTAATTCATGCTAATAACATATTAAATCATGCTAACATTGTACTACTTGATGCTAGCAACATGATAAAACATGCTAGAAACATATTGGAAAAAATACATGCAATACATTAAATCATGCTCAGGGTTTCTCATGCAAAATTTCACAAACTTTTTTTAAATTTTTTTATTCTGTTCTGAAAGCAATCTTTTTTCTTTGTTATTTTCAACAGCTCTGCCATCAGACACATTAGAAGTGGAAGCCCTAGGAAGATTTCTCTTTCCTGGTACGCTTTACGACTGCCGCAAGGATTCCTTCCTTCCAGGTGCTGCTCCACACTAAACAAACTTTTCATAACATCTTGAATCTCCACTTGTTTAAAACATACTAAAAAACCCTGCATGTTAACCCGTCAATAAACCATCCATCAGCCACTTCTTCATACAGAGAATAACTGCTAGAGCTATTTCTGATTTCAGGTGTTACTTTATGGGATAAGAAATCTCTGAGTGAAAATCTGGACAGTCGTCCAAAGCCCCAGACCTCTGTGAATTACAGAAACTCTGACTCTCTCTCAAATAAACTCAATCTCCTGGATGTAAGAGCTTCCCTGAAGACCAGTTTCTTAGGGGGTCTTGTGGAGGTGGAAGGATCTGCCAAATACCTGCGTGACACCAAATCCTCAAAACAACAGTCCAGAATCACAATGTATTACAGTCAAACCACAAGATACGAACAGCTCACTGTGAGCCATTTGGGCAAGATCACCTACCCAGAGGTGTTTGACCAGAAAACTGCAACTCATGTGGTTGTTGCTGTGCTGTACGGAGCGCAGGTATTCATGGAGTTTGATCGGACAGTTTCAGAAGAGGAAAACAAGCAGGAGATTGATGGAAAACTGTATGCCATGGTTAAAAAGATCCCTGATTTATCCGCTGAGGGAAATGCAGCTTTCCAAATGACCGACGAGGATAAGAAAATGGCTAAGGAGATCAACTGCAAATTTTATGGTGACGTCCACCTTCAGCAGAACCCCACCACATACATGGAGGCCTTAAATTTGTACAAGCAACTCCCATCTCAGCTGCGGGACAAACCACAGAATGAAGTCCCAATAAAAGTCTGGCTTTATCCGCTTCATCTTCTGAATGCAACAGCAGCTCGGGTGGAGAGAGAAATCAGTACTAGTGTGGCTTTCGAAATTGAATCGATAATCAATGAGCTGGGAGAGACAGAGAGGACATACAATGACCTGTCAGGACACACACTGGTTAATAGTTTCAGAGACGTTAAAACGAGGCTGAACTCTTTTCACAACTCATTTAGCATTTACAAGACAATGCTACTGAAAGCAGTTGGCAGGGTCTTGCCTGCTATTCGAGGAGGAGAGATGGAGGAGAAGTCTCTGGAAGACATCCTAAAGACCCACAGAAACTCCCCATTCAATGCTGACATGCTTAACCACTGGTTAGATGATGCAAAGCAAGAACTACTTCTCTTGAGTTCTCAAACCAAGTCACTGGAAGGGATCAGAATTAAAGACAATCTTAATGAGTTCCATTCTAATCCTGATTTTGATGTAGTGATGTGCTTGACATTCACGTCTCTGAAGTATGAAGACCCGTATCTTTCAGCCCTGAAGGAGTTCCTGAACACGGACAGGTTTAAAGGACCAGATGGGGAACAAAACATGGTTTCTGTGGCACCTGCCAAAAGTGGTTTTCTGATTCTTATAATTCTGATCGGTTGAGACGTAACCTCTATCTCTTCAAAACACTTATAAAAGCGGCTGAGGGAAAGAAAGTCCTTTTTGTTATTTCTGATATCTCTGATCCCTCCAATCCAGGCTCTTCTATCTATGTGTATAGACATGGAGAACTGATTCACAAAAATATGCTTCCTTAAAGCAGGATACACTGTTATAAGTAAACACATATCCAATAACTGAGTAATACACAATTAAAATGTCTTTTTCAATATTAAAAAATTACTTCAGTAAACCAAGGCAGTTCATTCCAATTTTAGTCTCGCAATTCACATTCATGTCTCCCTTTTTTTCTACAAATCAAACTATGTGCTCATAATATAAATCACATTCTTAGATTTATTTATTTTTTTCTCACCAAATCAAGTAAAAGGACCTGATATCATTGTCATTTTGCTCTTATTCCCTACACTTAAGAATAAGAATGTGCTTTTTACCTTGGACTGTGTAATATAATTTCAACTTTATCTTTAACAGCATTCAAGATGTTTTTAACATTTCAAAACACATTCTCATGTTAGCAAACAGATTACACTTTCACATGCGACCAACAATTCCTCAACAAATGAAATATTATCAAAATTTTCCTCTGACGGAGGTGACAGAACTGACGGAGCTGACGGTGGTGACAAAAACCTAAATTTTAACAATCAAATACATTGAATCAATCAATTACTGTATTAAAACAAACACAACAAACAGTGCATATGTTATTGTTTATAAAGCTTTTACTCAAGAGTCACATTTAAGTATTTTGATATATCATTGAAACACAAAATCTTATGATGGTGACATCTGACGGTGTTGACAAATTTGGCATTTCTTTCACAAAACAAATAGAGTTCATGAAGTAGCCATTTAGTTTTTTTCTGTTGATGCTAGATGCTAATGGAACCTGCTTCAGGAGAATAAAATGATCTAAATATTTCAAATAATTTCCCAAGAAATTGGAAGATGGTGTTGACATATCATGGTTGTGACACAGGAAATATTAACATTAGGATTTAAAATATTCTAAAACTATAAAACTGACCAGAGCCTGTCTGACAGTGATGTACTCTGCAGAGGAGAACTGGGGCAAGGGGGTCCTTTAGAGTGACAGCTGCCCCTGATATTCCCTAATTTTATTACATCTGAATGAATGTCTGACGGTGTTGACAAAAGGTAGGCACACAACTTTGAAACCTACATGCATGTGTCACTGAAAAACAACCTTGCTTTGATAGGAGACATTATTAAGTGTTACTTTTGGTAAAACAAGGTCTTTTTCATCATTAAAAAACATTTTTTTTCCATGTTATAGCATATGAATGATCGAACCCTTCTCTGTGGACACACTGTTTTACATGTAGTGAGAAGACAATAAGTGTCATAGATTTCACATAATAATGATAAAATTAAATTGAAGGGGATAATTGTGTTAAATACATTCTATTATTAATACCCATAACATTTACAATTGAAAATTTTAGTTTTTTTTAAACCTGATAGTAGTTACAATTTGCTGGACATGTTTTGTCCCATGACTCAAAAATGACTGAAAGAATAAAGGTAACTTTTGTACCGTGTGTCCAAGATGCACAGTTTGAGAAATAAAGCTGCTGAATGCAGCACTGACATTATTTAATACACTCTAAAAAATAATAATTAATAAAATAATAATAATAACAAAGGTATATTTATATCTCAAAGTTTTGACTTTTTCTCATAATTCTGACTTATTTTCACAGTGAGATATAACTCAAAATTGTGATAAAAAAGCTCCATATTGCGAGATGTAAACTCACTATATATATATATATATATATATATATATATATATATATATATATATTAGGTGGCACACAGATGTCACGGTTCGGTACATACCTCGGTTCGGGGTCACAGTTCAATACGATAAAAAGAAATCTACTATGCTCAGTTTCTTTTCATTTATTTTGAACAGACAGTAGTGCAAATTACAATTTTTTTTTTCCATCCAGATGTGAAAATAAATATTATTACATGTTTTATATATATAAAATCTGTTTTGTTTTCATTGTGAGTGTACACAAATAAAAGCAGACCTTTATACAGTGATTATTAATAAGACAATAAGTGTTTAAAGTTGATTCTTCTGGTATAAGGAAACAGTTGAAGTGATGCGCCTGAGCGCACACGCGCGCACACACACACACACAAAACATGAGAGAGGTAGGATACATGAGCACAAAGCCCCATTTCGCAAACAGTTGCGTGTGCAAGTCTTTAAAGTACCTTTGTCAGTCTATGTGAGAGACGCATTCAGAATCAGCACATGGTCACTGTCTAGGGGCTTTGTTTTCAAGTGCACAACTCATGGCATTCGCTGTTCTTCTGCTGGCGGTTATCAAACAGTGCTGCATTACTGCAGGTGCCCCCTTCTGGATTGAGGGTGAATTGCCTGTATTCGTTGTAAGGCCTTATGCACCGAACCGAGATGTCCGAAACGTGACGGTTCGATGCGAATACATGTACCATGCCATCCCATATATATATATATATATATATATATATATATATATATATATATAGTCGTGGTCAGAATTATTGGCACCCTTGGTAAATATGATCAAAGAAGGCTCTGAAAATAAGCCTGCATTATTAATCCTTTTGATCTTTTATTTAAAAATAAATTAAAAAGGTCACAAAATCCAACCTTTCATTGGATAATAAGAATTTAAAATGGGGAAAATCTCATTATGAAATAAATGTTTTCTCAAATACACCTTGGACACAATTATTGGCACCCCTAGAAATTCTTATGAGTAAACAGTGAAAATTCCCATTTCCACCATCAGGGCAATAATTAAGAATTTCCAATCAACATAAAATGTTCAGAAACTGCCTGGAAGAGGACGTGTGTCTATATCGTCCTAATGCACGGTGAGAAGGAGAGTTTGAGTGGCTAAAGACTCTCCAAGGACCACAGCTGGAGAACTGCAGAAAATAGTTGAGTCTTGGGGTCAGAAAACCTTAAAAAAAAATTGTCAAACAGCATCTACATCACCACATGTTGTTTGGGAGGGTTTCAAGAAAAATTCTCCTCGCTCATCCAAAAACAAACTCCAGCATATTCAGTTATCAGACACGACTGGAACTTCAAATGGGACTGGCTTCTATGGTCAGATGAAACTAAAAGATGAGCTTTTTAGCAGCAAACACTCAAGATGGGTTTGGTGAACACAGGGATAAAAAGTACCCCATGTGTACAATGAAATATACTGCTGTATTTTGATGTTGTGGGCCTATATTTCTGCTGGAGGTCCTGGACATCTGACCTTACTTTATGTGTTGACAGTTCATTGTAGAGATGGATAATTGTCCTAAAAGAAATACCAAATTAGTCAAACACTCTCAAGTAGAAATTTTCATTTATTTCTATAAACAGTGAATGCTGATGGCTCTCAGAGAGAATGCCTCGCCTGCAGTCATGGTAATGACATATACGGTCCAACAAACGAAATGTGTACAGTGTCATCCGTAATCCTGATCATTTGACTAAGTAAAACGCCAGTCGTAATAGATCGAGAGGGGGTTTTCTGAATTCTGATTGCATTATGGCACTTTTCTTAAATGGTGCATAACTAGGCCTCTTGAATTTACAATTGTGCATGGGGGTCTGTAAAGGGGAAAAGCATGGACGATAAGTTTTATTCTATACCTATTCTATATGTGAGTAATATAATAATAATAATAATAATAATAAAAATGGTAATAAACAGCTGAAACAACTGATACAACTCTTTAATTTCATGTTGGATACTGAAAAAAATCCACATTCTGATGCATCTAAAGCATTAGACAACTGCTATAATTGCATAAATGCAGTTTATGAGGCTATTTCTCGAGTCATTATAATTAAAATATTTACAAACATACTAAACAATGTTTTATTTAAAATGGGGGTCTTTGGGGAACTAGAGAAGTTTTGACATGCCCTGACATTTGTGTTTTTCAGTATCTTAAAAATATATAAAGGCTACTGTATTCAGCACAAACTGGGCTACAATATGTGAGCAGCATGAATGTACATGTTTGTTTTGTTTTTTTTTTTGTTGAGAAAACCACGTTTATGCGTGGTTAGTGAAAAACTACATTTTTGTTTAAAATGCTTGTTTAAAATGTATGATAAATGGCTGGCTTTGCTTGAGTAACATGTTTGTTACTATGATGTCATATATAAATCTATATTTTATTTATTTCCATATTTGAAATGTTTATGTATGTGTGTACTATGAGGATATTTCTTGAGTCCTCATAATTAAGATCGCTTGCAAACAAAATTTAATAAAAAAATGGAATCATATGCAGAAATTTTTGTGTGATGGGTAAGTCTAGAGTTTGTAAAGTAAAAAAAAATCATTATGTGTATATGGAGTGTCCCACAAACCATATGTGTAGTAAGAGTCCAAATGATTGACCTGTGCAAAAATTATACTAAATGATGGTCTTGAAAATTTTAATGAAAAATAAATGTAGAAAGTTTACTGTGATGGGAAGGTTTAGGTGTTGGAGTATTAAAATCACTACATCTAAGTCCAGACATGTCCGGGACAATAGCCCTTATCGTGTGGCCTGTTAATATATATATATATTAGTGCTGTCAAAGTTAACGCGTTAATATCGCGTTAACGCAAATTCATTTTAACGGCACTAATTTTATTAACGCGCGATTAACTTTCAGCAGAGACGGATGGACAATTCCACAAGCACTAGACTCGCTACAGCGATAGCTAAATGGGTGGCTACAGCATAGGCCAGTTAATGTAGTGGAGGATGAGGGTCTACTTGAAATTATTCGCATCGCATCTAACGATTCTACATATGAACTACCTTCGAGAGCCACCGTTACAAGCAAAATTCACACCTCCTATGAAGAGGAGAAAGCTAAAGTTGAGGAGGCGTTGAGACAGACAAACACAGTCGCGCTAACCGGAGACTACTGGACTTCCCTCAGTAACGATAGCTACCTGGGGTCACGGCACATTATTTTGACACACACTGGAATCTTCGGTCGCACGCTTTGACCGTTATGAAGACAGATGAGAGGCACTATGCTGACGTTTGCGCTGAGCACTTTCTGCAAGTAGCTAGACAGTGGAACATTGAACTCAAAATTAGCACACTGACCACTGACAGTGCACGCAACATGATTGCAGCGGCCAGGCAGCTCCCGTTCGAGCATATGCCTTGCATTGCACACAGCCTCCACCGAGCTATCACAGTTTCGCTCCAGAACAGCCCGTTTGACAGCGCCTTGGCAAAATGCAGGAAGGTAGTGGGGCATTTCAAGCATAGCCCAGCAAACGCAGCAGAGCTCGAACAACAGCAAGTTGCACATCTTCAAAAGAAAGAGTCACTCACACAGGAGGTGTCAACTAGATGGAATAGCACGTTGGAAATGATAAAGCGTGTTCAAAGAAATCAAGAACCATTGAGAGATGCACTGGCCTTACATGCAAGCAACATCAACATGCTGAACTGGATAAACTGAAGAGATTGGAGACTGTGCTGGAACAATGCAGGTAATTTATTGATACTCTCTTTTATTATGTTTGTTTCTCAGTCAAAGTAAGGTTGTGTCAAAAAAGTGGGGAAGTGTGTGTCAGTGAGAGATTAAAACACACCTATAAATCATAAATAAATAGAAACTGATAATTTGTGGATAATTTTAGTTTTTTCTATACAAGACATTTATAATGTTAGAGTGTCAGAGACACGTCAGAACAACAGAGAAATCCAGTGTGTGTGTGTGTCAGTGAGAGTGAGACACTCATTATGTCTAACTAAAGTTTTGTCCTGAAGAAGGCTTTGTCCCGAAACGCGTAGATCTACTAATTATTTGTAATGCTTTAAGCCCAATATATTAAAGGCTTTTTACTTCACCCTGTGAGTGCCTTGGAAGTATTTTGTCTATACAATTTATTTTCTATATTATTGCAGGTATGTGAGTGCACTTCTAGGAGGAGAGAAGTTTGTTTCTTGCTCAGTTGTGCTGCCAGCATTTCGTCATCTATCACGTGTGACGGAGGTCTCAGAAGATGACCCAGCATACATGGTTATGTTTAAGGAAACTTTCACAACAGACATGGACAAACGGAAGGAAAAAACCAACACCACATGGCTGAGGTTGCAACAGCACTGGACCCAAGGTTTAAGGACCTCAAATGTCTGAGCAGGGCTGGCAGAGCGGAGGCATGGCGTTCAATCTGTGCCTTGCTCCGGGAGAGGGGGCTTGCAGAGCAAGATAAACCAGTGACAACTGAGCCACCTAAGAAGAGATTATGTCTCATGTCTGTGCCAGAGTCTTCATCTGATGAAGAAGAGGACTGTATTGGGAAATGTGTGGAGCGCTACAAGGCAGAGCCCTCTATTGGAATAGAGGACTGTCCCCTGCAGTGGTGGTCCAAACATGAAGGGGCACACAGTGAGATGGCCTACCTTGCACGCAGATACTTAGCAACACCTGCCACATCCATACCTTGTGAAAGATTGTTTTCACTGTCAGGGCATGTTGTTCAGAAAAGCGAGCTGCCCTGTCATCTGAAAATGTAAACAGGCTTGTCTGTTTGAGCAACTGGCTCAGTGCAAAGAAAGAGAAATAATGGGAACCTGTGGTTTTTCTGTTCTTTTTTCCATGTGTTTAATAGACATAAACAAGTTCTTAAAAAAAAACATATCTACCATCTTTGAAACATGTCTATGTTCTTTATGCTGTATGTTTAGGGTGGTTTCGGTAACAATACATTTTCATTTTGCATGTTCAGAAGAAGTGAGCTGTAAACAGGTTTGTGTAAATTACATGTAAATTGCTCAGTGCACAGAAAGAGAAGTAATGGGAACCTGGTATTTCTGTTCTTTTCCCATGTGCTTAATAATAGACAGACATGTTCTTTGAAAACATGTCTATGTTCTTTATGTTCTGTTTAGGGTGGTTTCACTAATAATAAACATACATTTGCATAAAGCATCCATATTTGTCATTGCCCATGTTGATTAGAGTATTAAAAACTTGAAAAGTATTAATTTAAGGTACATTTAGAACAGATATAAATGTGTGATTAAGTTGCGATTAATCGCGAGTTAACTCATGACAATCATGCGATTAATCACGATTAAATATTTTAATCGATTGACAGCCCTAATATATATATATATATAATTTTTTTATTTTGACATTTGGTGTTTATAATCTATAAATTTATAATTGATCCTAACCCTAACCCTATCTTGAAAATCTCTTTTCCCGCTCCTGGAAAAATGTACATTTTTATATTTTTAGCGACGCCTAAAACTAGTGTAAGTGTTTGAACCTCTATAATTAATCAAGGAGTAAGCCAATCAACTGCCACATGACCGGTGATGGTTTTCAAATATTTTTTATCCTTATGCGACATCCCAGATGTTACTCGACATTTTCCATATTTGACCCTTGGTTCCTATAGTCTGGCATATCTGCCTGAGTGTGAGTGTGTGTGTGTGTGTGCGTACTTGTATTTCTTACTTTGTTGGGCCCAGTGACCAGGCGCTCACCAACGGGCCCCACACCGATTTTTAATTGAAACTACCTCAGAAGCCTCTCCTGATATGTTTTATGCTTTTTTTTTTTTCCCCACGAGTTACCAAAGTTTGGTTTCGTGTGTGTGTGTGTGTTTGCTCTCTAGCGCACCTATATCTGACAGTGTGGTATTACCACAGATACACACTACCGGAAGTGTATTAGTCGAATGAGACAGGCCCATGGAAAGGGAGGAGTTGTTCTTTTTCGCCATGACGGTGTTACCATTTTAAATCCGTAATTTAATGTGTTTTGAATGTTTTGAATCAACAGAAAAAACAATTTAATGTGAACAGCAGGCAGGTTTATATCATTTTCCTGTACATTTGATATATTTTCATGTCAATACCTACCCATATCAACAGAAAGATTAATGAAACACAATTTAAATAAGATTGCTGGATTCTAAAAGCCCACCACGGAACCCTTGGGCTTTAATTGTTGTTACGGACAGTGTTAGAGCATTTCAAACCGGAAGTTCCATGTGGTTGAACAGGTCAGGAAAGCGAACATGGGAATTTCTACATGTGGACGACAGGTAGGTATGTCATATTTTATTTTTACATTATGTAGTTTCGTTTAAACTTTGTATATGGTTTAGTTTCGTTTAAAGTCTTATGCAATGTCGTTGCACAACAAAATGGTTTTTAAAGCAGCGTTTTATTCAGATCGTTAGCTGCTAATGTTAGATTAGCGTATACTGCTAGCAATTTATTTAGATCATTAGCTGCTGATGTTAGATTAGCATATACTGCTATATTATCTAGATATATTGTCTGTCTAGCTGTCTATCTATTGTACAGAATTTACAGAGTGGATACTGTATATATAACTTTTTTTTATTTTTTATAACAGCTTAACTTAATAAACCACTGAATATTGAATGACTTTAAATTGTTGAATTCATGTGTGTAAATTTTGAGTGTTTTTGAAATTATTTTCACAGTGCCATAATGTTCAGAAAGACGTAGAGGATAAAACCTGTTGATGAAGCAAAGTCATATATTCTCTCCTCGTGTGACAAGCCGGGGTTTGTGGAACGTATCATTGATAAAAACAAAGGTACAGGACAACATATTACTTGTACATTTTTCAGTTCTATGCTTTTTTCAGTACTATTCGTTTACATACACTAATATAATAATGCATGTCTTTGTAGCTGGAAAATGACACATTAGTATTGGTATTTTCAAAAGCTTTATGAAAGTGGCCACGTTTTATTACTCTGATTCCTTAGGTCCAGCTCCTGTTGATTATAAAGGCAGTAAGCTATAGTATCATTTTCATATATTGATGCTACATACTGTGGGTCATTCTATAATTAAGGGTACATTTCAGGTCAACAAAAAAGTGAAGAAATCAGTGTGCTTTTCTGCAAAATAATCTAGTTGTTTCCATAATATACCCCCATATTGTTCTAAATTCATTAGTTGCCAAGCTTAAACTCAAATTACTTTTTAAATATTTAAATGAAAATAAATATTTGATTCATTGTTTTGTCAACTGTGTTACAGACAAAAGTGGTGTCATAGAAGAAATAAATGAAGTACTACACATATGATAAAACATTTGTTTGAAAGTTATTGAGTCTATTCACCAGGGGTTTTGAGGTTGTATGTCTAACTGATTTAAAAAATATGAATTTTAAACTGAATAACGGATATTCTTTGGTATACTATCATCAAGGATGGATATTTTTTCAACATAATTCTCCATTACACTGAATCTAGAGTTATTCAACGTCTTTATGTAATACTGTTCACTCTAGAGATGTCCTTTTTATAATTTTTATAAAAATTTTGCCTACAATTAAAGATTTATGACACAAAAATCACACGTAACACAATTGACAGATAAAGTAACACAGTTGACAGGATGCATTAGGAGAAAAAGAGAAAACTTTCTTTAAAATAAAACCTTTTTATTTTGACAAGTGTCAGCAACAAGTAATTAATCAACTCTCTTGAAACAATGGAGAAAACAAACAAAAACTTTAAAAAATGCTGTTAATACTACATTAGTCTCATTCACAAAACAGTCTATGTTTTTGTAAATACGCAGCCCTTCTCTCAGGATCAGCATCACGCCGAGCCCTGTACTGGCGCTGCTTCTCTGCAGCAGATAACATAATTTCCCTAAAACAAGATTAAGAGCACTTTATAGTTTTTCAACCTTGCTTGATAGGGATCACATTAAATAAATGTCAGCAGAAACCCACCATTCCAAACCATGAAATCATATAAAAATGAACCATACTTCATGAAATCCTTGTTTGTTGATATATGTATATTTCTGGAGATAATATAGATTTTGCTGAAAAGCTATGGAATGCTCCTTTAATCGAGTGTAATGATTTATTCAGTGCAATATATAGATAATATTATAGTGTTAAGATTAGTTAAATTAATCCCTTAATGTGAATCACATGTTTTTATAAAATAACTATTACTATGTAATTACACTTGTTCATATTTTACCATGTCATTCCTGTGTTATAACAATAGTTAATGTATGTTTTATCAACAATACTCAATATAGGCATAAACTATGACAAGAAACCCAGCCAACATTGTCAACCGTGTTAATCCCTGTCAACTGTGTTACACTTGATGGGTAACACAGTTGACAAGTAACACAGTTGACATTTCTTCCATTTTAGGGCCTTGTGCTAACTGTAGACCTTGAACATGTCCCCACATTACCTTGATCAACTAGTGTTTTTATACATTTTATCTACATTTTGTAAATATAATATCTAAAGTACACACGACCATGTTGATAACACAGTTGATGAGCAATTCATCTACTCTATGTGTAGACAATAATAATGATTAAAAATTGAAGAGGAGGAGTAGAAACTTACCACACTGTATTTAAAATTCCCGCCACTGAAGGTCGTGACATCACATGATGTTGGACATGTGACTTTGGAACAAACCATTGCTGATTTATAGGGGTTTTGTCAATGGGTAACACAGTTGACAAAGATTTCTCGGACACACACAAAGTTAATAATTTAATAGATATAAACAAGTGAATTAGTTTTTAAAATACATTTGCCTTGTTTTAATGATTATTTTTAACAAATAATGATGAAAATAATATAAAAAAACATGTATTGTAGTGTTAATTTGAAAGGCAAAACTTGACTTTTAGCAAATCGGACAGCACAAAAACTGTTATTTCCAGTACAGCATATGCATTTTCTCCTAATTAACTTTTGGAACTGGTTGACTTTTATGCATGAAATAAAGAGGAATGTGCCCAAATATAAAAGTGATCATTGCTTGAAGTAAATATTCAGTAAAAATGATAAATACAACCAATGGACTTGAAATGTACCCTTAATTATAGAATGACCCATATATTTATTATTTATGTTTGTCATTTTTGGCTTTTTGGATTCTGTCTAGGGCTGAGGAAGATGGGTATAGAAGATCCTGTTGTGTTCCTGATTTCTGGCTGGGAATTTGGCAAATATGACATAAATCTGCTGCATGAGAGAATTGATAAAGATCTTCCACAGTATAAAAGCTATCTACTGATGTTGGCTTTGCCAAATATCACGCTAGAGATTAATGAGAAAAAGAAGAAAGCTATAGAGGCAAACATTACAAAAGTTGCCTTTGCGTCTGCTTTTGCAGCTGCACTTCCTCTTCCCGGACTTTCAATCGCTGTAGATTTAGCCATCATAGTAGGAGAGCTGACAAATTACTACAGTGCATTTAGTCTAGATGATCAATCCCTGGAGAGGCCATGTGAAAGATCTGGGAAAACCCTAGAGGAACTGAAAAGTCTCCTTTGCATCAAGATATAAACTTAAGTTCAGTATTAACCATGCTTGGTTCTGCATCCCATCTTATATCAGAAGAATCAGTTAAGTACTTTGTGAGCCTCATACCAATAATTGGCACTGTGGCAGCAGGAGGAATGTCTTATGTGACAGTCTCAACAATGCTGAGGAGAGTTCTGAATGACTTAGCTGATGATGCTAGGAATGTGCTGATGGCTTCACTGGAGGCTGAAGTAGGTATGTAAAATGTGACAGGTCTATTCAACAGCTTTTATTACAAATTGCTTTTGAGGTATTTACAGAAAAAAAATCTTCATCACACTGAATACAGAAGACAATAGACATTTGATGCACATTTATTTTCATTTCTACATATATACAGCAGTTTTTCTTTCTGTTTGGCATACTATTTATAGGCTTAAATTGAGTTTGGCGTGCATATGATACGCAGTTTTCGCACGCATATAATACGCACCTACCCCACACCCCTAATCCTAACCATTGCATATCATATTCACACCAAAGTCAATTATGCATATAAATAGTACGCAAAAAAAGAAGCAAAAACTTGTGGTATTGATATGCATTTTCATGAGATCCGGTAGATACAGCTGATGCTTTTTTTTTTCAAAGAAACTAACATAAAATGTCTAAGATTCAATGGAAGAATATTATTACTTTACCGATGAAGTGGTAATTACTGTTTTGACAGTAACTGTGCTTCTTTTATGTTTGGATAAAATAGGTTGCATATTTATGTTTAACCTTCACCTGTTATTTCTTACCTCTGTTCTGTCTGTGGCTGAGCTCGGGGCTCGCTGCCAGTTTATTTCTTAATAAAGCTTATACTGAACTTCTCTCTGCTTTTGAGACCTTCCCTCCAGAAAACGTCTCCAGGTTGCGTATGTAACCATGGTTCCCTGAGGGAATGAGATGCTGTGTCGAAAACGTTATGAGAACGCCTTCAGCGTGACCGTGCTCTGAATCACGGTGTAATCAGTCCAATAGGTCTTTGTCAGTCACGTGCGTTTATTATGTGTGACGTCAACGAGGCGCCATTTTGAAGGTATCGTTGCATTGAGCAGTGAACTGAAAGTGTACAGAGCTGTACAGTAAAGACCGATTAAATTGTCATACTGAAGAAACTGATGCAAACCGAGAAGATACGGTACCGAGATAATCTCAGCAAATTTCTTTAGGAACCGTAATTTATATAATTTTTCATTGATGATTAACAATTAACACTGATCCATACTACCTGACGCATCGCTGCCTCCAACCTCATTGGATATATGATTATCTTGTTTACAGTATAAAAACTTATATTATTTACTTATACACTTATATGTTCTGTTTTTGTCTACCATTGATTTGCACACATCATTTGCACAATTGTAAGTAATTACATCATGTGAGTCTCTACCATTAAACCTTACTCTGTTTGTTCACAATTTTCCGTACTTCATTTGGCTGATAACAAGTACTCATAAGTACTAATAACAGGGAGACAATCAAAAACACATTTATGAAAATGGCATTATGCATACTTTATTATTAATGCAACACTGTTAAAAAACTGTTTCAAAATACATAACAGAAGATGTGACAAGCATGATGAATCATCAGCACACTGTTTCCTTAAGTGGACACAGTGCAAGTACTACAAAGAAAGCTGAATAAATTAATAATAATATAAAGATGATGATGATTTGATACTTCTGCCAAACATTTCTGATGACCCTTTCTGCATGGATTCTTAGAAGTGCTAGATGATCTGTCAAATACTAAACAGTGCTTGTAGGTAGAAGACATTCTGACACACACTTTCACACTGAATGGTTTCTCTGTGGAAATCTCAAAACAGTCTATCATTGCTTTTCTGTGTCCAAAGGAGTTGAGAACCCATGTAATAAAGGTTCCCAAGTTTGGCATACCTGTATAATGCTTTACTTTAAGATCACGGAAAAGCTATCAGACATCCTCAGTTTACACCACAGCAGTCAGTTTTCTTCTGCACACACAAGTTACATTCAGTTAGTGACACTGAGTGGTGTCGTGTGATGCCGACCATCCCCTCCAGCCTCGTCTCAGCTGGCTGCAATATGTTTTTTTTCTTAACTGCTCCCACTTACTGTTTAGTCACACCTAGCTTAAGTATATGAAATGAACATGTATTTGAAGTGTGGAAGTCACGTTGTTGACAAATTCACTGAGTGACCTGTATCTATGTATATGTAGATTTAGTAAATTGAGCACATGATTGTGAATGTTTAAGGAATTGAATTCATGATTTAAATTCATTAATGATGTCTAAACTGTTAATGAGCATTAAGGTCCATAGCAATTGATTGCTGGGTTGATTGAGTAATATGATTGTCACAAAGCAAGGGTAAACACAACAGGTAGGTGACAAACAGGATGGTTTATTGAAGAGAACTTGGGGAACAGGAACGGGATAGGCAAAAGGCAGGTGAGTGAGCAAGATGTTATGGGTTTCAGAGTGCTTAGCTGTGATCTTGATGCAGTGTCTTTCTGTTGCAGGTAGAAGGATGATCTTGGATTGGGTTTCTCAGGATTCGAGGGAGGATGGGTGGAGAGTTCAAGAGGTAAGTATCGCAGGTAAGTAATATGTTAGAGGGAGTCCAGGGCAGTCCGTCAAGGTGAACAGTAGACCGGACAATGAGAGGTAGGGATGTGTGTGTTTATATGCTGATGCTGATTAGTGGCAGCAGGTGCGTGTGATCAGTAGTCAGGTGACTGTGAGTGGGTGATTGTGACTGATCCCTGACAATGATATGGATGTGCCTGTTTTATTGCAGGCCAGGTTTTGTATGCAATTGAATTCTTCCGGAGGGAAGATGGCGAGCCAAGCACCCTTGATCGTTGGATCCATGGAGTCATTGATTGCTGCATGATGTCTCATGAGATAACACTGTGCGGCAGTGGCGTTCCGTCCATATAAGCTGTGAATGCGCCACATACCCAGGCCGTCTGAGAGAATGAGTTCACGGGCTAATTAATATAAACATGATTATAAGTTGATCCCTTGTTATTTGAGATGTGAATAAAGTGTTGGAAATAAGTATATAAAATTATTTATTTGAAAACAATGGTCATTTTTCTTTAAATCTACGTCAGTGACGGAAGCTTCCGGGTAAGCGGATTCTCCGCAGCTTCGGCGCCTCCGCTCTGTGGCTGTGACTCGTCAGGATTGTAGCGCGTTCTCAGTGTTTTGCTGGTATGCGGCTGATTTCATGCGCGAGGTAAGCTGTCCGCGAAGCGCTCGCCCAGGTGGAAAAATGTGCTGTTGTTGCCAGATCTCGATTACATTGTGTTTGATGCAAAACTAACCCGACGAAATCATATGAAAACAACAACAACAAAAAAACATCATAACTGTATATTTTCATGCTTTTTTCAAGCAAAGCACATTTTGAAAGTCCACTAAAAACATATCTGGTCATAGACAATGTTGAAGACATTATTGTCAACATGCAGTAGTAAATAAATAAAAAAAGTTTATAAAAATGTATATAAAATTTGAAATAATAACAAACATCAGGAAAAAATAGGAAATACCGTTGTTTTCCGTATACTTGTGTCGCTTACAGTTAAAGTCCTTCTGTGATTTTATTGTTGTTTGCAACGTTACTTGGCAATATTTTAAAGATATAATTATTATTATTATTTTTTTTTTTTTTGTATTTTGCATGGTCTATTATTGTCATCTGGGTGGGAGTTTTAACTCCTATTCACTGGGAATAAAAAAATAAATGGGGGATAATTCAGTTGATGCAGAGAAGTATAGACCGGGGGAATCCCCCATTTTAGCACTCAGCATACCGCATACTGCTGTGCGGTAGGATCTCAGTGGACCCTTGAATGCATTTTTTCCCCTTTCTCCTAAATTCCGGATTGGGATTGGATAGAATTTTTTTTGTATTTTCGCTTCACTCATTTTTGGACCAAAAGACAGAACTGATTTCCACGGAAGGAAACATTTTTCTGGTCATCTGAAAGACTGGACTGAGAAAAAAAGAGACAAACACATACACTGATTGCGCACCACACTTTATTAATGTTTTGGTGTCAACAATTGTTTTATATTTTTCAATACAGTTCATGTGAAATGGTAATTTGTGTGGTTATCAATGACTTCTGGTTGTACCATTCACTATACTATAATTCAGTGACCCTAAGTTGAGTATCTGAACCTAGTGTGTACTTACCCTTTAGAGGAGGGTTACACATGCACTATGACACACTACACGAGATGAAATGATTGAATCTTGCGTCCCAACGCCTATTGTCGTTTACGAATCCCCACGACACCCTACGTCAAGCAAATCGTGCCAAAATTGTGTAGTCTGAACAGGGCTTAAGTAAAACTCCCATCTACCAGTAACGTATCTAATTAGTTACCATGTATGGGCACTACCTGTCAGTGACGGTTCTTACCCACACTTGTCTGTATTTACAAACTAATTACCATGCATGTACGACTGTTAAGTACAGCCGTGTTTCTTATTTGTTATATGTACATACATTTCGGGCAATTACCTTGTGTTACCACTCATTTGCCTGTAGGTACAAGATATTTACCATGTATGTAGCAGGGAAGTACACATACTGTAAAATAAAGTGTTACCATTATGATTATTATTATTATAGTCAAAAAAGAAAAAATAATTAACGTTATTAATCTATATTTTTTCTACTGAAAACGGTTTCAGAACGGTAATGATACGCCTACAGAAGAAACGCAAGAACAGAAACGTTAAAATACTGATTCTGCCCAGAGTGAACCGATTGAATTGTATTTTTATATAATTATTATTTTTAAAATCATTTAAAACACGATTGAGTGTTGCTGTGAGGTGCGCTATGCTGTGATCTTTGTTTGGATTCATCGGATCTATTTTCGCTGCTAAAACAGACCAAAACAGTCAATATTTCGTCTAAAATGTAAGTGACTTAATATTATTAACTTGTTTGTTGAACTGTCATATGAAATCAGTGTCACATTTTCAATCGTGAGGTGATGGTAAATTAAGTGATGGTCAATTGTCAGCTCTCTTGGTCGTCAGGTCATGTGATGCATGTTGCTGAACTGTATTCAAATGTTATAAATATAAAAACAACACATTTTGAAATTTAACTGCAGTATGTCAGTTTAGTTTATTTGTGTGTGCTGCGCTCATAGACTTCAGAAAACGGCGCTCATTTGTTTGATTTCTCCTCGAGAAGCTGCGCGAGCCTCAAAAGTTTAAGGTCCTTGCACCCTGACCGAGTCCGATACTGTCGTATTCGTTTTTTCATATTCGTCATTTGGTGGCTCTCAATTGTCAAAAACACCCCTCAAAATATTTGCAACGGATGCGAAAAATGCAGAAAATCGAACCATCCGAATTAATTTTTATGACGGACGGAAGTTTCAGAGGCTGCAAACGTATATAACGTGAGCCCCTCTCCCGTCCAAAAACACTCACAGGTGGTCAGTCTCTCAGTAGCCTCGCGCAGCAGTCAGAGCAGAGAGGAGACACACACCCCTCCGCGTCCAGGCTGCAAATGAATCGCGCATGGCCGCCGCCGTTCCCGCCCTGGCTTACAGAGCGGGGTGTAAATGTAAATGTTCACTAACTCTCACACAAAAATAAATCACTGCATTTAAATTGACTGACGACATAGCTCTCCATTCACTCTAGTCTAGTCTCTTGCCAAGTTCGCTTGTGCCAGCTCTCGCTAGTCTGTTATCAATCTCGATTTACATAGGCCTTTACTACAAAACCCCAACAGTCTTTTTAAAGATTAGATCAAATCTCAGCCCTAGCCAGTCATTTTTTTTAACTGCTAGGCAGTACACTTAGCTAAAACTACCCACGCGACTAAGACATACACACACACACACACACACACACACACACACACACACACTACAATCGTTAAGTATTAAAATAAAATCTGAATTGTCTGCAAAATAATTATTTTGTTTGTTTAATTAAAGATCGTGCCTAAGTCCCGACTGATTAGCCCCTGATACGTCTCTCAACATAGCCACACACACAGTTACATATTGCCTAAACTTTATTGAAAACACATAACAAAAATGGAGAAATTTCTTGTGAGGACCAACAAGCCAACCGACGCACCACCAGCTGCAAAAAAGCTTCGAAGGTACGATGAAGCATACCTGCAGTTTGGGTTTACAGTCACGGCTGATCTGAGACCTCAGTGTGTCGTGTGTGCCGAGGTGCTGGCAAACGACAGTATGAAGCCCTGCAAATTAAAAAGGCACCTCGAAACAAAGCATGCTGGCATTAAAAATAAACCGGCTGAATATTTTAAAAGAAAGCTTGATGGCCTCCATCAGCAACAGGCAACCATTTCAGTGCACAGCACTGTGTCTAAACAGTGTTTGGAGGCATCGTATGTAGTGGCCAAAAGAATCCGTAAATTGGGTAAACCGCATACAATCGCTGAGACTCTCATTTTGCCGGCAGCGCAAGACATGTGCAGAATAATGATAGGCGATAGTGCAGCAGCCAAACTCGGTGCAGTACCACTGTCCAATGACACCGTCGCTAGGAGAATTGTAGACATGTCCAATGATATCAGAGAGCAACTGATAGAGTTCGTAAAAAAGAGTCCTTACTACGCGCTGCAGCTGGACGAATCCACTGATATTGCTGGGCAGGCACAGCTCCTCACCTATGTCAGGTATCTGCGGGACAAGGCGATTGAGGAGGATGTCCTGTTTTGCCGGCCTCTTCAGTCGCACACTACAGGAGAAGCCATTTTCAATGTCCTTGATATTTTTATCCGTGAAAATGGTTTGGCTTGG
This sequence comes from Onychostoma macrolepis, assembly GCF_012432095.1. NCBI lineage: Eukaryota > Metazoa > Chordata > Actinopteri > Cypriniformes > Cyprinidae > Onychostoma > Onychostoma macrolepis. The sequence continues at coordinate 10,871,715 of NC_081157.1, read as the reverse complement.
GACCGATGCGTTGGCCTATGCACGGATGGTGCGCAGGCAATGACGGGGCGTGAGCGTGGCCTAGCTGCTCGCGTTCAGCAAGTAGCTCCACTTGTGAAATGGACACATTGCATGGTCCATCGCGAAGCACTAGCTGCTAAAAAAATGCCGGTTCTTTTTGACTCCCTGCTGAACCAATCCGTGAAAATTATAAATCTCATCAAATCACGGCCGCTAAACTCTCGCTTGTTTGGGGTCCTCTGCCAGGAGATGGGGTCAGGGCACGAACAGCTGCTTCTGCACACTGAAGTTCGCTGGCTCTCCAGGGGGCGGGTGTTACAGCGGTTGTATGAGCTGCGAGAGGAGGTGAAGTGGTTTTTGACAGAAATCAGATCAGATCTGGCAAAGCATCTGGATGACACTATGTGGCTTGCGTCTCTGTCCTATTTGGTCGATATATTTGACCGCTTGAACGGCCTCAACCTGTCTTTGCAAGGCCGCGAAACTCATATTTTGCTCCTTGCAGACAAAGTGCACGCCTTCACACAAAAACTAGACCTCTGGCATGGCCGCATCAGTCGAGGGAACTGCGACATGTTCCCCAGCCTTGCAGACTTTATCACTGATGCAGGCACGTCACACGATTTCTCCTCCCTATTTCAATCAGCGTCTGAGCACCTGTCAGCAATGAGTAAACAGTTTGCGACGTACTTTAAAGAGGATTATCGCTCTTTTGCGTGGGTTCGAGATCCGTTTGTGTGCACAGCAAACGAGCTATCAATTGATATGCAGGAACAGCTTATTGAGCTGAAGAGTGACAGTAGACTGAAGGAACTCTTTAGCTCCTGTCCTCTTTCGTCATTCTGGGCAGCATCGATGCAGGAATATCCTGAACTCTGTGACGTCGCTTTGAAGATTCTCCTTCCTTTCACGTCCACATATTTATGTGAGGCAGGATTCTCAAAAATGACTGCACTCAAAACGAAATACCGCAATCGTGCACAAATCGAGGATGATTTGAGGCTATGTTTATCAAACATTGAGCCAAGAATTGAGGATCTTTGCAAGGCAAAGCAGGCTCAGGTCTCACATTAACATCACCTACCTGCAAGCTTCTGTAAAAAATGCAGATGATGCCTACTATTAGGCCTAGTAATAATAACAATAATAAAGCATAAATTAATATCAGAGGTCTGGTGCCAATTCCCAATTATAGCAATAGCCTAGTAATGATAATAGGCCTATTCTGATAATGATAATAATAATAATAATAACAACAGCAACAACAATAAAGCATGTAACCTCATATAATTATATAGCAATAGCCTTAGTAATGATGATAGGCCTACTACTACTCATAATAATAATAATAATAATAATGTCTGCAATCTCACATTAGAAGTCTGGTGCTACTGCCAATTATAACAATAGCCTAGTAATGATAATAGGCCTACCTACCGCTACTGATGATGATAATAATAATGTGGGCCTAAAAATAATAGCCTATGGCTATCTATCTATCTATCTATCTATGCAAGGCGGTGTGGGGGGGCCCAACTGCAATGAACCAGCTTTGGGGGGGCCCAGCTTGCAAAAGGTTGAGAACCCCTGCTCTATAGAGTCCTATACAGGCAACTAGTGGTTACACCATGAAATTACATGTTTTTTCTTTCTTTGCTCACACCAGGAGGTGCTAATCTGCATTCAAAAATTAGGCCTAGTGTCTATTTTCATCTGAAATACTGCATAAATTGAAAAATAATTGTAAAAAATTTGAAAAATAATTTTTTGTACTATTTTCAATGGGAAAAATTTATCATAATTATTGCATAAATATTAATTACTTAGTATTATAAAATTCTCTCAAAATACAAAAGAAAAAATATTATTGAACAAAAATATATTAGATTGATTTTACTGAAGAAGAAAAAAATATAATTTCAGGTGTCCGGTCACTTTTGACCGTGAAGACCATGAGTGTGACTCCCAAATAAGGAATGCACAAGGGTTAAGGCCATTTCGCAATTGCAATCATCATACAGTAACCATCATCAACCACCTCTTACTCTTTTCATCTTCTCAACTGTACTGACCCGTACCGCTCGGTGGAAACGAGCCATTAGCCAACGGACAAACAGATGAGACACAGGGTCCACGACCAATCTAAATTTGTTACCCATTCTCATTGGGAAAGTGCCCACGCAACATTGCTCAAAAAATTGCCCCATGTATCATCAGCCTAAGAGTGTGTGTTTAATTTGTCGACTTAGAACTCATGTTTAATTTGTCGACTTAGAACTCATGTTTAATGTGATAGTTTCGTTGTGGCAGTATTTGATATCGATTCATCTCTAATTTATGTGCACCTATGTGTCCGACAAAGAATAGAAGAATGTGTTCATCATTTAATGACCAGCTACGACTCAATTCTTGTAATTTTGATTTTATTCTCAATATATTTCGACTTTATTCTCGCATTGCTACAACTTTATTCTCATTATTTTTTTCTCAAAATATTATCTTATTTTTGTTTTTAACATGGCACTAAAACGCTGTCGTACATAATGCCATGCCTTTATTCTAAAAATATTATGACTTTGATCTCATATTGCTACGACTTTGTTCGCAACAATATGGCAATGACTTTATTCTCGTAATTTTGATTTTATTCTCATAACATTATGACTATTTAATTATTTATTTAGCATGGCACTAAAACACCATCGTTGATCTTGTCTGGGTGTTTAACTGCAGAATGGGCTTGTAGGCTACAGTAGGCTATTTGCTGTCTAGTCATAGCCAATAAAGAATTATGGTTTTATAACATTTTGGCCAGAAGAAAGGAAAACTCTCAACGGTTTAAAGAAATTAAAGTTTTTTCCACGTTATATTAAAATGTTTGCTGCAATGTTAAAAAATGCGCTACTATAAAATTGCAATTTTGGGTGGAAAAAAGATCACACATACATTGCATTTTGCATTTAGAAATAATTTTTAACACTATAAAAAAAACTATAGGCTATATTTCCCCTCACTACTCATTGTCTAAAGTTAACAGTAGGCTATATAAATGTCAAGCCAAACTGAATTAATTTAAATTGAAACTAAAGCCCTCTCTCATTCGGCACAAATCCAAATGTTTCCATGTTCGCCACATATTGGATATACTTACTTCACTCACATATTCGGCCTAAAACATCACTCACAAATAACAACACAGTGAGGCTGTGGTGACGCTGAACGGTACAGATTTGAATGATATTGACATTTATATATTTCAGTGATTTTAATAAGAAACTTACAGCTAGCCAATGTAATAATTTCATAATAATAAAATAATAAGTGTTTATATTATAACGCCTTTAAATGTTACATCTCAAAGTGCTTTACATGAACAAATAAAACATCAAAATACACCATTAAAGATGATAAAATAATCAAAAAGAGGATAAATATACTCAAAACACTTGAAAATAAAATATGGAAATAAAATAATTTTCAACCAAAAGAAATGTAAAAAATTATTCAGAGCAGCATATCGACCATGACTCTCACAAAAATCCTAAAAAAAATATTACAGCCACATTTTTAGAAAACAATTGTTTATTTTGTATGAAATATTATCATTTAAATAAGAGTTTTGGCACACCTGACTGAGTGGCATTGTTCTAATTCTGACATGATAAATTAGCCTTGGACGATCATGCTGATTTGTTTAGCTATAGCCTATAGTAGCCTACATATCGACAATGCATGTGTAAAGCGCAATAAAGTATGCATTACAAATATTGAAAACATAAATGGGGTTTCCAAGTCCTTCCCATCTAAAAATGTCTGGTTCCCAGAACGTTCCCTTTAGGTTAGGGGAACATTCTGGGAACCTTCCCAGAATGTTACCCTAACCTAAAGGGAACATTCTATTTACGTTCCTAGAAGGTTCCCAGAAAGTTCTCCTAACCTAAAGGAAATGTTCTATTTATGTTCCTAGAAGGTTCCCAGAACATTCTCCTAACCTCTTTACTCTGATACCGCTGCTGTCAGTAATCATCCAGCACTCCCGTCCCGAGTAGAGTATAAGCGGCATGGAAGATGGACAGATATGGACCTCAATAATCAGTACTACAAACCATGTCTTGTTTCAGAAAATTGTTTAATCATTAAAGATGATCAGAGCACATTTAACCATCATAAGGAGCATTACATGAGATTGAATTATCTGTTAATATGGAAGATTTCTTTATTAAAACTACCATGTACCATATGATACCCCAGTTATTTATATTTCTTAAGCACCAAATTACAATGATTTCAACAAAATATTGGGTTTTAAAAATGTGAATTTTATTTTTACAGACATTACAAATGAATAACATTTATTTGACTTTAATATTACATTCATTTCTTACCACTGAAATTAACGATGATGTGCTTCTCTCTTTTGGTCCGTAACCAACAAAAACTTCTCCGTTAATATCATGTTCTCTTCAATTACTTGTCAAATCTCTCTGAAATCACAGTATTTACTCTCGAATGTTTATTAATTATAAGTAATTATTCAATAAAGAGATCAACAAACGAGTGTTAGTCAGTAAGTAAAACAAAATGACCGTTAATCTTTAAATTAATTAATCCGAGTTATATGGCACATATAAGAAAAGCGCTGTAAAGAAACATACAAACAAACCCAGTGTTTATGGTATGCTTTGCAGACTATGCATAACCTCGGCTTAATTTCAGCTATAAAATTTTAATTATATTATCATTATAATGCGATTTGACTACTGATGTCTACACTTTATTAAAAGTTTATTTCAGACATGAAATTCTGCAAAAATAAAACACATTTTAGCATTAGAATAATCAGAAAAATGTGCAAAGTTTTAATTAGTTCACATGGTTATGACAACTAAAAATAACCTGCAGGGAATGTTCTGGGAGCGTTAATTTTAGGTCATTAAAAAAGAACGTTCTTATTTGGACGCATTTTGAATGGCCAGATCTGTACTCTGGTCTGGATAAGATATTTCAGGCAAACATTTAATGTTGCGTGTGAAAATCTTGCATCTCAAATTCTTGATTCGGTATGTATGGTAATTCTACAGACTTTATTTTCATTTTTTGTAAATACATTAACTGTTCTGTTTTCACTGGATTTAAAAATTATGTGTTGTACTTGAGATTTCGACACGTTTGTTATTGTTTACTTCCTTGAAATGGTCTATAGGAAATCTCAAGAGAGCGAGAAATCACAGAGGTGAGATTTGTGACAATGGCAGGGAATGCTTATTTCAAATATGTTTGTTTTACCCATTATATATATATATATATATATATATTTGTAATGATGCTTAGAGCCTTTCAGTCACGATTATCTTTTTTATATTTTCTTGCCAAAAAATACACTCCTGTAGCAACTCCCATTGCTAGCAGAGCTGCACCTCCTGTTGCTCCTATTAGTGCTGCGACTCCAATCTCAGCTGCTACTGCTGCTCCTCCTGCTGCTGCTGTTCCTGCTGCTGCTCCTCCACCTACTACTGCTCCTACTCCTCCTCCTACTGCAGCTCCTGTAGCACATTTTTTGCGTAGAAGGGCTTTCTGAGCCTCTGCATAGTCCTGCTCAGTGTATCTGCTGTATTTATTCTTCATCCTCAGTGACTCACTCTTTTTCAGAAGCTCAGTGACCTGAGATTGATCTTCATCTGTGTTATTAAACACATGATAACCTCCTGAAGACTGCTCAACTACTGACCGCAGTGACTGAGATCTACTCACATATATCTCTATTTGCTCTCTTAATGCATCTCCATGAGTAAAGAGCACTATTGTGTGTTTTAAGACGTTTGCTCCAAAATTCTCCTGGATCCATTTCACTGCTTTTCTTTTCTCGTTTGTGAAAGGCTCAACCAGTTTGATCACCAGCAGAAACGCATCAAGATTTGTACGCTGTAATTTCTTCTCTATTTCAGTTTGAGCATCTGTAATCTCCACATCTGTATCAGAGAGTCCTACAGTGTCGATCACAGTGATCGTTTGTCCGTTTACCTCTGCAATTTCTGTTGTACAGACTTTGGTCACAGATGAAGGAGAAAAATCTTCTTTGAATGGTTTTTTATGTCCACCTATGATGGTGTTTCCTGATGCACTCTTTCCTGATCCAGTCATTCCCAACAGCATCATGTTCACTTCTGGCTCTGTAAATAAAACAAACAGAGAGACGTTGATATGGATGTACTGATGGATGAATAGATGGAAGGATGGATTGCTCAATACTTACTTGGAGGATATTGTTCCATGCTGCTCTTCCGATATGGTTTCTCTTCTCTATCATAAGAAAACACATTTTGTTAATTAAAGGATAAAAACTTGATGTTTTTTTCCCCCCAAGAGTAAATCAAATGTTTTTTTTTTTTTTAATGATTTAGAAAGAAGGATAAGTATATCCTAATAATTAAAAAAAACTATTCTGGATCTCCATGTCTGCTTATAAAGATATTTTCTGTTGCACTATTTCTCTAAAAGATGACACCTACTATTGTTGAGTGACCCAAAAATCATTCTAAAAATGAAAAACGCATACAAAATAATGCTAAAATAAAATACAATGGATATTTATTCATTTGTTCTGGAATTTAAAAAAAAATCATATTTTTAACAATTTATTTAAATTTAAATTAATTGCTGACATTGGCATTTGACAGACAACTTTCCAAATTAATTGAATGTTTACTATTTTATTGAACTATGCAACTGTGCAATGAAGATTTGAAAAGCTGTTTCTGCTGCATTTTCCTTAAATAGGAGAGCCACCGTTTACTACCTACAGTGGACAAAACCACAGCATATCATTACTTTATTGGCACAACCTGATTACAGAAACAGGCAAACACAGGAAAACATGGCATCCACAGGAAGAGAGGTTGTGTCCACACTGGCTGTGTTTACATGCACAATTTTTGGTTCAGTCGGACTGAATTCATTCCGATTGATGAATCTCAATGTAGTGTTTACATGATTACTAAATAAAGTGATTGGGTTGATGTGTGCGTTTATATGTCACAAGCTTCAAATCGGAATAGATTTTTTTTTACATGCACACAATGCGCAAATATAGAGTTTCTCACTGTTTGCACATAATAACCACTCTCCTACACTGTTTCTTTATTTGTTTTTAACAGCAGAATTAATATTTATCCATTTCTGGATAAATATATATAAACCACTGTGCCCATGCTGCTCATATTTATCACGCAGTAAAAATGCCCCTCCCCGAGCCCAAAACCAGTCATGTGTGGATGAGAATCTGAATCAAGGAGTGGTGGGAGGCAGGCCCGTAGCCAGCTATGAGGCCACCGATGTCCGGACCTCGGTAAATTTTTTCATGTTCAAAAATAAATAATTTGTTCTCTGAATGACTAATTGCTGTTAAACTCCTCGTATGAATGTCATGTATAATTCATGTATAATAATAGCATGACATGTATAATTCAGTTTAGACAGTTTGCAAGAATATTTAGCGTCCCCGGTGTGAAAATGATCGCTGCGAGACGCTAGCAGAGTGAACGAGTCTTCAGAGAGTTGTGTGTGAGGGCACGTGCACAGCCTCTGTGCCAGATCCAGTTATTATAAGTGTTTTTAGACTTGTCTTTTCCACTTAATTTAACACTTTAGAAAGTTGATAAAGTCGGAAGTTGTAGTTTAGAATCAGAGATATCTTTATCTTATCTTATTTGCAAAAGACTGGAAATAATTTCAGTTTATTTTTAGCTTTTTGTTTGTTTTAGTAGCAATATCTACAGTGCATCGCCGGCACTTAAACTGACAGCAATAAAAAAGCCCATGGACAGGTTATTGCTGACAGGATAGCACATTCGGTAAGGGAAGCGCAAAAATGATCATGATATTATCTGTCAGAAACGTTATCAATGCTGTCAAAAACAGTAGCATTTAACGCTAGTACACACAGATCTGTAGAACAAGTAGGGTACAGAATGAAATGAAATAAGCAAAAACTAGCCATGAAGAAAGCTACGTCATTCAGTATAGTTAAATTTTCACAAATCATGCTATAAACATTGATAAGAGTACTAGACAAAGTTATTGTAGTTATGTATTGTTGCATGAATAATAAACAACTGATAAAATTATCCAGCCTTCAATATAGTAAAGTATTAATAAATTTTGATGCAATAAATAGGGTATGATTTAAAAATGATCATCCCTCCAAAACAGAGAAAACATCTTCCCCCTTCAATCTGATTACAAACTGATCATTTGGTTGCATGTAAATGTAGCCAATGTGATCAAAACTAAACTCAGATAGAGCTGCACTTTCTCTAATAATGGACAAACAAATTCTGAGAATGTTTTAACACAAAATATAACATACATCACAAACCTGAGTCTCTGCCAAACATGGAAAAGCTGCCCGTCTTTCTAGAGGAATGTGCGGAGTACTGCGTTACAGCAGCACAGTGTCTGACTGTGTTTTCTACACAATAATAATGCTCTTTCTTATCATGTTATTTGTCACGTCCCTGGACTGTCTTGTGTGTGTTTTGCTCCCCATGTGTGCCCTGTGACCTAGTTTCTGTCTCCCCTTGATTGGTTAATTTGATTCCAGGTGTGTCTCCTTTAGTTCCTTGATTGTCCTGTCTTTAAAACCCCAGTCCTTTCAGTTAGTGTTTGTCGGTCTTTGAACGTCAACGTGAGTGTCAACCTGAGTGTCAACCCTGCCTGTGATCTGTTTCCCTATTGTGTTTATTAAACTCCCGTGTTGCTAATTCCTCGTCTCCTCGTTCCTGGTTCCCGTGCTCCCCCGTGTGAGATTGTGACATTATTATAGTTACTTTTATTTTCATTTACTCGTAATTTCATTTCATTTTTCCATTTTTCGCACACAGTAAATGCTTTTGAAATACGAATGTAAATGCAAGGCACACCAAAATGCTCTTGTTTGATATAATCCATAAGCAAAACATGTTGTTACAGCAACAACAGCAAGTAGTATTATCTGTGTTTCTCTCTTGAATATCTTTCTCTGAGTCTTCTTGAACATCTCAATGGTGTAGTATTCTCCTCTATTTTCCTCTACGATTGTGTTGATCTTCTCCAGCAGTTTAATGCCCTGATCTTGATTCTTCTCCACATTATTGAAAGCATGATATCTTCCCTCGCATTCATCCACTAATGTCTTCAGCTCTGGGTTTTCCAGTAGAAAATCATCTAACGGTTTGTTTAATTGATCAGCTCCAGTGAACAACAGAATGGTGAATCTCTTAGCATCTTCTCCAAAGTTCTCCTGAATCCATTTCACTGTTTTCTTCTCCTCATCGGTGAATCTCCCGAGTTTGATCACCATCAGAAACACATGGGGACCGGGAGCAGACATCTTCAGACTCTTCTCAGTCTCAGCTTTGACGTGTTTTTCAGTCATGGACGTGTGAAAGAGTCCAGGAGTGTCGATCAATGAGATTCTGTCTACTTGACCCACACTACATTTTTCTGTTAAAGACACAGGAAATTGAGCCACTTCAAACGCATCTCTGCCCAGTATAGTGTTTCCTGATGAACTCTTTCCTGATCCAGTTTTACCCACCAGAACAATCCTGAATTCAGTCACTGTGAAACAAAGATTAAAATAAACGTACCTTGTTTTAAGTATAGTGTAGAACACAAGTGTTCTGTAAATCAGTGTTTCAGTATAGAATGCAAGTCGCTGATAAACCCCTTCATCAATAAACCAGCTGCACTTAAAATTTTAAATTCTATATACTGTATACAGTATATATTATATCTTTCCTTACTGACTTTTGTTCTGAAAATAATGATTAAGTTGTGTACACGATTGTATTCAAGATGCACCGAAAGCAATTTAGTACTTTTTATTTGAATCCACCACTTTTTTTTTTTTTTTCTGAAAATGAATATTAAACTTAAAAACCAACATGAATGATAAGAATTTTGTTTTAAGAATTTGACATATTAGCTTTAAATGCGAATTTGAAAAGATTTCTCCTTTTTAAAATCTTGGATATCATCCTTTTACTCCATGATGTAAAGTGCCATTCCCTATTTATTTACAGTATTCATCAAGTTGAACAAACAGCAGGACAACTAATATTTGATACAAACCTAATTAGAACATAAACCTGTGAAACATTTCTTTATTTTCTAATGAGTATCACATAATATTAGCACAGCAACACAGTGCAATATATGATGAACATCAAAACTGCCACTTTGAATTAATGAATGTAAATTCTGGTTTAGTTTTGTAAAATGGCATTTTTAATCAAACTGAATTGTCATTATTGTATTTTGAGAGGTTTCATTTATATAAATGCCTATCCATTTTTCTAAATATTAAGAAAGGTGACTATCTTTAATATCAGCCATAAACAGTCAAATGTCCTTTAAAGTGTTTAAGATACATGGGCTTGAACACTATTTCACAAAGTGATTATATTTATTATTATTTTTACCTCTAAATTTTGCAATAAAAGTTAATATAAAATTATAAAATGAGTATCACTATTAATTAATATAATCAGTAGAAATACATTCATTAACAATCAATATGTTGTAATTCACAATTATATTTTAAGCATGCGATGATAATAAAGACAGCTTTAGTTTTATGAAAATCTAGAATAGATACACAAGAAGTCACTTTTAAGCACTTTCATAAGCATGAATAAGAGAACTTACTTGATGATGATTTGGTTATAATTTTCTGTTAATCTCTGACAAGTTTTCTGACCGTGATGTGCTGCTCACTGATGAGGAGAGGATGTGCATGCTGTATATATATACTGTATATCAGTCTAAAATAGATACATTTTCCCCTCCCTCTCATTTAGATCGATCAAACATGCCCATTGTAAATGAAACAGTGTTTCATGTAAACGGAGGCTGTTCTTGTAAGTCAGTGTGATAGAGCTAATTCCCTCATGTATTTTTCCCTCCCTCTCATTTAGCACGATCAAACATGCCCATTATAAATTAAACAGGTGTTTCCTGTAAACGGATGCTGTTCTTGTAAGTCAGTGTGATGAGCTAATTCCCTAGAGGAGCTGCAGCAGTATGGTGTTACAGGGCCTGGGGCAGTATTATTTGAAGGTCTATACTCTGTTCTGTCAGAATTTTAAATTAATTTAATTAATTTATTTATTTGGATGAACTTCAGTTTAATTAGGATTTTGTAATTTCTTACACAGCATCTCTTCATAGGCTCTTCACAGGCACACCTGTGCAATAATCATGCTGTCTAATCAGCATCTTGATATGCCACACCTGTGAGGTGGATGTATTATCTCGGCAAATGAAAAGTGCTCACTAACACAGATTTAGACAGATTTGTAAACAATATTTGAGAGAAATAGGCCTTTTGTGTACATAGAAAAAGTCTTAGATCTTTGAGTTCAGCTCATGAAAAATTGGGGCAAAAACAGAACTGTTGCGTTTATAATTTTGTTCAGTGTATATACATATATGTATATATTAGTGCTGTCAATCGATTAAAAAACTTAATCGCGTTAATCACAGTCATGGACTGTGTTTAATCATGATTAATCGCAAATTTAAAATACTAGGATTTACCTGTTTGTGGCACTCCTGAGGTGGTATGGAAGCCCAGGTTTCTTTGACAGTGGCCTTCAGCTTATCTGCATTTTTTGGTCTCTTGTTTCTCATTTTCCTCTTGACAATACCCCTTAGATTCTCTATGGGGTTCAGGTCTGGTGAGTTTGCTGGCCAGTCAAGCACACCAACACCATGGTCATTTAACCAACTTTTGGTGCTTTTGGCAGTGTGGGCAGGTGCCAAATCCTGCTGGAAAATGAAATCAGCATCTTCAAAAAGCTGGTCAGCAGAAGGAAGCATGAAGTGCTCAAAGTGCTTTCTTGGTAAACGGGTGCAGTGACTTTGGTTTTCAAAAAACACAATGGACCAACACCAGCAGATGACATTGCACCCCAAATCAAACTTAACACTGGACTTCAAGCAACTTGGGCTATGAGCTTCTCCACCCTTCCCAGTTGATTAGCTGATTGGCATGTCACTATATTCTAATTTGTTGAGATAGTGAATTGGTGGGTTTTTGTTAAATGTGAGCCAAAATCATCATAATTAAAAGAACCAAAGACTTAAACTACTTCAGTCTGTGTGCATTGATTACTAAAATAAATGAACTTTTCCACGACATTCTAATTTATTGAGATGCACCTATATATATATACAGTGGAGCAAAAAAGTATTTAGTCAGCCACCAATTGTGCAAGTTCTCCCACTTAAAAAGATGAGAGAGGCCTGTGATTTTCATCATAGGTATACCTCAACTATGAGAGACAAAATGAGAAAAAAAATCCAGAAAATCACATTGTAGGATTTTTAAAGAATTTATTTGCAAATTATGGTGGAAAATAAGTATTTGGTCAATAACAAAATTTCATCTCAATACTTTGTTATATACCCTATGTTGGCAATGACAGAGGTCAAACGTTTTCTGTAAGTCTTCACACAATGTTGCTGGTATTTTGGCCCATTCCTCCATGCAGATCTCCTCTAGAGCAGTAATGTTTTGGGGCTGTCGCTGGGCAACACGCTGGGCAACACTCCTCCAAAGATTTTCGATGGGGTTGAGATCTGGAGACTGTCTAGGCCACTCCAGGACCTTGAAATGCTTCTTACGAAGCCACTCCTTCGTTGCCTGGGCGGGTGTGTTTGGGATCATTGTCATGCTGAAAGACCCAGCTACGTTTCATCTTCAATGCCCTTGCTGATGGAAGGTTTTCACTGAAAATCTCACGATACATGGCCCCATTCATTCTTTCGTTTACACGGATCAGTCGTCCTGGTCCCTTTGCAGAAAAACAGCCCCAAAGCATGATGTTTCCACCCCCATGCTTCACAGTAGGTATGGTGTTCTTTGGATGCAACTCAGCATTCTTTCTCCTCCAAACATGACAAGTTGAGTTTTTACCAAAAAGTTCTATTTTGGTTTCATCTGACCATATGACATTCTCCCAATCCTCTTCTGGATCATCCAAATGCTCTCTAGAAAACTTCAGACGGGCCCGGACATGTACTGGCTTAAGCAGGGGGACACGTCTGGCACTGCAGGATTTGAGGCCTTTGTTACTTTGGTCCCAGCTCTCTGCAGGTCATTCACTAGGTCCCCCCGTGTGGTTCTGGGATTTTTGCTCACAGTTCTTGTGATCATTTTGACCCCACGGGTTGAGATCTTGCGTGGAGCCCCAGATCGAGGGAGATTATCAGTGGTCTTGTATGTCTTCCATTTTCTAATAATTGCTCCCACAGTTGATTTCTTCTCACCAAGCTGCTTATCTATTGCAGATTCAGTCTTCCCAGCCTGGTGCAGGTCTACAATTTTGTTTCTGGTGTCCTTTGACAGCTCTTTGGTCTTGGCCATGGTGGAGTTTGGAGTTGGACTGTTTGAGGTTGTGGACAGGTGTCTTTTATACTGATAACAAGTTCAAACAGATGCCATTAATACAGGTAACGAGTGGAGGACAGAGGAGCCTCTTAAAGAAGAAGTTACAGGTCTGTGAGAGCCAGAAATCTTGCTTGTTTGTAGGTGACCAAATACTTATTTTACCGAGAAATTTACCAATGAATTCTTTAAAAATCCTACAATGTGATTTTCTGGATTTTTTTTCTCATTTTGTCTCTCATAGTTGAGGTATACCTATGATGAAAATTACAGGCCTCTCTCATCTTTTTAAGTGGGAGAACTTGCACAATTGGTGGCTGACTAAATACTTTTTTGCCCCACTGTATTTTACAATTTGTCCTTTTTATAAGCTGACAACAGTTTCCAGCTTAGTACCACTAGGTGTCTCTGTATTGTTACTTGTGTGCTGTTCTGCTTTATTCTGCCCCCTTGTGTCCTCCATTTGCCTCATCTCTTGCTGCACCTCAGTCTCTGTTTCTTCTGTCAACTGTCTGTTACTTTCAGCAAACTCCTGTCCTTGTTCATTGTCTGTCATTTTCTACATCATTCTTTGTGGCATGTTGATCCTCGCTTTCTGTATTCACTTTTCTCAGTCTGAGACGATGTACCCTAATGCAAGTCCCTCCATGTCTCACAAATACCATTGCGCCATCCTGACCAATGACCGTTCCTGGCCCTTTCCACTCTGGACAATCCACTCTCTTGTAGTACACTTTATCACCCATTTCATATTTCTCATCAGTGTGACGTAGCTGCTTCCGTAACGTTCTGCGAATTCTCTCAGAGCACTCTGCTTCTATAAAAGCCTTTCTTGATGCATGTAAAGCAGAGATGTGTCTTGCTATCCACTGACTCTTAGAGGTACCCTCTAGAGCTGGAGGTTTATCAATCAGCATAGATGGTAAATTGGGATTCTGGCCAAACACCAGCTGATGAGGACTCTAGCAGTGGACACTTTGCATAGTATTCTTTGCCATAGGAGCCCAGTCCATCGCAGTATGCCAATCACAACCATTACTAGTTTTCACTTTCATTATGATTTCAGTGAGTGTTTGATTGTGTCGCTCCAGAAGTCCATTGCTCCATGGACTATATGGAGCTGTTGTTTTTATTTCTATGTTGAAATTCTCCCCCATTGTTGCTGAACAGTTTCTGGGGTGGGCCATGTACACTTATCCAGTCATGGAGAAAATGTTTCACTATTTCTGATGATCTCTTTGTGATCAGAATGCTGTCTGCACTAAAGCGAGTAAACTGATCAATGATATGGAGATACTACACACCTGGCTCAAGTTCATGCAAATCTACAGCCACAGTTTTGTTATACTGCGATGACAGTGGCATTCCAGACTTTGTTGAAGAGTTCACAGAACTGTTATCAATGATTTCCTCAGAGTTTGACTGTTTTGCTATTGCAGGGGATTTTAATATTCACATAGATAATGCAGAAATCAAAACTACAAAAGAAAATATAACTCTTTTAAACACTTTTGACCCGATTCAGCATGTGCATGGACCCACAACACAATCGTGGACACTCTAGATTTACTCATCAGTAGAGGTCTAAAGATTTCATCCATTGTTATTAAGGATGCAGCACTATCTGATCACTTCTGTATTTTCTTTGACATATTGATCTCTGTTTGACACTGTCGATCATAACATGGATGTAACGTAACGATCATAACGTGGACGTCCATGACATGCGGAGTCCCACAAGGCTCAATCCTTGCACCGCTCTAGTTTAGCCTGTATATGCTTCCACTAAGTCAAATAACGAGAAAGAACCAAATTGCCTATCACAGCTATGCTGATGATACCCAGATTTACCTAGCCTTATCTCCAAATGACTACAGCCCCATTGACTCCCTCTGCCAATACATTGATGAAATTAACAGTTGGATGTGCCAGAACTTTCTTCACTTAAACGAGGAGAAAACTGAAGTTATTGCACTTGGATCAAAGATGAAGTTCTCAAGGTGAATGCATACCTTGACTCTAGGGGTCAAACAACTAAAAATCAAGTCAAAAATCTGGGGTGATTCTGGAGACAGACCTTAGTTTTAGTAGTCACGTCAAAGAACTAAATCAGCATACTATCATCTTAAAAACATTGCAAGAATTAGATATTTTGTGTCCAGTCAAGACTTGGAGAAACTTGTTCATGCCTTTATCACCAGCAGGGTGGATTATTGTAATGGTCTCCTCACTGGCCATCCAAAGAAGACCATTAGACAGCTGCAGCTCATCCAGAACGCTGCTGTCAGGATTCTGACTAGAACCAGAAAATCTGAGCATATCACACCAGTCCTCAGGTCCTTACACTGGCTTCCATTTACATTTAGGATTGATTTTAAAGTACTTTTACTCGTTTATAAATCACTCAATGGCCTAGGTCCTAAATACATTGCAGATATGCTCACTGAATATAAACCTAACAGACCACTCAGATCATTAGGATCACGTCAGTTAGAAATACCAAGGGTTCACACAAAACAAGGGGAGTCCGCTTTTAGCTATTATGCCGCCCACAGTTGGAACCAGCTTTCAGAAGAGATCAGATGTGCTAAAACATTAGCAACATTTAAATCCAGACTCAAAACTCATCTGTTTAGCTGTGCATTTGTTGAATGAGCACTGTGCTACATCCAAACTAATTGCACTGTATTTTGTATAATCATTTTCTATTCTTAGCTGTTTTAAATTCATTTTAAATCAATTTTTAATTAATAATTTTCTTGTTTTTACTATTTTTTTAATTCCTTGTTTTTATAGTTGTGATTATTTTTTAATGACTATTTCACTTCCTTCTATGTAAAGCACTTTGAATTACCACTGTGTATGAAATGTGCTATATAAATTTGCCTTGCCTTGCCTTATGCCAAAAATCATTAGGATATTAATTAAAGATCATGTTCCATGAAGATATTTTGTAAATTTCCTACCGTAAATATATAAAAACTTCATTTTTGATTAGTAATATGCATTGCTAAGAACTTCATTTGGACAATTTTAAAGGCGATTTTCTCAATATTTAATTTTTTTTTACATCCTCAGATTCCAGATTTTCAAATAGTTGCATCTCGGCCAAATATTCTCCAATCCTAATGTAACTGTCGTAGGCCAGTAGCTGTGCGCGTAAACCTCACTCCCCTATTCTCAAGAGGCGCACTAGCAATTGATGCTAGAGGCTGCAATCTTTAGCCTCCTTGTTAGAGTGCCCGCCTCCCACACCTGAGACTGCGGTTCGAATCCCACTCGGAGTGGGGCGAGTAGGACCGGTTACACTAACAAACCATACATCAATGGAAAGCTTATTTATTCAGCTTTCAGATAATGTATAAATTGAATAATCTCAAATTGACCCTTATGACTGGTTTTGTGCTCCGGGGTCACATATGAAAACAAACACCAGTTGCAACATCAAGAAGCAGAACAGACTGATTTTGTGCAGATAAAATAAAATTGGCTGAAGCTGTAAATGGCTTTTAAAAATTAGGTGGAAAGATAGGTTTAGGGTTCTTTTTGAAAAAAAAAACATACATAAACAACAGAATTCAAAAGAATCATTTGGTCACCTATGCATCCATACATAAATTATATTAACCCTAACTGTAACATCACATGAAGTCTTAAACACAATCATTTAAATTCACTTAAATTCATTTTTCCAAGTATTGCGCGTATTTTTCTACCTGTAGATTTAATAAAAAATTAATTCTCTCCATGTCCAGTCAGTCTTGGTTGGAGTTGTTAGCCATTTTCTACTCCAGATTTAAATAAACTGAGTGAACTGAACTCTCTCTGTGCATCACTTCATATCTAGACTGTATTTATAATCTCTGGGTTTTGTGAATCCTGATTGCTGCCGCCTCAGAGAGTCAATGAAAAGTGAATGAAAGTGTGGAGTGTTTGAAGGCCAGTGAATCAGAAACCTGGAGACATGATGAACGTCTGATCTGACAAACCTGTTTCAGTCTCTGCTTATCATTCGCTGATTCATGTGTATTCAGTTGGGAGATACAAATGATCTCCTTGCTTTAGCTTCTTTCTTTCTTTTTTTTTTAAATTGTTTAACAGGAAACATTCTAGAACATAAAAATCACACAAACCGCCAGAACTGGTTGAATTCATGACATACGAGAGATGAGTTTCTGCTGTTATCTGTTCAGATGAACCTGATTGTGCTGCAGAATGCTGTGCTCCGATTGGCCGATTGAAGATAACTCCGCCTCCATATGCGTTGAGAGCAGAATGCACCAATTGCATTTACAACAATAACTAATCCTGTTGTGTTTGACAAGCATTCTTCATTTCTAAAGACACTAAATGTGTCACATAATTGACAAATTTTCAGAACAAAACTGAACTGAATTAATATTTTTTAAAGCTGCTTTACAACAGAATTTGGATTTGATGAAGAATTTCATATTTGATGAAGTTTGCATCATTGATTTAATGTTTATTAATATTGTGTGAAGCAGCTTTGAAATAATCTGTCTTGTATAAAGTGCTTTTTAGAAATAAAGATGATTTTATGACTTCACAATTGGCCAAAGACAAACTCAGCTTTCAGCTTTCTATAGTGTTTCGTCTTGTGTGTGTGAAAGGTGTTTTTCTCCTGGATTAAATCATCTTCCTCTTCCTCAGGAACCAGGAAACGTAAGAAGAGCAAGAGTCCTGGAGATTTGTGAGAAGAATTGGTGTGTTTAATCGTTCAGATTGAGCTTCAGAGACGCACAGATCCTGAATCAGTCAAGAAAATAGAGCCGCAGGGCCGCAAATGCACAACCATTAATGCTGGTCAGATGGAAACAGAGACTGTGAGTCAGATACCTGATTTATTTATACTGTATATCACATACAGATATTTGAGTTTCACACTGACTGAGGTCAGTATTCAGACTATAAAAACTGGTGTTTCTGATCTGTCTTCAAGTATTTCTGCTACAAAGTTCTTGCCTTGCTTTGTCTGATTACACTATTAGATCTGAGAGGTTTATAGCATTTTATATAATATTAATTTTATTATTAACTGCATTCGTTAACTGCAATAATTATAATTCACGAGTTCACACTTACATATAATAAACTGAGTAAAGGTTATGTGTATTTGGCGTGCTGTCCAGGAAGAGGGCTCTGAGCTCGGTACTTACCCCCGAGCCCAGGGTACTCCCCCTGTACGGGGAGAGGAGTCCGAGCTCTGCATTTGGCCCGGACCCAGAGCGTTCCCCCCCGTGCTGGGGTAGGAACAGGCTGAAGGTGAGGAGTCGGGGTGGTGGAGGGATGGAGGTAACTGATGGAGGTAAGACTGCTTTGGTTATTTATAGGGGTTCTCTCTCGAGCTGATTGGATAGATGGTGTGATTGCTGATGATGAAGTGGCTGCGTTAATTATCTGCGCGTGCTCCTCCCGAAATTTGTTAATAAAACATCACTTTTGAGTATTTATTTTGAGACATTTTCAGAAACAGAAACACCAAATGCTTCAGAAACACCAAATGCTACGCAAAGGTCGTAACCTTCCCACCGCCCCAGCGCAAATTCGCTGACCTTGGTACCCGCAGGGACCAAAGGAGAGTATATCGCTGCTGGTGATAACCAAGCCGCTGTTCCTTTCACCACAGAAATTTCTTAACAGAAGGGAGCTACGGAGGCCACATCCTACCCGTAGGGATATATCACGTGGAGACAATGATATTGTCAGAGAGTCTCAGTCACCACCAATCACGCACATCAGATCACAATCACCAGAGTACTAACCACCACCACCTGTCACCACTCAGCCCGAGCACTATATGAAGGCACTCCTCCTGCACTGGCACTGTCTGGTATTGAACATTCATGATGTACTAACCTGACTCTCTTCTGCCTTACTTACTAGCCAGTGTGTCTAGCGATCGTTCCCCGGATTCGACAGTGCCAGTGCTCCACCGCTCCTCTGTTTCCTGGATTTCTACAGTTCTCCTGAGAGGAACACAGGACAGGATTCTGCTCACAAACCTGCCTCACGTAACCTCTTCACTCAGTTCACCCACCTTGTTCCTCAGCCTGGCTCTTCTCCCCCCCGACTCAGCCAAATAAATATACTGTTTGTGCACTTACCTCTGTGTCTTCTCGTCTGTGTGCTGACAGATATGGGGCAGTACTAAATATGGAATGGGTCTCTGAGGCAGGTCCTACCTGAGAGTAGGGATGAAACAACTGCCAGCAGAGACTGACAGAATGGTCTGTCAAAGAGAAGACACGGGTTTACGGAGAGGGAAACCTTACCGTGGAAGAATACACATATGGGATCGCCCGAAGGGAATCAAGTCATATGGACAACCAGAACTGGGCCTGGCGTCAGACTGCTCCACCCAGTGATTCTGTAGCCACAGACTCAAACGTGCTTTGTACAATAAAAGGATGTACTTTGTACTATAAAAAATGATATTTTATATCTGAGAAACTAATTATTATTGTTTAGCACGCTATTAAAATCTATTTGTGAACAGAGTATTAATAATAAACATGGTCTAAACATTCTTAGATGCGTAGCATTCATCATGTTGTCGTTTGGGAAAATGCAACTAACTGTTAGTAAATCTGTTCAAGTTTATGTCACAATAAAACGTTAACTAACGCAAAAAAGAAACATTACTTACTCATCTCCTCTGCTGGATGAAATCGTGTTCTTCTTTCGAGGGAAATCCTGCTTTTACTCAGCGCGTCTTCATCCAGAAACGAACAGAAGCCGCGATGAAGGACCTCCTCTTTGTTTGTTGGGCGTTTGCACGCGCGCACTTACCACGTGGCTATTTACATATGAACAGCGCGAGCCGCGCGGTCACATTAGAGATAATGAGTCAGACGGGACAGACTGAACATCGTGTTGGTTTCATACGGATTACTTCATCACGGAATGTTTGTTTTCGATAAGACTTGCTTCATTTCAAAGTAGACACTTCAAGCTTTCTATAGATATATTTCTCATGTCTCTGTGTGAAGTATTTGCTGAGTTACAGTTCATTTTAGTGACGCGTTTCTAAAAACAGTTCGCGGAGATGGAGAGACAGAGAGCACACCCTGTTTGTTTTCTTTATTCTTCAGAAGCACAAAGTTTAGTTGTTATTATGAGTGTATACAAATAAAAGTAGACCGCTTACAGATTCGAATGGTGTATTGCTCTTATCTGTACGATCAAAAATGGCAGAGTAATTCAAGCTCATTTCGGCCTTATCAGGAAAATCTGCCTCAAAACGCGTATACGCGTTTGTCGACCCCAGAGGGTTAACAGTACTGCATGTACATTCATTAGTATATAATGTGAACAGGATTGGAGAACTGACACACCCCTGTGGGGCGCCAGTGCTGATAATAGTAGATTCAGACAACGTCCTGATCACCCTAACCTGCTGGCTACGATTTGTCAGAAATGAGTGGAACCACTTAACAATAAAGGGACTGACATTCATCCGCTGCATTGTTTTCAGAAGAATATGAGGCTGCAAGGTATTAAAGGCTGAGCTAAAATATACAAACAACAGTCTAGCATATGCCCTAGGATTCTCAAGATGTTTAGTCACTAGGTGCACTAAACTGTTGATAGCATCATTAGTGCCTCTATGACGTTTATATGCGAACTGATAGGGGTCTAACTGTGCACATATTTCCATGGCTCACAATGAGCTTTTCCATACACTTCATCACAACAGAAGGCAATAGGTCTAAATTCATTATTCTCCTGTGGACAAGCTTTTTTAGGGACAGGGGTAATGATTGCCTTTTTCCATAGATTTGGCACAGTGTGAGAGTATAGGGACCTCTGGAAAATAGGGCACCAAGCTGATGTCAGTTCATCTGCACATGTTCTTATTAGAAAAGGAGAAATGACATCTGGACCTGTGGCCTTAGTTGCATTAACTTGCTTAAAAACCTTGGTGATGGATTTAGGGTCAGAGAAATCAATTGTCAATAGTTCAATTCATTTGCTTTTTCCAAGTCCCATAATCTTTTAGAGTTCATAGTTTGAAAGTTTTTCTCCATCAGGTGATGTTCTTTTGCCTCTTTGAACTCTGGTTCAATTCCTTTTGTACAGTT
Organism: Onychostoma macrolepis; assembly: GCF_012432095.1. Classification (NCBI taxonomy): domain Eukaryota; kingdom Metazoa; phylum Chordata; class Actinopteri; order Cypriniformes; family Cyprinidae; genus Onychostoma; species Onychostoma macrolepis. The sequence goes on along the minus strand of NC_081157.1, from coordinate 10,850,184 downwards.
TTTAGTTGTAAATGATCCTTGTTCTTAAATGCCTGGTGCTTCCTGTTGATACAGTCCTTCACTTCCTTTGTAACATAAGGTTTGTTGTTGGGGTAGACTTTTACTTTCTTTTTTGGAATCACAATATCGACACAGAATTTGATATAATCTGTAATTGCTTCTGTGGCGTTGTCCAAACTTGATTCCCTAGAAAAAATGTCCCAATCTGTGCATAAAAAACAGCCTTTCAGTGATTCTATGCTATTTTCTGACCATACATTGATAGATTTTACCAGGGGTTTAGAACTCTTGAGCGCAGTCTTATATGTAGGGATCAAATGAACAGTGTTGTGATCAGATTTAGACAGAGGTGGTTTAGCTATGGCTTTGTAAGCATGCTTTAAAGCATTTTTGTCTTAGTTTTTGTCTTTTGGCTTAATTGTAAGGCAAAACATTCTTTAAAATATAATGTTTGTTTGTTTTTTTCTTATTATTGAAGCATTGATGCAGCTGCTGGTAAATGATGATTACTTTCACCAGAAACTGCACCATGAAGAAGACCAAGTGACTGGCTTTAGAGAAAGGTTTGACACAATTTGCCTACTTTTGTCATTTTTACAGATGTGAGATTCAGGTTCTTTAAGACTTGGACTATTTTTTGAAGGGTAGAGGGAACAGGACCAAAGATCCTGAACTTGTACATATAGTGCTGTCACGCTACCAGTTCCTGCTCGTGGACCTTTCCCGATCCCTCCCCTCCCCTTTCCCACTTCACTTCCTGTAAAATACAGTAGGGAAGAATGCACTTTCTGATGCAGCCACACCGTACAGTTTAGTGTTGTGTAAAATAATAATAATAATAATTATTATTAATATTTTAAAAGTTTATTTTTAATCTTGAGGACAAACAGTAGCACTTACACACTGTTTCTGGTGTGACGTTGTGGGGTCCTGTAGAGCGCTAATGGAAAGTCGTGTGAAACCCATTGTACTGAATACACACACACACTGTACGGTTTAGCATTGTGGGCACCCGGTCTATAAGTAATGACTTCTAATTAATTTTTGTATCATCTTTATTATAGCCTTCATGTATGGGTGAAATTATGACAGCCGTGGAGAACTGCTCTGGACCTGTAGGAGCTACACAACTTCAGTTAGTTATTTTAACCTTCAACTGGCCAAAATGTGCAATATTCTCCTGCCACTTGAAAAAGGAAACTTGGCAGATTTTACAGGCAGAAATCTTGATGAAATTGACATAGATCCAGAAGTTACTCTACAAATCTTAAAAAATTATCTCTCTGGCTGCGTTTGCACTGGCACAAACAATTTGATATTTGTGACCCTGGCCCACAAAACCAGTCTCAAGTCGCTGGGGTATATTTGTAGCAATAGACAAAAATACATTGTATGGGTCAAAATTATCCATTTTTCTTTTATGCCAAAAATCATTAGGATGTTCCATTAAGATATTTTGTAAATTTATCAAAACTTAATTTTTGATTAATAATATGCATTGCAAAGAACTTAATTTGGACAACTTTAAAAGTGATTTTCTCAATATTTAGATATTTTTTTTACACCCTCAGATTCCAGATTTTCAAATAGTTGTATCTCGGCCAAATACATCAATGGAAAGCTTATTTATTCAGCTTTCAGATGATGTAGAAATCTCAAATTCGAAAAAATTGACACTTCAAACTGGTTTTGTGGTCCAGGGTCACATTTTACTTGTGTGACACAGATTGGATATTGTTGCACACATTTAAACACAAAAATCTGCCCAAGATCAGATTTTTTCGCATCCGTCCTGAGCCACTTCCAAATGTGGTTTTAAATGGGATACATATAAGATATCTGGACATCTGACCTGTGTCTAAATGCATGAATCTGATTCCCATTGGAAATACAAGCCACCACAGTGTGAGGGTGACACGTTTGCTCATAAAAATAACTTTTCTTAAAGTTATGAAGCAGGTGTTGCTTGTAAGCACTGGCACAAAAAATTATTTTGAGGCAGAAGAGTCACATTCCCTCATCACACTGGCTGATGCATCATCGTCATCATCCTATACATGCTACATTTCTGTCTAAATATGTTACAATTTAATTTTACAAGTAAATTCACATTGTTCTTAAGGGTGGCATCTTCCCTCATCTTACCATACTACTATAGCATGTTTAAAGCAGTTGAGTGTATACATATATACATAATTTTAACAATATTTATATTACATGCTATTTATTTTGATTTTGAAATTGAATTACTGATATACAAGGACAATAATGGGTGAGGGCAGTTCTGCTATTAGCTTTTTTAATACTACGGGAATCAGATCTATTCTTGAGGTCGTGATTCGATTTAAAAACTATTCACGATTTTGAATCAAATTTAAATTTATTTTATGCATAGATTTGATTCTAGTTTACCGTTTTGTGCTACTTTTCCTATTTGACTGCAGTAGACAGTTAAATAGATCTTGAATTACTGAATTAAATGTAAACCTTGAAAAATAAAAATAAAAAACCTTGAAAATAAAGCGATGCAGCCCTGAGACAAATAGAAAAAAATACTTAGTACATAAATACAATTCCTTGATACAAAAATAAAAAAGACTTTTGCAAATATAAAACTGGTAAATAAAAATAAATAAACAGTAGGACAAAAACAATATTAAAAGTATACAAATGAAATAAACTTTGTTTTCCAGGAATAGTAGCCTAGGTTGTATATTGAATATGTTCGTTATCTTCCATGCCTTTACTACAATAAAAATTTACAAAAAAAAATAAAATAAATAAAATCACATTTTATGTGAAACACTTTTCCAGGTCTCCCAAAAAAAGTTTAAAATTCTCACTAAATTGTTTATCTTCCAGAAGTTTAACATTAAAATGCCAATAATAGCTCTTATGAGTTCTTTCAGTTAAAATATACTCAATTGTAATAAGTTTATGATCGGAAAGGGTAGTAGGAATAATAGCTGTAACAACCTTATTTCTCCCATTCTGTGATATACTGTATAAAATCTATCCAAACGTGCCCCAAAAACCCTACCATTACTAATTTTCATCCAAGTATACTGCTGCTCTGAAAGATTATGCTCTCTCCATACATCTGAAAAATTAAGATTATTTATAATATTAGCTAAACACAAAGCTGACTGTGGATGAGGCTCTTCTCCATTCCGGTCTTGTGTAAAGTCTAATGTACAGTTCCAATCTCCACCCAATACAATAACATCACCATCCTGCTGTTGTTTTAAAATATTTCCTAATTTGGTGAAAAACTGTACTCTGTCTGCTCCATTGTTAGGGGCATAGATGTTCACAAACAGAAATGAAAAATTCCTAATTTCAGCCCTTACAACCAATAACCTCCCTGGCACCTCTTCTTTTTTTGATAAAATTGTAACTTTAAGTGTAGGGGGAAAAAGCACAGCCACTCCTGCACTTAAATTAGTCCCATGGCTAAGAATGGTCTCCCCTTTCCACCAAAATCCCCAATCAACCTCATTATTTTGACTACTATGAGTTTCTTGCAGAAAAACAACGCCCAAATCTTTCCGTCGTATAATTTCCGACAAAAAACTGTTTTTTTCTCCCATCCCTCGTTCCATTAACATTGATTGATCCCACCCACAAGATCTCCATAAGCAAAGGGAGTAGAAGGAAGAAAAAGCAGAAAGAATAAGAAAAACAAGCCATCGTGGTTATTTCGTTTTCCCCCTCGCTTTCCCTGTCTGTTTTCCTTGTCTAAGAACAGTAACATGTTTCTTAAGACGAAACCGCTTCTGTTGTGAAAGCTCCTCAAGACTACTCACTTTCCTAGCCCCCATCACAGAAGAAATAAACTTGTCAATGTCAGGGAAAAAATCACCTACTTCAACACCTGCTTTTCCTTTATTTTCGTCCAGAAAAGAGTTGATTTGTTTAGAAAAGGCTTGGAATGTTATGGAAAAGCATCTTCTGCTAAAGTTAACTGGCAAAAAGGTGATGCTCTGTGGTGTGGCCGAGATTTTATCAGTCCTTCAGTACCTGGTGGTTTACAGTGGGGGAGAGCGGGTTTTAAATATCTAGGGGTATTTATAGGGACAGAAGAATATAGGGGAAAAAATTGGGAGGGCCTAGTGGAGAAAGTGTGCGCTCGGTTGTCTCACTGGAAATGGTTGCTACCCCAGTTGTCCTATAGGGGGAGGACACTGATCAGTAACAACCTGGTCGCATCATCTTTGTGGCATAAAATGATGATTCTAGAACCTCCAGAAGACCTAGTTAGAGGAATTCAGCAACGTATGGTCGATTTCTTCTGGTCAGGACAACATTGGCTGAAGGCTTCGGTGCTGTATCTGCCATTACAGGAAGGCGGACAAGGGATGGCTGATATCAGATCCAGAGTCAGAGCTTTTCGACTTAAAACGGCTCAGAGACTCTTATATGGGGAGGATGTGAGCTGGGCTGGGGTAGCCTGTGCCATCCTGAGGAGAGCGGGCAGCATGGGATTTGATCGCCACTTGTTTCTTATGGACATCGAAAAACTAGACCTGACAGGATTGACATCTTTTTACAGGTCGATGCTAAGATCATGCATAACTTTTAGATTCTCTCGGGAGCCAAATGGTGTGAAGGGTCTTTGGTTGAAGGAAGAACCATTGTTTTTTAATTCTGCACTGGATTTGGACATTTTGAATTCAATGTCCCTCAGGAAAGCACTGTGGTCGGCAAAAATGACTAAAATTGGACATTTTGTTTCTGAGGATGGATGGATTTCTGCTGAGAACTTGGCATCAAAGCTGGGCATGAGATCAGTTCGGGTGGCGGAGAGATTGTTGACTCAAATAACTGAGTTTTTACCACCAGACTATAGACTATCCTTAGAGACATGTGTTGGGGAGGAAGATAATTCTGTCTTCCCGGAGCTGAATTTCTCATCTGATATGAGAACTTGGTTGGAAATGGACAATGGGTTGCTTTCTTTTAAGACATCTCAGCTGGGACTTTTTAGCAATGCTGGAAAGAAAGCTATTTATGTACTGTGTGTGAAGGTGTCAAATCTTCTTCAACTTCAGAGCGTGAGGGAGTCTAAATGGCAAGAGAACTTTGGGTTAAGTACCTCCCCCAAAGGCTGCTGGAGGACCCTGTACAAACCTCCTATTGAGAAAAGAACTGGAGATTTGCAGTGGAGGATTGTGCATGGTATAATAGCCACGAACAGACACAGAGCGCACCTTGATCCACAGGCAGGGGAGGGTTGTATGTTTTGTGGTATATCAGAAACAGTTTTTCACTTATTTTTTAATTGTGTGAGGTTACAACAGTTATTCTATAAGTTGGAGGAGTGGTGTCAAACACTTGGGGAGGTTTTTACACCTGAATTGTTTATTTATGGACCAAAGTACAGTAGAAGTAGAAGGGAGAGTCATGTTTTATTAAATTATTTATTTGGGCAAGCCAAGATGGCTATATGGTTGTCAAGAAAAAGTAAATTGACTGAAAGGGGCTCAAATGATGTTCTTCTAATTTTAAAGGGATTAATAAAATCTTGCATTAATATAGAGTATAGTTATTATAAGTTGGTAAATAATTTGCAGATGTTCAAACAAAAATGGGGATTAAACCAGTGTATTTGTGAAGCTGACTCTGATGACTGTTTGATCATTTACGTTTGAAGGGTCAGTTTTGTAGTTTTACGTTTGTATCTGTATGTCTATTTTTTACACATCTATTGTTTTTTTTTCTTCTCCTTTTTCTTACTCATGATGTATCTGTGAATTAAAAAAAAAAAAAAAAAAGAATTTTGTAATAAAAGAGACCTTAAAAGTCAAAAAAGTCTCTCTCTCTCCAGGCCTTCCTTGCGTTGGCATCCATGTTTAATGTGTGTATGTCTGTGTCTAGTTCTATGTTACATGTTCCCCTGTAGTGTAGTTTAATAAACATCCATAAGTATTCACACTTGGTTGTCTGTGTCTGCTGCTCTCAGAACGAGGTCACTTTAACGTCCGGTCTTGTTACATGCTCGAGGAGCAATGTTTCAGTAAGGAAATTATTTGTCGTGGCCAGAGAAATAATTTTCCTTACAGTCAATAGACGACAAACTGTCCGTACTGCAGGCGAACTAATAATTTTATTGTACTATTAATGCTACAGCTAATTCCTGAAGATGGATATATAATTGATAACAACCCGTTATGATTAATTATGTTAATCTCACTTAGAGCAAATTTGCAGCGCATCACATACATTTTTTTTGTTATTTAAATAATACTAATTTAAATAATACTAATGAACCGACTAATTCAGCAGTAGTTTATTTTGCCACTACTATAGATGTGTATCATTAACTTTTGTTTATTTGTTTTTTTAGACCATCTGGCAGTTATGTCCTGCAAAAAGGTAAGTTCAATTATACGTTTGATAATGGGTAGAGAACACATACATTTATTGCAATAGCGTGGCAAAAAGCAGGAACCATTTTCATACTTGAAGCTGCAGTCCGTAACTTTTTTTGGTTAAAAATGATCCGAAATCAATATTTGAGCAAGTACATAACCAGCCAGTGTTCAAAACTATTGCCTTACTTTAGTCTGATTCACAACGGTAAGCTTATAATAATGTTTTCTAATTTGAGTGGTACGGGTAGGTTTTCACAGGAAATTCGAGTATAGCACTGCATCATAACGTCAAGTCTGTAAACAAAGCCTAGTAGGCTATCACATGTGAGGATCCTGCAGGTGGCAGATCGTTTATAGCCTTTTCTCACAGCAGCTAGAATAATTAAATGTATCATTTTGATGGTGGATTGTAAGCCAGAAAGGATTGTGTGTTTATGAAACACGTGAATGAAATTAAATTACATGACTTAAAATGCATTACATAAAAACAATGAGGCAATAATTTATAATATGGTTTCACTGAATAACACTGTTAAAGTACATAATTTAATACAAAATAAACAATATGTGTACGTTACTATTTTATTACAAATGCCTGCAAAGGGAGCCAAAGGCCTAATTTCTGCTATTACACTTAGGACAATCAAATCCTTGTTTAATCACTACTGACCAAACATTTAATTCAGATATCCACTTAATCTTCCATTTTTGGCCACCTTTTTGTGAGATGACACAGCCTCTAATTTCTTCAACAAAAAAACATGTGAACATCACAACCCTTACAAAAATGAACCATGGTTTTATTGTAGTAAAACTGCTTAATTTTCTTTTGCGTGATTTCTGAATGCTTGAGACCATAAAATCAATCAGGCAACTGTATCAATAAAATCATAGCCATAGGTAACTGTTTAGAGCTACAATTGTAATTTGTAAATAATACAATTTAATTACAATTTATTGATTTACTTTTATATTTTATTAAAGTTCTATTTTGACCCCTATATATTTTTTTTATTTTATTTTTTACTTCCATAATATTTGAGAGAGGGGCACACAGAAAACCTATCTTCATAATTATTGGTCTATTTTCTTTCATATTTCATGTGTAGAAAAATGTTTCTCTTTTTTTATATACGGAAGTGCAAGAGATATGATTACGTGATTGACAGGTCTTGAAACATATCATACTATGCTGTTTTACATTATGCTATGCACTTCCGGCACTGTGCTTTAATAACTGATTGTTGTTGTTGTTTGTAGATGCAATATCTTTGTCTTCAGAGAGGAGGCAGTTTGGGGGATGGCATAAGGAGAATGCTGCATAAAATTGGAGAAAATTCCCTATGGGCAGAGTACAGCTACAAAGGGAGAAAAGGAAAAAGACCATTTCAGAAACTTCTGATTAATGACATGATAATACGTAAGCATCAAATCTTTACTCATGACAACTTGTCTGTCTCTAAGGTTACAAAAAGTGCACTGGAATGAGACAGAATCTCTTCGATTACATATGCATATTGTTGTTCACAATTCGTTCTCAGTATTTAAATATTCAGAGTTGCAATAGTCTGTTTTGAAAATGCGATGAATTTTAATACTTCAGAGATAGAACTAGAATGCATATAGAAAGTACAAATTACGGTGATCTAGTAATTATTATTTGAAGGTGCCTGCAGTAAGGTGTACCCACACCACAAATCACAGAGTGTGGAGGAGATGATTGCCATGACTCTAAAGCATGCCCCACATCGTGAGAAAACAAAAACAATTAATCAGGTGAGAAGATTTTAGCCGTTAAATAAGCATTATTTGTAGATAATCTTGTTAATACTCAGTAAAATATGGGGGAAATATACTGTTAATCACACTTATATGCTTTAATTTAATTTTATTTTTTTTAACCAGGAACACCACAAATGTGACTTTGTTCCATTTACAAGATAAAAGCCTTTCAAAACAAACTTCCTGCTTAAATATTAAGGCACACTAGTGTGACAAACAGTGCATTTCCCCCCATATTTTACTGAATATTAACAAAATTATGTACAAATAATGCTTTTTTACTCAAAAACAGAGGTGCATAAACTCATATTAATGAGGCCTTCAATCAATCAGATCAATAATGGTGATAATATAGCATAATGAGAGATTTATATGCTATTTCTGTAGGCTCGTCATTTTTGACCGGGAACACCACAAGTGAAAATTAGCAGAGAAAAAAATTCAAAGTACAAAAAATATCTGAAAAATTTTAGGAAGTTGTTATACACTGTGAGCAAAGTCAGTAAGTCTTAGATGTGATATTAACATTTTCGGGGAGGGGGGGAATCCTATCCAAGTCAATGTTTGTTTGTGTTTAACACCATGCCAGCTTCTGTGGCTATTTTCATGCTCCAGGGGCGTTTACCATGAAGCCGGTTTAGCAGGCTAGCCAGGTAAGTTACAGTTTAGTTTGTGCCAACTCTGGGTTTTAGGTACCATGAAAGTGGCTTGGCTTTTAGTGGTAAGATATGGTTTTCATGGTAAGATATGTTTTCCTCTTTCATGGATAGATTGTTTCATGATCGTGCTGTGTAAATGGGTTTAAATTCTTCATATTGTTCAATCTTTTAATCTTCGCACTGACTCTCTCACAAGAAGTGAATCACAGTTTTAAGGCATGTGATTGGCTGCTCATTACTGATGTCACACTTTCATGTGCTCCATTAACTCAGGATAAAGCCTGAGTTGACAGAGAAAGTTGATGATCAGCTCCATGGTACCAACAAAGCCGGATTAGACTGGTTTGGTTTTGTCAACTCAAAACTAATCCTGTAACCCTGAATTTGTTCAGCCACCATCATGGTACGGGCCCCAGGTCATAATGACCCAAACACAACATGAGGTTTACATATAGACCACACAACAAAATAAAAAAAGTGAATTTACGAAAATGACCCAGTTCAAAAGTTTACATAATTTATGCTGTGTGTCATTATCTGGATGAGCCGTGACTGTTTGTATGCTTTGTAATGGTTGTTCACAAGTCTCTTGTTTGTTCCGAACAGTCCTGCTGTTAAATTCTCCACACGGGAAAAGCTGCAAGTGGGCAGGCTGAGAAAAAAAATCAAGGAATGTGGGTTGTGTTGGATTTGACAGAAGGTCTGCAGGGTCATACAATCACGTGTGACAATTTTTTCAGGTCATATGCTCTTGGAAGTGAGCAACTAAAAAGGAAGCTGACCATGGTGGGAACGGTCAGAAAAAGCCGACCCGAGCTCCCACCTGCACTTTTGACAACAAGAGAGAGGGAGCTTTTCTCCTCCCTCTTTGTTTTGACAGAGACGCATTCTCTTGTCTCTTCCTGCCAAAAGAAGAGGAAAAATGTTCTTCTAATGAGCACTCAACATTCGGATGCTGAAGTAATTAAGATGCTGAAGGACAAATATGAGGATGATAAGCCGTCAAAGATCCTGGACTACAACAGGGCCAAAGGAGGAGTTGACAACTTAGACAAGGTATTTTATTTTTATACATTATTTATAAATGTAATTATTAAGAATTAATACATTTATTTATTTGATAATTAACAATATATTAAAAATGTAAATTTAGTGTCAAATAGCACATAAAAAATGAACGGTTATGTGTTACTTTTACAATCAGAGAAAGTAATTTCATTGTCTAGAGGAGCTATTTTTTTTCCTTTTTTGTATGTCTTATACAGATGGCTGCAGCATACACCTGCAAAAGAAAAATACATCACTGGCCCATGGCAATATTTGCCAACATCCTAGATGTCTCTGCACTGAATGCCTTTGTTTTGTGGAGTCAGATTAACCCATCATGGAACAGAGGGAAACAGTTTAAACGAAGGCTGTTTCTAGAAGATCTGGGGAGAGCTTTGGTGTTACCACTAATGCTACGACGAAAGAACATTCCCCGAACTCCAGTCAGTCTAAGCCTTTTGATTCAGTCCCGGAGTACATCTGCAGCAGACTTACCTGGCCCGTTCGCAGCACCTGGCCCCTCCGCTCGTCGTGGCCCCTACCCCATGAGAAAGAGATGCCGTTACTGTTTCCTGAAAGAAAACAAAACAAGCTCAGTCTGTGCAAAATGCAATGCTTTTACATGCAAAGCACATTCTATCATCATCTGCAAAATGTGTATGCATAACTAAGTCATGTGGATATGAATGTTTCATATTGTTCACTCTCATATTTGTCCTCTGCCAAATGTAATGCACAAGGCCAATTGTTATGACGCTATATATTCATATTCACGGTTTCTTCATATTCTTCACTGTTTTATTATTGTTATTATTATTAGTTTTTACTGTTTATTACAATTTTCAGTTTGTTCTTAAAACAATATATAGTGCAATATGGTATTGTTGTTCTTTATTGTTCTCCACCTTACTACTTTGAAGTATATAAATAAAACATTTAAAAAATGGAAACTAAAATACTCAAATTCTTAAAAAAAAAAATTAACCACCAGTGCTTTCAAAATTACATCAAAGTTGTTGTAAAAAATTCATAAGTTGTGGAACAGTGAACTACACATGATATCATTTGAAAGCTTTGAACCTCAGCTTTCTTGTGAATCCCATCACTTTTGCATTTGTTACATAAAATAAGATAATGAAGTCCAAGACCAGGCCAAGACAACAAACATAAAAGTTCTAACTTAGGGAGAGTACTTTCTAAACTCACAAAACAAAGTTTTCAACAAACAACAGAAGTCTTACCTTCCTCTCTTTCTAACCAAAATCATGGACATTAAACAAAAAAGGGCATCCACTAAGCTTTGCATGGAGTGCACCTTGAGCTGTAGCCTGGGAAGTTTTAGATTGGCACCCAGAGGCAAAGACAGTTCGGTGAGTAAGTGCAAATTCATCAGAAAGCACCGCCGCATCAGAAAACTTTGATACTTTTTGTTCATTTAAATGAACAAAAACGTTTTCCGGTACACAAGTTTTAAAATCTTCAAGTAAGATCAATTCTTGCAATTCTTCATAAGTGGTAACCTTACTAGTAAGACACCACTTTTCAAAAATATTTTTTCTCTCTCTTGCGAATTCAGTATAAGTTTGTTTGGCTTGCTTTAAACATGCCCTGAACTTTTGTCGATATGCCTCTGGCACCAGCTCGTATGCTCTCAGCACGGCCGTTTTCACAGTGTCATAGTCCAACGATTCCTCAATTGGCAAAGCAGCACATACCTCTTGTGCTTTGTCAATGAGGTTACACTGCAGCAGTAAAGCCCACATGTCTTTTGGCCAATTCAACTTGGTGACAACACGCTCGAAAGCAACAAAATAAGAGTCTACCTCTGATTCGCGAAAGGGTGGGACTAATTTGACATATTTGCCAACATCGAATTCAGATTTAGATGCAATGCTATCACTAGAGGAAGGCTGTCCAGAACGAGGTGTAGGAATCGGGTGACTACATAGTGTTTGCACTTCTAACTCAAACTTGCGCAACTTAATGTCACAATCTGCTTGGATTTCAAGAGCTCTTAGCCGAAGCAACTGTGTCTCATGCTCCTGCTTTTTTAATGCGAGATCAAGCTCTTTTAATTTCAGAGCTACCTGAGGATCTACAGAAGCTGCATCTTCACTGCCAGCTACTGAACTGGAGTCAGCTTCTGTGGCAATATCAGCTTCATCCCCCTGCTCTAGTATTTGTTCTGGGAAGATACCTGCCTCTACTAACTTACTATACAACTCCTCTTTTATTGCTTGTTTATGTGCGCCTCTAGAAACTGTCATGTTATAAAAGTCAGCTATCAAAAGCAGATGTTTTTTTCGACAACAGTTGAACTCCTTCAATGAAGAAGGAGACAGAGTGAACTTTATCAAATCGAAATCCATATTTCTGCACCTTGTCTGGCTGCTTCTGGGGTGTCGACTGGTTTTAAGGGATGCTCCTCCCTTGGAGGGGTCTGATGCTGTGTTGTGTCAGGCAAGGAGTCAGAAGTTTGTCCTTCGCAGTACTCCTCAGTTGAGTTTTGTTCAAGGAGCTCTTTTGCTAGTGTCAGCAGCTCCTGTAACTCCGAAGTAGGCATGTCCAGCTGTCCTGGTGCAGCATCCTTTTGGCACCTGTGTGAAGGGTGTGGAGGAGGATGTTGTGGGAGACTGTCGTTGGACATACTGTGGTGTTCGCAGGATGAGGATGGCCTTTTCCATGGTTTATGCCAGTGGTTGGTCTGGAACCTGGATCTGTTGCCATGGTGATGGCTCTGTCCTTTGCTGGCTAGTGGCTTTCTGTAGAAGGGCCTTGCATTGTGGCAAGCTGGTGTGCCTTCTGGTGTCTGCTTTGGATTCTGGGTTGTGCAGTTCAGAATCAGTGGGGTCTTACAAAGACCTTTGGTAGAGGCCTTGTGCTTGTTAAAGGCCTTCTGTGTCCGGTCACGCAGTTGTTGAATAGACATTGTGGGGCAGGCCATAATGCCTATATGGTGACTTACAATGGGGTGGAGGTTTCAGAGGAAAAGGCTCTTAAAGCTAGTGTCTTCCTCCATCCCAGGTTCACTGCGAGCTCCAAAGTAAGCTTGTCGAAGTCTGTGGTAGTAAGCCTGGTGAGTTTCATGACGGCCTTGTTCGATGGCTAAGGCAGCGATCAGTCCGTGAGAATTCAGGTCTGAGAATTCCTTTATGATGGCTTGTTTAAACTGCTGGTAGTCCAATTGGAAGCATTGCTCTTCTGGGCTACAGGTGATCCAGAGTAGATAAAGTCTATCTTGGTGGTTCACACTGGTCCACGACTGCAGAAAAAAGTCAATTTCTCTTAAGTAAGCATGAACATCATGTTCTCCTGCAAGTTCTGGTGTGAATGTTTCTGGCCATTCGGTTGAGGTCTTTGAGTGTCACTCCATGTGCTGTTTCAGGGCTTGCCTGAATAAATCCCTTTCCTTCTGCAGCTGCAGAGGTTTTCAGGAAGCTGACTTGTGAAATGTCAAGCAGAAGGCTGTGGCTCCCCCCTTCGTATCTGTGTACAGGAGTAAGGGGATTTGCACTGCTGGCTGTGTGACGTGCAGCAGGGTGCCTTTTATTTGAGTCCATGCACAGTTGGTAGGACTGTTTCAGTTTTCTCTGAACCATGTCAAGCTCCTTGTTAACTCCCTGGGGTCGACAAACGCGTATACGCGTTTTGAGGCAGATTTTCCTGATAAGGCCGAAATGAGCTTGAATTACTCTGCCATTTTTGATCGTACAGATAAGAGCAATACACCATTCGAATCTGTAAGGGGTCTACTTTTATTTGTATACACTCATAATAATAACTAAACTTTGTGCTTTTGAAGAATAAAGAAAACAAACAGGGTGCGCTCTCTGTCTTCTCCGTCTCCGCGAACTGCTTTTTGAAACACGTCACTAAAATGATCTGTAACTCAGCAAATACTTCACACAGAGACATGAGACATATATCTATAGAAAGCTTGACATGTCTACTGTTAAATGAAGTAAGTCTTACCAAAAACAAATATTCATAAACACCTGAATCTGAACAGAAGGTGATAGCACAAACAGGAAGTGAAAACAAGAGTGAGGGGAGAGGAGCTGTTCAAACTTTACACTTTACACTCACACAGTGTCAGTTAGTCAGATGCTAACAGCTAGCAGTTAGCAGTTGAGGTAAAGGGCTTAGCTTAGGTGCCTGTGCGGCCGCTACAGAGTTAGCTTTGACTACACTCAGTTGTTTGTTTACACGAGGGTCTGTGACGTGTGTGCTATTATCAGATTGGACCGGAAGAGGCTACTCTTAACTTCCGTGATCAGACATTGCTAAGAGACCGATGCAAGCCTACAACACGCGCAAGTGGAGCAGAACTTGCGCCGCTGCAAACATGCACGGGAACTCACGCACAGTCAGTTATGACAACTTATATACAACTTATTTCAAATCAAAACAGCACATTCACTTCACAGACAATGGCAAAATTACTAGTTAGCTAGGCTACAATTACACCATTAATTCACTATTCAATTGCATCACTTCTTTGACTACAATGATATGCGATTGTTACAAGAAGGCCTTAACTCTGGGAGATGAGGAACATTGCTCAAATCACCATTTAACTAAATATCCTGTAGCAAGATTTCTCCATTGCCCAGTTTTAATATCACTGCAAGTGGGGTTTCTTCGCCAGGCAGATTACTTTGTGCCACTAATCTGAGATTCCTTCGTCAGAGAAGATTTACCCATTTAAAGCTGAAATTGGGGTTCGCCCCAAAATCAGATTAATTTAGTCTGGTTCCATCTATACGGGCTGCTAATCTGAGATTCCTTCGAAGAGAGAAGGCTTACGCTCTACTAACAACAGAAATTAGCATTTCTTCGCTAATATCAGGTTAGTTCCTTGTCGTACGATTTAAACACGCATTACAGCATTGATAAACGTTCTACTGCTCGTAGTAAGGTGCATTCAAGCTATAGTCTATCTGATTTGATCAGAAACTGCATGTGTAAGACATTAATAAAATTTATGACAAACACACGTTTGATACTGAGTCAGCATGCAAAATAATGTTTAAACAATTGCCCACATTCTCCACCAATTCATATGTAGCAAATCAGCTAATAAGGGAATTGTATATAAATAATTAAAATTAATTATGATTACTTACAATTATTTATATTGGTTGATAGAAATAACTGTAGCAGAAATAAATTGCCATCAACTAATCTGTTCGTCCAGCGAACATTCAGCGTAAGTTCATATCAACTCTAAGAGAGGATATTTTCTTGGCCACAGAAAATACTTTCCTAAGTATTAATACATTAGATCATGTAGTAAGGATCAAAAATTTTAAAGGGACATTAACGCTCTGGGGTCGACTGTCTCGCCTGTCTTTTTTTTTCAGTTATTTTTATGCCTTTTTCATTCATATAGGACAGTAGAGAGACGACAGGAAATTACTAGGAGGAGAGAGGGAAGCGGAATCGGCAAAGGACCTCGAGGCGGGAACCGAACTCGGGTCTCCGTGAGTGCAGTTGCGCTATATGTCGACGCACTAACCACAAGGCTATTAGCGCCGATGGGCATCACATCTTTAGACATTAATTCTGCACTCTTTACCACTAGGATCAGGTATCAAAAACCAGTTGCATTTTAAAACCAAATCCAAATTTCCAAAAACCAGATATTCAATAAGACATATATCACTTACCATGACATCTTTTCCTTCTGGTTCAGAAGACAGATTCGTAGGCACAGAGTCAGCTCCTTTTCCCTTTTCCCCCAAACCCTGACTTTGTGAAAGTTCAACAGTTTCATCTGCAAACAACTGTTCCAACATCAAATCTTCAGACAGTGGTTCTGCACACTCTTCCACAGTACCACTACTTTTGACACCATCATTGAAGTTCAAACTTCACTTTTGCAGTTTTGCAATATGCTGCACATTGTTGACACTTTCACATCTGCGGTCACAATTTCTCCTTCCTTAACCGTAAAATTGTCAACTGGTTGTGCAACAGTAATTGAGACATCCAGTACTATGGTTAAAGACGACTGTGAAGTGGTAGACAAACAAGTGTAACCATCAAATTGTCGAACAGATGCATTCTTGATGGTGTACCACTTCCCGATTTCCAAGACATCTCCTCCCCAGACAGTCAACGACAAACTACACGTCTGATCAGCCACATCATATGACCGCCTTTGCAATCTTTGATTGCTACGGGTCATACCCTGTCTATCTTCCACCAACTGGACCACTTTGACTGTCACATTCACCTGAAATGCAAAAAAAAAAGAGAAAAACATTAACGGCAAAAATAACAAAACATTGTACCAGACACACATACATTCAAAATACAACTATATCTCCAAAAAGGATGGTAGGAACAACCTACCCTTTGATACTCCCTGGGATCATTGATGATCTGCTGCACCGTCCAGTGTTGTACAATGTCATGTGTGTACACATCGAACGCAAACTTTAGTTTACGCACACATGTTAGAGTGGTCGAAACATTGACAACGATGTCCATCTCTCCTTTCTTTTGGCGAGATGGCGAAAAGCCAACACCACACAGCCTAATAGGACTCCTACAAAAACGACAACAAACAACTTCCATTAATATTTTCCCACAAAAACAAACTTACAACAAACAATACTTGTTCATAAATACAAAAAAACATTATATTTTTATGTATAACATGACTTTTTACAATTACCTGTCTTTTTCTGCACTTTCAAACATATGATGATGCTGCACATCAACCACCACACGGCTATTTCTTGTTGCCTCCTGTAACATCACTGTGAAGTATTTGTGTCGATTTCCTCCCTCCATCATTTTGGACACATCAAGTCAAGTCAAGTCAAGTCACCTTTATTTATATAGCGCTTTTACAATACAGATTGTGTCAAAGCACTTAACAGTATCAAATTGGAGGACAGAGTGTCAGTAATGTATAATGATAAGATTAAACACTCAATTTTCAGTTAAAGGCATTTCATTATTGAATTCAGAGATGTCATTGTCTAGCTCAGTTTAGTTTAATGAACATATCCTTCCACCTCTAACTTTGATCTTTTCTCCATTGTCATTAATTCAAACGGTTATTTCTGGGGGGAAAAAACAACAATAAAAACAATACAACTTAACTGATTCAGTGTAAATTTCATTTTAACTTATTCCCATCTGCTTTAAAACAGTTTCCAAACTCAACTTGCCAAGTATACACAAATCCTTATAAATTTCCTTCAATTAATAATAAATGTTATGCCATCATGTGCTATCCAACGTGTCCTATTTTCCACTTATGAAGTCATGATTACAACCATATCACATTTAAGTGCTATATTGTCAAAAATAATCAAATGCAGCATCCCATTGGTTAACAATCATACATTCACCACAAGTCACTTTCCTGGAAATTCTGACTTTTCGTACAAATACATTCTTAGCACAGTTTATGAAACATACTACATATATATACTACTATATATATATATATACAGCCTTAAACATACTATTTCAACAACAATTCAACGTAACTGTCAAAATTAATAATATGTTCTTTAATTAGTTCATCAGATTATAATGGTCAGGGGATAGCATTTTATGTATTAAACCACACTGATATTAAAAATACATGCAACATATACAAAATACATACAAATAAACATTAATTTGTTTATTCTTGTTTATCATCACCATTTACCAAGACTTTCTGCATCCAAGACTATTTTCGCTATGCTGTGTACACTGAATTAACCTGACAGCACATTGCTTACAGAAAAAAATAAACATGGATTAATACAAAATGTATATATTACAGTATCAATGCAAATAAGTAGGCCTAAATTCTATTTTTAACACAACTTTAAGTATAGGGGTAACAAGGAAAAACATAACAACTCCATGATTGACCAGCATGATTGTAATAAGCATAATACAAAACAAAATGCACTATACAGCTCATTCTGTCAATGGTAAGTTTTAATTTAAAGTGTTTAAGATAGACTACTACCTTTTACATAAGAAAAATACACTTCAATCTAATGTTTAACGTGTTTAACCACTTGATTAAGCATCTTAATAACATAAATCTATAAAGAAGTCATTTTAATATTTTGCACATCAATGTAAATATGTCTTTGAATAACTGTATTACTGTTTAACAAGATAATCACTATGGTACGAAAAAAAAAATTTTTTTTAGTAACATTTGGACTTGAAATCAAAACATGGTGCTAATCAGAGACATTGAGAAATGGAGTTGCGACACTCCCATTGGCTTCCATAGGAACTGAGGAATGTGAAGGTAATACATGTCAAGGAGCAACAAATAATTCCAAACAACAAATAATTCCAGCATTGAAGCTCATTCATCACAGCGATGCAAAGAAAGTTGAGGAAATTACAGCAGTTTTTGGCATTTTAACACATTAGTTTTCCTCTCCAAAATCTGGCCAGCAGTTGTATTTTATGGGACATGTTAAACTTAATGTTTTTTTTTTTTTTAATAATGGGCAATTATGCTATATTTGTACTTAGATATAGGCTTGCTGCGATAGACGGTGTTGGCGGTGATACCGTCAACCGTGTTAAGCCGCAACACCGATTGCCCACTGCGGCACCGTCCCTCACCATCATTTACATTTTTTTAATAGTAATAAAAATAGTTTAGCTCAGTTAGAGAACAGACACGACAACTAGAACTGAATGCGACTACTCAATGCAGCGTGCTGAACAACAGTCGCGCATCACAGATGAGATTTAATTTATCACGTGAGGAGAGTAAGTCGAGCTCAGTGACAAGAAGAGTGAGGTGAAACAGACAAGATGATTGCAAAAGAGTTTCAAAACAGAATATAAAAGCGCATGTTTCAAAAATATTTTGGATTTTGAAAAGCCTATTGACCTGCCATTTATTTAAGGTGATATTGGAAGATATAGTGATATTGATTTTTTTTTTAAAAGACCTTTAGAAGATAGCTTTCTGAGGATAGCTGTTTTCTAGATCGGTGACTGTTCCCATTACTAGGGTTTTTAAGTTGTGGTCCCGTGGAGCCCCTATCTAGATTACTCTATTCCCCCTGCTAGGGTTTCTACGTAGATAGCCTCTATTTGGGGTCATTTGTATTATCAGGCTAAGGTGTTGCTCACATACTTCTGGGTGCCTGCCTGTGACATCACGGGCTACGTGGGCCAATAGGATTGGACTTGTTTCACATGTAGTTCAGACACCGGTCATGCTGGCAGCATTCTCCATGAGGATGCAGTGTCTCATTCCCTCTCTGGGAACCATGGTTAAATGCATAACCAGACTCATTCCATCAGCACCCTCTACTGTAAGAGAGTGAACGTGCATTTTCATTCACTGCGTCTCCTTCATTCAGAGAAAACAATATATTGATTTAAATTTTCTAAGTCACTTTTTGAGTGGAAAGGCTCTATGCGAGAGGCGTGACTCACACCTGAGAAGACAAAGGCCCGCATAATGAGCTGCATAATGAGCCATTGAGTCAGGTGTGTGACTGAGAGAGAAGAGTTACAAGAAAGAATGTGAGGAAAAAAGAAATGTGTATACATATAACTATCACATAAAATAACTTGAGATTCATTTACGAGTGCAGTTAAACAGTTTATTAGGAACAAACAAACAAATAAACAACAGAAGAGTCAAGACATGGTGGGTGCAATATCCAAAATATCCAAAACAGTGTCAGGAAACTGGAACCCAGGAAAACAGGAGTCAGCAGAAACTGCATGAGAAAACACAAAACAGATGTGAGCAACACAATGAACGGACAAAGACAAAGCAAACATGGTGATAATACATACACTACCAGTCAAATTATTTAAACAGTAAGATTTGTGTAGAACAGTAACAGTAAGAAGTGTCTTCAGCTCACCAAGCCTGCATTTATTTGATCCAAAGTACAGCAAAAACAGTACATTATATTTATTATAATATATAGGCCTACATATTTTTACTATTCAAAATAAATAAAGCATAGAACATATAACTATCCTCACGTCGTGCAACATTTAAATGCAATGAAAGGTTGCCTATCATATTTCAAAATGTTGTACTCGATTTTACACATTTTATTCTGGAGTTATAGTTTGGGAAAAGTTCACCAGTAAATGCCTACAACTTTGTCACAACAACACATTATCGAATGCCAATAAGAAACATTACTCACTCGGTATAAAGTATCTCCTCCTCCGCGGCTCCAGCTGCGCTCGCGCTCGGTTTGTGAGGTAAACAAAGCTTTTTCCTCTCAGCGTGTCTTCTGGGGGTAAATACGAGGCTTTTTCCTCTCAGCGCGTTTCTGAGGTATATACAAGGCTTATTCCTCACAGCGTGTTCTTCCAAAACTGAAAAGTATCCGAGATGAACGCGTTGCTGCTTTGTTTATGGTGGTGTGGGCGTTTACATGCCGCGTGGCTCGCGTGGAGGTTTGTAATAACAATAGCCAGAAGGAAAAACTGGACATGTCCTTGGTTTCATACGGATTACTTTATCACAGAATATTTGTTTTCGGTAAGACTTACTTCATTTAACAGTAGACACCTCAAGCTTTCTATAGATATATTTCTCATGTCTCTGTGTGAAGTATTTGCTGAGTTACAGTTCATTTTAGTGACGTGTTTCAAAAAGCAGTTCGCGGAGACGGAGAAGACAGAGAGCGCACCCTGTTTGTTTTCTTTATTCTTCAAAAGCACAAAGTTTAGTTGTTATTATGAGTGTATACAAATAAAAGTAGATCCCTTACAGATTCGAATGGTTTATTGCTCTTATCTGTACGATCAAAAATGGCAGAGTAATTCAAGCTCATTTCGGCCTTATCAGGAAAATCTGCCTCAAAACGCATATATGCGTTTGTCGACCCCAGAGGGTTCAAACTTAAACACGCATCTAAATAGTGGTAAACGGTTACTTGCATTGGTTTTGTTGCTGAACAAGAGTCCTGATACTGTAGACGAGGTTCTTGAGGATTTCTTTAGGAGTGAGCTGGAGATTTTCCCCCCTGGTTCTTCTGAAGATAGGAAAGTCCACAGCGAGTCCACAAAGTTACTTGAAGGTAAAACTGCCAGAAGGTTAAACTCAAGAGGAGAGTTTTGGAGTGTGTTTGTCTCAAGAAGAAAGGTTTTTTTGAGCGACGATTAGTCTGAGTTCAGAACTTTTGATAGTTCATCCACCTTTTGGGTGGAGTGGCCAATCAGAGGCATGCATTTTGAGCGGGGGAAATTCTCTTTGTCTCCATTTATGGGCCATTTGCATTTTTATTTATGCAGTTTTACTTCAAAGCATGGTAAAAATTGTATGATGTATTTCACGATCACATAGTGTACATCATTGTTCGAGGAATAAAAGGAAGATAATTTTGATACCAAGAAAGAAACCTCTAAATGCCTTTATTCAAGTGTATCTCTGCTTTAATATCTTCTAGAGTCTAACTAATATAAGTAAAGAGTTGTAACTAGGTTAATATAATAGGGGAACATACATACAACACATGCATATACCAGATACATTTTATAATAAAGAAAATGTCTTCATGTGTGTGTGTGATGTGTATTTGAAATTGTGGAGATGGACCACTGGTCTCATCAGGTCATTGGTGCCTGGCACTGGGGGGGTCATTTACTCCCTTTTGGAACGTGCTTGAAGTTTGACAGGGAGACCAGAGAGGTGCTCTGTTTAGCATCTTTTAGATAGTGGTAAAGCTATTTAAATTGTAGCACCCATATAAATGTAGACGGTGGGGCCAGGTCTGTGATTTATATGCAAATGTCAAAAGGCTAAAAGGGTCTCTTAAAACATAAAGTGTAATCAACCATCAATGAGCCTAAGCAGACGCTACAGATCTTAAAATTGACAGAAGGATGAGACTTTGTGTTGTAATAAAAAAGCACAAAGCTTATTGTGGTTGCATGCAATGAATGGACTTGAAAACGTTAAATATCATTTCCAAGCATTTATACCGTTAATTAAAACAGCTTGTGAATGGCCACATAACGTTATTTATGTCAGAAAAATCAACAATAAGTTAACCGAGTAGGAGCCCATATCATTTGAGGCAGCCCGTACAAATTTTTTGCATATGGGCCTGGGGCTGACTTACTACAGTCTGATAGCATTTGAAAATTTTAAATATCTGCAAATAAATTTAAAAATTTTAAGCTGTCTCCTGAGCCATTTCTAATTCAGTTCAGAATAATATAGTTTCATCGTTGCCTCATTGTCAAACTGAATGATTACAATTCAGAATTTGGGACATCAAAAATCTATTATAAATACACACATACACAAGTGTTTGTATTTATGTCCATGGTTAGTCATGGGTTGTGTATGGCATTAAAATGTTAAAAAATGGCATTAAAAAGCATTAAATAAGATTTAAAGAGACCTGCAGAAACCCTGTGAAAGCAGGTCCACTCAATTGTAATGCAAAATCAATATATTCCAGTGTCCAGTGTGAGGTATGTGGCCGCATTAAATATGATATTTCATGTGATGGTCCAAAATTAAAAATGTCTTTTAGAGCAGTGTCATTAAAACCTACCAAACAACAAAGTCCACAAAATTCCTCCACAATCCTCAATAGGCCTGTCTCCCTGGTGAAGTTGTGAAATCCTTCCCGCTGGATCCATGTTGTGGTCTGTTGTTCTGTAAATTTTGTGCAGATAAAGCAGATGATCCAAATGCAGTTAAAAAGAATTTATTAGACAAAAACACAAAGTAAGATGAGACAAGGAGCACACGAAACGGCCTTTACAGGATAACAACAGACATCTCAGTTTAATATAATAAAAAAGACAGAATAAAGGACAGTCTTTTCTACAAAAACACAAATATTCCAGCTCATCAAACTCTACAGATTGCCATGTAATTTTCTAGTGCTGCTTAATATTTTATAAAGTTCACTTAATAACCTCTAACGTACTTTTCTTTAATACATTTAATGTAAAACCTTAGCTCCACTAGATTATGTCAGTCATAACCCTCCTCTCCATTACTTACTGCTACTACACAGTCAGCAGAATCAGAAACACAAAATTATCTTTTCTTTTTCTTTCTTTATTTTTAAAATAAAATTCAGTTTACTAATTGTTTTATAAATAAACAAACCTCAATTTTCTTAAAATTAAGTGTTTGAATTTAAAAATGGACCTTGACTTAATTTAAATATACAGTAGCTCAGTGTTTTTCAGCTCATTTATCAGCAGGTTAAACTGTGCTGCAGGTGTTCAGTGAATGAGATGCAGGCTCTTGAGCTGAAATACAGCACACTACAGTACAGCAGCTGTTCTGTGGATTCACTACAGAGTGTTCGTCCCGGTTGTGATTCGATCTCTGATATCTACGACAGCAGCGAACAGACTTCATTAAATCACCAACATCAGGCCTCATGAACAGATACAGCAAACAGTCAGCAAGTGGATTCACATACACGAGCAATCGTGCACATCTGTAAAATTTCACAACAACAATACTGTAAACAAAGTCTGTAATAAATTCCAGAATCAGAAAAGGCAGAATGAGAAATGTGTAAGTCAACAGCACCAGGAACAAACTGCCCAAAATTAATTTGCGCTTCAGAGGAGTCATTGATATTGCGCGAGAAAGACCTCGCCAAGTGCCAGCAAAACAGAGAATGATGATGGGGTAGGGAATTAAACACGCTATACACAGGGGTAGAGTATAAAAATAAATATCAGGGGGGTCTATTTCTGCAAAGATCAGAGGCACAAACCAGATGATCACAGAAATAAAACAGGAGAGTTTGAGTGACTGGTGAGATTTGTACCAGATAGGATGAGAAACCAGAAGATATCGTTCAAAAGCAACACATGCCATAAAATACAGACCCACAATCAAAGAATAGAAATATGCAGTATACAGTTTATATGACCGTGAGATTGCTGTTTTTATTAACATATAAATGACCTGTATGAGATCTGAAAGTATCAAATGACTAACAAAAACTGAAGCAGCAGGCCGAGATTTGATGATGAAACACAAGGCGATCAGAGTTAAGATCATGACTGGGATCTCAACGACTGAAAGGACACTGACAAATACAAAGTATGCATAATCTTGTTTCCTTAGAAAATTCTCCCACTCCTCATTGATTCCGATGCTGATGTTATGTTGTTCCATTGTTTCACAAATTCCTGAGAGCAAGCACTAAATAACAAACCAGTCATTAGCTTTATGTAAGAAATGCTTCAATGTCTCAATGTAAAAATTCTTAATTGTAAAAACAGATGGCCTGACATGTTTCTTCTAAATGTTGCCATTCAATGGGTGACATGTGATGTTAAAGGGATAGTTCCCCCTAAAAATGAACATTGTGTCATCATTTCCTCACTCTTGTGTCATTCCAAACCTGAAAAAATCATTCATCTTATGAACACAAATGAAGATGTTTTTTTATGAATTCTGAGATATTTCTGTCCCTCAACTGACATTGAGTGGTTCAGTCAAATTATCTGAAGAGACTTGATCACTTTATCTGATGAACAGATTTCATTTAGGCTTTTATTCACATATTTACACTCATCAGCAAACATAAACAGGACCTAGTTGGTTCTTACGGATCTCAAACGTGCTGCGAAACACACAAATATCACACAACTATCAATTGATCATGATCACTGATTCTTGGAAGCAATTTGCCATGACTGATGTGTGCATTGATTCGTGTTCATCTGTGAATAAAAGCCTCAATTAAATCTGTTCAGCGTATAAATCGATCGAGTCTCTTCAGAAGATGCAGACTGAACCGCTCAATTCATCTGATTTTCTTTATGAACTCTGTGTTGACTGTCAGCGGAGGGACAGAAATCTCTCAGATTTCATTAAATATATCTTCATTTCTGAATGTGAACAAAAGTCTTGCAGGTTTGGAACAACTTGAGGGTGAGTGAATGATGACAGAATTTACATTTTTCGGTGAAATATCCCTGTAAAAGGCTTAAAGTACATTATACATTAAAAAAGGTAAAGTTTAACTTGAAATAAACTTTAAAAATCCCTCTGTCTATAAAATCTTTTATTTAAACAATATTGTAAGAATGTTGTTCTGAATATTCAGTGTCACAGCTGCTAGTGCTTTAATAAAATAGTTCAATAAAGCAATAAATACTGAACAACTTACATTTATGACAGAACTTGGCCAGTTCAGTTGGTTTGCGATTCTTCTTCCACGAGGAAGTCAAAGGAGAACTTTCAGCGTCACATTTTCCACGGCTATGCTGTCGGTCTGATGGAGGACATCGTTCAGATACAAACAAAAGTGAATAAACTTTTAGTCCATTTAGTAGCAAGTTTAACTCTAACATTTCCAACTTGAATAGTGAGATCTTACTGTCCGTTAAGGAGCGAGACGACTGGGGAAGCTGCAGTGAATGCTGTTTATTGAGCAACAGTTGTATGCTGAAATAAGACGAGAGCCGTGAACAGAACACAGTAGCATCAATGACAAATCAAATAAACTTTTCTTGCAGGAATCCACAGAAACGAAGAGAGCATGTGTTGTAATTAAACACACTCAAAGGTTCACTCAGTCAATGCCATATAAATGACTGTTAAACTGTAATTAAAGCTGAAAAAATGGTAGTGAAAAAAATGTTTTGGCTCAACTACCCGAGTACACTAAAATGTTTTCTAGTTTATTGTTCACAGTGTTTTTCACTTCCTCAGTCAAATAAGAAACCTGCAAACACTAAGAGAAAGCACAAATGCTCTGACTTTCCTAATTCTCTGCTTTGTGAACTTAGGATAATAAAACTGAAACTGTGCACACTTTTAATTAAAGGAAACTAGTTTGATTAACTACAAACAATCAGTGATACCAGAGGCTGAAATGCAAATATAGTTAACACCATATGAACTCGTACATGAGATAACATGATCTGCAATCATAATGACAATTACAAGACAGATGATGATGTTTATGAGCTGATCGCCTCATTATTGAACACAACCCCTAAAATGAGAAGTGGCTCAGACAAGGACCTGAAAGAAACCCCCCAAAGCTACATTAAACAATATACACATGATCTTACCTGGATCAGACCGTGGCTTGAAGATGTTCATCAGTAGATGATGGTGTCTGTGAGCTGATGGTCGTTCTTTTATAGTCTGAATTCACTCCAGAATTCAGAATGGAGAGTGATTCTGTCAGATAATGAGCAATTGAACAAAGATGCATTAACATAATGAATGCTTAATGCACATACAACCACAACTTTAAAATGTACCACCACTACATTTGTGATACAAAACCATTACATGAAATAAAAAATAAATAAATAAATAAACAAAGGCGTTTTATTGCAGACAGTGATATTTGTGAAGCACCACATCAGTCAGCTTCAGCTCCAGCTTTGGTTTAGTCAGACTCTGGTTAATCGTGTAGTTCTGCTCTTCAACGATGTTCTGCTAAAGTGCACCTCATTCTCATTACTGGCTCTTGAAATTGTGATAAATGTGAAGATGTGCAAGAATAACTTTATGAGAAACTGACATTTCTGTTTATTAAAGATTTACAAATCATTACAAAATGTATATTCAAAATGATATATATGATGAATTTAAAATTGGTGAAAATTCAGTGGACTGCTTGCACTGAACATCAGGACTCATTTGTATAAAACCTCTCAGAAATGCTCATAAAAATAGCCTTCAGCTTTGACTTAAAGGTGCTGTATGTAAGTTTTTGACTCTACTAAAGCATAAAAATACCATATGTTTGCAGATATGTAAGAAACATGCTAAGTTAACATACTTGTTCATCTAAAAAAACAATACTAGTCAGTTATTCTCCTTTGAAAATATGCGTTCCGGCCCGGAATGTCTGTGATTGTTTTGGTCTGTGAAACCTGCCCACTGCCAGTTTACCCAATTGTATTTCAGCACCCTGGGTTGCCAGTTGGCAGAAAACAGAGTATCTAATTAAAAAAAACAGTATTTAATTTCAGTCATGGAAGCTGCCAAACGAAAGGTGTCAAGAGTCAGTAATCTGGCAACCTGTGTCTGTGTCAAGTCTGAGGGGCCGGGTGAAAAAAACCCTCTCCAATATTTTACATTTGGACTGCAATACCACTATATTATACATTTGGACTGCAATACTTTTATAAAGAAGCTAAAAGCAACTTTCAGTAAAGTCTAAACCTGATTCTTAAAGGGGTCATATGATGCGATTTCAAGTTGTCCTTTCTCTTTGGAGTGTTACATGCTGGTTGTGCATAGATAAGATCCCTGAAGTTGCAAGGACTAAAGTCTCAAAACCAAAGAGATATTCTTTATCAAAGTTAAGACTCTGCCACGCCCCCCTAAAACGGCACATTCAAACCCCACGTCTACGTTATGATGTGGAAATAGACAAAGATGGCAGTCACGAGAACAGACACTGTTCACTGTGCTCGCAGAAAGAGCTGGAAACATAGGAACATTTCTTGCTGCACTTGATTACTATCACAACACAAGAGCTGCATATTTCCCCAAATTCCAACAAATGAAACCAAATTTTATGGCATTACCAAATGCAGAAAAATTAAGTCACATTTTAGGGGAAAATTCCAAAATGATCACAACATCAGCAAGATATGTATCAGCCTGCCACAAACTAACACTCTCAGCCAGTGGACAAAACTGAAGCAAGTTCATTTATTTATCCCCTCTCGGGCTTGAACTGATGGTAAAACTAAGGACACTATTAACTGTCTTTACATTTATTTTGAGAGCTGAATCCCGCGATTATGGAAAGGGGTGTTACATTTCCGACGCGGCTTGTGGTGTTCGGCCAGTCACAATGCACTGTGTCAGTTGGCCAATCAGAGCAGACTGTGCTTGTCGGAAGGAGGGGCTTTGTAGGGGCATAGAGTATAGTATTTAAAAAATAATGTGTTTTTTGAACATTAAAGCATGTCAACATATTCTGTTACACCAAATACACAAAATAACGATCTTTTGAAAAAGCATCAAATGACCCCTTTAAGTGTTGACTGAGGTGACACTTAAGTGTTGTGAACTAAGGACTACAATGATGCCAACACAAAATGGCCGACCTCGACCTCTGAATCAGCCAATAGTGAGTCTGCTCATGTGAAGTCCAATCATTAAATGTAACTACAATAAAATCATTTAATTAAGACACTGAAATATTTTAATATTTAAATGTTTTTTTTTAATGCTTTGCATTGTGCAAAATTATCACAAATTATTACTGATGATGATCAATGATGTGAACATGAGTTCCATCAATGAGCACGTTTACATGCACGTTCTTAAGCCGATGGTTAATAAACTGAAAACACATGTGGTCATGTAAACGCGATAACCCGTTTTCTTTTATCGGTGTAACGGTGTAAGCATAAACTGTTCGCAACAGGTACTTTTTTGCCTCTTACTCCAATTTCGCTCGGCATGTAAACGCAATGACCTGCTTTCTGTCGGATTATTGAAGTGCACATGTGCGATACGTGACAGGAACGCATCGTTTAGTGCAGATTTAAGCGCATCTTGTAAACGCAGCTTACTTGCATTGTCAGGTTACTGATGTGCATGTAAACCAGGAAAACTGGTTATTTTAATAAGCTGATATTTGTGAGTAATCAGCTAACTGGTGTGCATGTAAATGTGCTCATTGGTTCGAACTACTCCAGGAAAGCCCACAATCCTCATAAAAGTGGCTTGTTTTATTTTGTTTTTGCAGCATGGTCTGATGGTCAGTTGGAAAGTCAATGAACTGCTATACAGTAGTGGCCAAACAAAAAAAGGTGCTAACGATTTTGTAAGCATATTGCATAATAGCTTAGAGTCAATTGTTTTATTTGTGAGACATGCCAAAATTGTGTGGTTATAATTTTTTCCCATGCTGTCATACAAAGAAGTTATGAACACATGCAAAAACAAGAGAGGACCAATGAAATATTAATAACTGATTATGTTGCTATGCTGCATGCAGTCAATGCGACAGTGTTGCCAATTTAGTGATTTTGTCACTAGATTCAGTGACTTCCTCGCCCCTTTTGAGACTTTTTTCAAAAGCCTAGCAACAAAATACATTTATTGGACAAACATTAATTAGTTTCCAAGACTCTCCTGCTGATCTATATTTATATTTATATAGATCAGTGAACGTGCCGTTATGATGTCATCTAACAACATTTATTGACTGCTTTAGCTACTTTCAATTGAACGCAGTAGCAACACTGGTTAGTGTTTTTTCTCTTCATATTTTGATGGTTTAAGTGAACGTGAGAGCATATTTTCTTAGCGATAGATTTTATTTACACTGTAAAAACAGCAGGATTATCTGCTATATTCAATTGTTACGCTCTTTCCCAAAAACGCAACAAAATCAGGGAGATGCCGCACACAACCACTGCTTCTCGAAACTAATTTATTTAACTATAAAAAATAAAAATGTATTGTTTAGTAATCAGGCAAGTGCTTGTAAGTAATACACATCACAATAGTCCAAACAAACACCACTAACAACAGTCAGAGTCATTATGACTTTCATTTCTGCAGTTAAAGCATTGTTTCGTAGCGTGGGAGAAGTTGTTGAATTTTTGACTAGGTCAGTAACAAAAACAATACCTTGACGATCAAGCCTGTATCGTTTTATCAACTCCCTGTCATCATATAATCCAACACATTCTTTTGTTAATGGAAAGTGCGCGGTCTCCTCCTCTCCAGCTCTCTTAAATAATTTAGCAGCCTAGTCTTAGCACTTAGGAACCTTTATGAATCACTCTTATTCTTAAGTCTAGGAATAAGAGTAAAATTCATCATTCTTATAATTTTGACACACTTAAGACTAAAACTTTACTCTGAGCGGCTTTATACATACGGGCCCTGGTTTCTCTCTAACCTACATTTGGAACTTCATTTTCAAAAAAACTCAAAATATGCAGGAGTAAAAGATAACACAATAAGAGACTGATTAAAAACTGAACCAAACCGGGAACAGAGGCAGAAGGAGGAAACAAGACACAGGTTACCATAATCCGTAACTATGGAAGCCAAATTATGATAAACTAAGAAATCATGATAACAAATTACATGAGGGCTAAACACTAAAGGTCCGTTCATACCAAGGACGATAACTATAAGATATAATAAAGATAACTATAAAGATACAGTTAATATTGACAGCCAGTTAGAATCTATCCTGCTATAACGAGCTTGAGAATTTAAAGTGGCAGACAAGCATGTGCTTAAAATAAACAGATGATATCGTCCACTGCTGTGGACATTAATATTGTTATTTTTAAAGTTATCATTCTTGGTGTGAACGGGTTTTTCCTCCCTCCCATGTGGCACAGATCAGATATGACCTATGATGTGTAAGCAGGGAACAATCATGTGTATCCTAATATTCTGCTGTATGTTTCAGGCCTCATACATATGTGGAAATATATATCTCATATGAATCAGATACGTGAATATGTAGACAGATATTCCCCTATCAATGTGAGTCATGTGTAATTGAAAAAGCAATAGTGGTGAATGATGTGAACTCAGGTGGACACAAACCGCGATCACATGACTTTTCAGTGATGTAGTGGAGACTTTCTCATCAGTACATCTACTTTGCGTTGTTTGGATAAGTGTACAGTGTAATTGCAGATTTAGATATGGGTCACTATTAAAATAAGATGTAAGCTGGTCATCAATAGCATCAGAAATAGCCTAGGCATCAATACCTGTAGGGTAAATGCAGCCTATACAGACTAGACGTGGCACTTTTAAGTTTATGTGTGCATATGTGTGTGTGTGTGTGTGTGTGTGTTCTTTAAGGCTTCAGGCATAACGATTTTTTAATTTTACCACAGAGTGTTACCCACATCCACTGAGTATCATAACTGGTTTGGTTTCTCTCATCAGAAACCTCTTCCTCTGTTGTTTGGGTGTTTATCCCTCAAGACATTATCAGAAGCTTGATGTTTTAAAGCTTAATAGATTTAGCTGTGGTTGCATATTTCCTGATTTCTCATCAGAATAAATGTATTATGTATGCCAAAAACCACCTCAAATAATACACAGAGATTTACTTTGTCCTACTGAATGGAGCCAATAGTGAGCCTATTTAAATGTTGTTTTTTTAATGCTTTGCATTGTGCAAAATTTTGACAAATTATTACTGATGCTTCATTTTCTATTGGTATTAGAGGCTGACATTTTTTCGGGAATCCCACGGGATGGGAAACAAAATAGCTACGAATCATGTGATTGGGACAGGACAGGAACAAATGTCATCGGGAGTGGGCGGGACCGGGAATAGTAATGATACCCAACTTTATACACAAATATACCTTCTATATAAATAAACTATAAACTGTATATTTTAATTCTGAACTCAATTCTAGTTGCCCTGTCTCGCTCTCCTCCTGTTTGCTCTGGTGTGGCTGGTTAAGTGAATGACGCAGTCCGCGACGGACAAATTTAACGGCTGGTCTATGTGGTAATACAGTACTCGGGCAGGACATCCAAACGCTCACCTATTATTCATCGACCTCAAATATGGCTTTTCATCTGAAAGATATATGTAGTAGCAACTTTACATGGCCGCTCAATATGATGTTAACCTAGAAAAATATGCGCTATTGAAGAGCGCCTGACATCTTGGCAAATTTAAAAGTGCTGGCTAATGCTAAACGTAAATTCAGTAACATTGTTATCCACGTCGACGCTAATGATGTTCTACTTCGCCAGTCAGAGATCACTAAAAATAATGTTAAGAGGTGTGTGAACTTGCAAGTACGATGTCAGACACTGTAATATGCTCTGATCTGCTCCCTGCTTACCGTGGCAATGAGATTCATAGCAGACTGTCGTCACTCAATGGCTGGATGTCTAAGTGGTGCCCACAAAATAACATAGGCTTTATAGACACTTGGAAGAATTTTTGGGGCAGACCTGACCTGTTGAAAAGAGATGGCGTTCATCCCTCCTGGGGTGGTGCCGCTCTTCTCTCTAGAAATATGGCACATAGTCTTAGAGTTTGTACTTGACTAACTGGAGCCCAGGTCAGGAAGCAGACAGACTGGCTAAACCGATCGTCTGCTAACCGCCTAGAAGACAGAAGTCAGTTAATTCTCAGCACATAGAGACTCCTTCACCTAGATATCACTCTATAGAGACTGTGTCTGTTTCCCTAACTAGAAAATACAGAAAACATCCAAACCAAAGTAATAGTAACAATTTAATTGATGTTCAACAAATAAAATACAGATATAATACAGATAAACATGATAAAGCTTGGCTTATTGAATATTTACTTTTTGTAAATGATATGATCACTGACCATAAACTAGATGTGCTTTGTTTGACAGAAACCTGGTTAAAACCAGATGATTACATTACTTTAAACGAGTCTACACCCCAAGATTACTGCTACAAACATGAACCGCGTCCAAAAGGTAAATGGGGAGGTGTTGCTACAATTTATAGCAATATTTTCAGTATTTCTCAGAGGTCAGGTTCAACATGATCTCACAGAATTCCGTGTAATGTTCACGGACTTAATTAACCCCGAATCTGTGGTGGCATCACGGAATCGCCGAAAATTCCATGATGGGCTCACAGAAAAAAATCTGTGATGGGCTCACAGAAGTGATACCAATGTAAGTCAGTGACAGGCATCAGCCGTGCTCCACGCACGGAAACCCTTAGCATCAACATGCCGACGCGATACTGGGAAATTTATCGTCATCATTATTGTTCAGAACTGGGTAGGTTTAGGGTAGGGGTGGGGTCAGGTACTCCAGTGAAAGTATAACTGCATCGGAGTCACTCTTTTTACGTGGTCCGATGCAGCGCTGGTGTTGAACCAGTGAATCCGTGCATGGACCACGGCTGATGCCTTCTGTGAGCACATCACAGAATTTTCGGCGATTCCGTGATGCCACCACAGATTCGGGGTTAATTAAGTCCATGAACATTACACGGAATTCTGTGAGATCAGGTTGTCAGGTTTCAAGTATAATTCATTCGAAGTAATGGTGCTTCATATAACGTTATCCAAAGAAACAAGTATTAATGATAAATCCCCTGTGATGTTTGTGCTGGCTACTGTATACAGGCCACCAGGGCACCATACAGACTTTATTAAAGAATTTTCTGATTTTCTATTGTAGTTAGTGCTGACTGCAGATAAAGTCCTAATTGTTGGTGATTTTAATATCCATGTTGATAATGAAAAAGATTCGTTGGGATCAGCATTTATAGACATCTAAACTCTATTGGTGTTAAACAACATGTGTCAGGACCTATTCATTGTCGAAATCATACTCTAGGTTTAATACTGTCACATGGAATTGATGTCAGTGGCATTGAAATTTGGCAGCAGAGCGATGATATCTCAGATCATTATCTAGTCTCCTGTATACTCCATATAGCTAAAGCTGTAAAGCCAACTCCTTGTTACAAATATGGTAGAACCATTACCTCTACCACAAAAGACTGCTTTATAAATAATCTTCCTGACTTATCTCAGTTCCTCAGCATATCCAATAGCTCAGAACAACTTGATGATGTAACAGGAACTATGGACTCTCTCTTCTCTAGCACTTCAGATACGGTTGCTCCTTTACGCTTAAGGAAGATTAAGGATAAGAGTCCAACACCGTGGTATAATGAGCACACTCGCGCCCTAAAGAGAGCAGCCCGGAAAATGGAGCGCAGCTGGAGGAAAACAAAACTAGAGGTATTTCATATAGCTTGGCGGGAAAGTACCCTATCCTACAGAAAAGCATTAAAAACTGCTAGATCTGATTACTTTTCATCTCTTCTAGAAGAAAACAAACATAACCCTCGGTATTTATTCAATACAGTGACTAAATTAACAAAAAATAAAGCATCAACAAGTGCTGGCATTTCCCAACAGCACAGCAATAATGACTTTATGAACTACTTTACTTCCAAGATCGATACTATCAGAGATAAAATTGTAACCATGCAGCCGTCAGCTACAGTATCGCATCAGATAGCGCACTATAGATCCCCTGAGGAACAATTCCATTCATTCTCTACTGTAGGAGAGGAAGAATTGTATAAACTTGTTAAATCATCTAAACCAACAACATGTATGTTAGACCCTATTCCATCTAAACTACTAAAAGAGCTGCTTCCAGAAGTCATAGATCCTCTTTTGGCTATTATTAATTCATCATTGTCATTAGGATATATCCCCAAAACCTTCAAATTGGCTGTTATTAAGCCTCTCATTAAAAAAACACAACTTGATCCCAAAGATCTAGTTAATTACAGACCAATCTCAAATCTCCCTTTTCTGTCAAAGATACTAGAAAAGGTAGTATCCTCACAATTATATTATACAAATGACCTGCTTCTATCATCTGATCGTGGTTGTATCTCTTTATTAGTTCTACTGGATCTTAGCGCTGCGTTCGACACTATCGACCACAACATTCTTTTGAATAGACAAGAAAACTTTGTTGGCATTAGTGGAAGTGCCTTAGAATGGTTCAAATCGTACTTATCTGACCGCCATCAGTTCGTAGCAGTGAATGAAGAGGTATCATATCGATCACATGTGCAGTATGGAGTACCTCAAGGCTCAGTACTAGGGCTGTTACTTTTCACGCATTACATGTTACCCTTGGGAGACATGGTGTTAGCTTTCACTGTTATGCTGATGATACTCAGCTCTATATTTCTTTGCGGCCCGGTGAAACACACCAAATTGAGAAACTAACGGAATACATAGTAGATATAAAAAATTGGATGACGAGTAATTTTTTACTGCTAAATTCTGAAAAAAACAGAGGTGTTAATTATCGGACCTAAAAACCCCACATGTAATAACCTAGAACATTATCTAACACTTGATGGCTGTTCTGTCAATTCTTCTTCATCAGTCAGGAACCTAGGTGTGCTGTTTGATAGCAATCTTTCATTTGAAAGCCATGTTTCTAGCATCTGTAAAACTGAATTTTTTCATCTCAAAAGCATATCTAAATTGCGATCTATGCTCTCAACATCAAATGCAGAAATGTTAGTTCATGCGTTTATGACCTCAAGGTTAGACTATTGTAATGCTTTATTGGGTGGTTGTTCTGCACGCTTGATCAACAAACTACAGTTGGTCCAAAATGCAGCAGCTAGAGTCCTTACTAGAACCAGGAAATATGACCACATTAGCCTGGTTCTGTCAACACTGCACTGGCTCCCTATCAAACATCGGATAGATTTTAAAATCTTGTTAATTACTTATAAAGCCCTGAATGGTTTAGCTCCTCAGTACTTGAGCGAGCTCTTATCACACTATAGTCCTCCACATCCACTGCGTTCTCAAAACTCTGGCCGTTTGATAATACCTAGAATATCAAATTCGACTGCGGGCGGCAGAGCCTTTTCCTATTTAGCACCCAAACTCTGGAACAGTCTACCTAACACTGTTCGGGAGGCAGACACACTCTGTCAGTTTAAATCTAGATTAAAGACCCATCTCTTTAGCCTGGCGTACACATAACACACTAATACACTTCTATTATTCAAATCCGTTAAAGGATTGTTAGGCTGCATTAATTAGATCAACCAGAATCGGGAACACTCCCCATAACACACGATGTACTCGTTACATCGTAAGTAGAATGGCATCTACGCTAATATTTGTCTGTTTCTTTCCTATTCTGTTTCTCAGTCCGTATCCGATCAGACGGTGGATCAGCACCAAGATATGATGTCTACAGCCCTGATCGTCAGCGGAGACCAGGACACCCGGATGAGCCCCAGAGACATATCCCCAGTGAAGACCTCGATTAAAATACAATAAAACTAAAAATATAACTAAATAACTAAAAATATAATAAAATACCTAACTACATAATACTATTATTGTTAGAAATTGCAACAAAATTAAAATAGAAATATAAACTTTTGAACTGTGGGTTTCGTCTGGTCAGAGGAGAACTGGCCCCCGACTGAGCCTGGTTTCTCCCAAGGTTTTTTTTTCTCCATTCTGTCACAGAGCGAGTTTTGGTTCCTTGCTGCTGTCGCCTCTGGCTTGCTCAGTTGGTGACACTTAATTTCTAGCGATTATCGCCGATTTGATTGCACAGATACTATTTAACCCTCTGGGGTCGACAAACGCGTATACGCGTTTTGAGGCAGATTTTCCTGATGAAATGAGCTTGAATTACTCTGCCATTTTTGATCGTACAGATAAGAGCAATACACATGCAAACATGTACATCCATCTTGGTCACATATTATTGTACCACAGTTTGTGCTGAATACAAAAAAAATTACATGTTGGTCAATAGTATGTTTTAAGTAGCTGAAATAAGCACAAATATCAGGGCATGTCAAAACATCTCAAGGGCCCCAAAATGACCTCAGACCCCAGAGGGTTAAACTAAACTGAGCTAGACAATGACATCTCTGAATTCAATAATGAAATGCCTTTAACCGAAAATTGAGTGTTTAATCTTACCATTATACATTACTGACACTATATCTTTCAATTTGATACTGTTAAGTGCTTTGACACAATCTGTATTGTTAAAAGCGCTATATAAATAAAGGTGACTTGACGAACCAGAACATAACAGAAAAACACATTACACTGTCAGAGAGTGCAAGCAATTTTACATTTATACACAGCTCAACAGGTTCACTGGAGAGGCGAAAGCAAGTTAACCCCCAAAAAGGGAATAATTTTAATTGGTGGCCACAGATAATTGTTCTCTTTATTCTACCTGACAGATTTGTCTTTAGTTTTTTATTAGGGTCCTTGTCACTTTCTGTAGCAGGAGGCAGTACCTGCAACCCAATCAGGTGGCATCCTCCAGGATGGCACATCCATACGTGCTGTCACAAGGAGGTTTGGTGTGTCTCCCAGCACAGTTTCACAGTATTATGGAGGAGACACCAGAGGACTGTTGTACAAAGCTTTTTTACACAGGTAAGTTTACATTTAGTTTGAGCAATTTAGTTTTACATTTAGTTTCAGGCTCAAGAATGTTGAATTGATTGGGTTTCGTCACCATGGTAACTTACACTAGCTACCCTGCTCCAGAGCAGGTTTTATTCTGGGTTAGAGATCACAAACCCAAACCGGACCAATCAGCTCTGAGCAAAGTGACATATTTATCTGATGCAATAAAGCCACTTCCTCTATCTCTCACTCCAAATTCAAGCAGTTTAAAGTGAAAGAATTGGAACAAAATTTCCCATCTTTTGCTGATAATTATTTATTATATTCATTCCATACACATTAGTGTGTTGTACAAACTGTAAATGTATTTTTTGCTAGTAGTTAAGTGTATTTAAGTCTGAAACCTGAAGTAAACCCTGAAAAGTACTGACCGTGTATGTCTCTGGCAGTTGATCACATAATGCACAAACCTTCTAATCACACCTGTGTAATCATACGCATCAGAGTTAAACACAGGTAAACACAAGCTTTGACCTTGTTATTTTATCAACAGTAACACAATGAGCAGCAAAATAGCTTGATACTTTCACTAAAACATGTGAGAGGAATTTACGAGCCAAACTCCTCCCGAGCTCCCAATTATTTTTAAAAATGCTTAAAAATTTGGGAAGTCGGGCCAATTATGACCAGTGTATATGCTCTCCAGTATTACCAAATCATATACAAACACATCACATACACTAGATCTATGTATATTATCATAGATCAGTGGCTACTCTCACGAATCCAGTCCGTGGCCTTCCATCTGATTGCCACCAGAGGTCGCCCTTCAATTATATTGACTCTCACACCACACAGACTGTTATATGTCACTCTGGACTACATTTCCCATGTTCCATTGCACTGATTGGATTCACATGCAGTCAATCACACACACACACTATATTACACCCACTCAGATCCTTGTCAAACTGATGAGTATTGTTTAGCGTTTATCACTCTCCAAGTGATAGCTACGTTATAGAGCTACATTACATATGCAGTTTTCTGAGTCTAAGTCTAGTTTAATCCTGTTTATTGCCATTCGTGTCTTGATCCTAGCCTGTGTATCTACACACTAAAAAAAAAAGGTTCTTCAGCGGTTCTTTGGGGAGGTTGAGGTGCTATATAGCACCGCTACCGTATAAAGAACCTGTTAAGCACCTGTATGGTTCTTCAGCGGTTATTTGGGGTGGTTAAGGTGCTATATAGAACCACTGCCGTACATAAAGAAGCCATTAAGCCAGCCATTAAGTTTTTTAACTGTATTTGCACTTGAATGGGATTAATGCAGAATACAAACTCCAAATATAGGTTACCATACTTGCCCACACCTCACTTCATTATACTCCAAATTTTGTAATTGCAGTAAATTAAACTTAATTTACCAATTGTACATCAGATTATAATATATCTATATGCACACACACACACACACACACGTCTGGTTTGCTATCCTTGTGGGGACTCTCCATAGGCGTAATGCTTTTTCTACTGTACAGACCGTATACTCTATTGCCCTACACCAATCCTACACCTAAACCTACCCCTTACAGGAAACTACAGGCATTTTTAGATTTTCAAAAAACTTAATTCTGTGTCATTTATTAGCTTGTTTACCCGTGGGGACTAGGGGTGGCACGGTACACCGATGTCACGGTTCGGTACATACCTCGGTTCGGGGTTCACGGTTCGGTATGATTTCGGTACAACGGCGGGGTGGGGGGGGGGGATCTACTATGCTCAGTTTCTTTTCATTTATTTTGAACAGACAGTAGGGCAAATAAAAAAAAAATTCCATCTAGATGTGAAAATACAAAATATTATTACGTTATATATATATAATCTGTTTTGTTTTTATTGTGAGTGTACACAAATAAAAGCAGACCTTTATACAGTGATTATTAATAAGACAATGTGTGTTTAAAGTTGATTCTGCTGGTATAAGGAAACAGTTGAAGTGATCGCGCCGGAGCGCGAGCACGCACGCAAGCACGCACGCACGCACACACACACACACACACACAAAACACATCAGTTCCAGCATTGCTAACTTGACAACGCAGTTGGTACTTTATCAAAATAAAATTCATTGAGCCAAACATCAGCGCGCGCGCCTCTGTGTCACCGTTGGAACGCGACTGAAGTACAAAACCTATTCAGATACCTTACATCGCAAATATGGAAATATTATGCAATATTTGGATTTGTGCCGAATGAGAGAGGTAACGTTAGGATACTCGAGCACAAAGCTCCTTTTCGCAAACAGTTGAGTGCGCAAGCCTTTAAAGTATACTCAGTCAACGTGAGAGACGCGTTCAGAATCAGCACATAGTCTATATGTATGTTCACGCGAAACTGTCTGAGGCAAAACTGTCTGAGCACGGGGCTACATTGCGCATGCGTCGAACCGTGCGACGCACACACGAACCGAACCGAGACAAGCGAACCGAACGGTTCGGGCGTTTTTTCATGTACCGTGCCACCCCTAGTGGGGACCTCAATTTAGGTCCCCACCGTGATACGAGTTCCCATGAGTTTGTGTGTATTCAGGTTTAAGAATAGAAAAACAGGTACACACACACCATACACAATATTTTTTATTTAACCCTTTAAAACCTAAGGGTAAAATAGGTCATTTTCATATATTTTGTTTATCTGACTGTAAAATTCTAACAGAATGTGCTATTTTCAAGTGAAAGGTGTCATTTTTTTTCAGAAAACAAATGGGTTTCAAAAAAGTACAGTTTTTGACTATTAATCTTGTGTGGTGGGTTTGTAAACAGAATTTAAATAGACAAAAATAAAAAAAAACAGGAATAATTTTTCTGTTTTTTATTTGGAAAAAAAGAGAAAAATCATGATCGAAATAATCCAACACTTCTTACTTCAAACCCTAATCCTAACTATAATACATATATACAAGTATTTTTGGGACAATGGGTTGCACAGTTTTCATTCAGGAGGCTTTTTTTGTTCATACACGCACAAATTTACACGTACATGCATGCACCCATATGTTTACACGCATGGAC
Source organism: Onychostoma macrolepis (assembly GCF_012432095.1). NCBI lineage: Eukaryota > Metazoa > Chordata > Actinopteri > Cypriniformes > Cyprinidae > Onychostoma > Onychostoma macrolepis. The sequence goes on along the minus strand of NC_081157.1, from coordinate 10,810,360 downwards.
TCATTATAGCGATGCACACACCACATGTGAAAAAGTCTCACTCAGCCTGCTCCCAAAGTCTCATCAAAAATCATCCTAATCGGCACTTGTGCTGTTTACTCCTCCTTCACCATGTTTTTGTTCATTTTGTTTATTATTTTATTCAATCCAAAACTCTGTGCTCCCTATCTCTCCATTCAAATTCTCCCTTCCCACTATCCCGGAAATCTGCTGTCATTTGTTGACGGAGCGCAAGAAATTAACCATATATTAATAGAGCGTAATAAGCCATATATTGCTTAAAAGCGCAGGTTGTCTGCTGTCAGGAGCAATTTGAATGATTTTGATAGTGCAAAAGGTAGAAGAGTTATGGTAATGTCTGGTTACGTATGGTAACCCTCGTTCCCTGATGGAGGGAACGGAGACATTGTGTCGAGTGTACGACACTAGGGGTCGCTCTTGGGAGCCCAAACACCTCTGACATCTTTGAGAAATGGCCAATGAAATTGGGTGTGCAGAATTTGCATAGCTGGCCACACCCGGATATCTGAGTATAAATAGGCAAGTGTAGCTTCTGCTCACTCGTTCTGTTCTGAGGAGTCGAGAAGCGTCTCAACCCACTCAGAGGCAGTTCAGGGTTGTGGCAGGGAGGACACAATGTCTCCGTTCCCTCCATCAGAGAACGAGGGTTACCATACGTAACCAGACGTTCCCCTTCTGTCGTTCACTTCGATGTTGTGCCACGTGTACGACACTAGGAGTCCCTATGGAAAATGCCACAACTGCCGAACTGCGTCACGAGTCCATGGGGGCGCAGATGTTGACAAGCCAGCGTGTCATGACCAAATGCACCTCTCCTCCTCGTAACCTTCCAAAGCCCAAGACTTAAGACCTCACTCTCCTACAACCGGGAGAGTCACGATAAAGGCAAGGTCCCCTCAGCCGTAGCCTTTTCCCTATATTAATACTCACCATAATATATTCAGCTGGCAGTCTTGATGGTGAACGTTGGGACAGTGACTATTCCTCCATGGGGGAAAGCCACTACGGAGATCACATCCTACCCAATGGGGAGGTAACATTTGAAGATCCACCTATGGACTTACAGAGGAAGTACCACACAGGGAGGATTCTGAGGTGGGCTCCGCGTAAGGGGAGATCTACCAAAACTCAGAACCCGTTGACAGATTAAATGTCTGTCTAGGGGAACACTGAACCTCAGGGGTTACTCAGTGGAGAATACACACACGGGGGCCGCACGAGGAGCCGCTACCTGTGGAGCACTAACCCAATACGAGAGTTCACTCAAGGGGACTTACCTCGTAATGGGTTCTAATAGCGAATTCCTCCGCCGAACTCCGCTAAGTGGAGTGCTATATGATGGAAAGGTAGTCCAGAGTTCATAAAGGAACTTAAGCTGGACTGAATAAGCGTATAACTCTGGACCCAGATAAGAAGCCAGTGCTGAAGCGGTCTCATATGCATCAAACCCAGCGGCGTGACCGCGGCTGAGGATGCCATATGCCAGGCTTGACTGCACCCTTCTGTAGAAAGGTTGCAACCTCCGCCCGAAGGACAGAAGCACTCTTGCCTCGAACCGAGGTGAACAGAATGCCTCTGTACTTGGGCGGGGGCACCTGGCAAACTGAATCGCATAACCGAATCGAATGGTTTTGAGAAGACATCGTGAGGGATTGGAGAGGCTTAGCCAAGCATCCAGATACCCTGCCAATGGTCTCAGGGGAACCAGTTCCGACATACCGGGCAGGGTTGCTGTGGCTGATCGGAGTGAAAGGCACAGTGGTAGGACGTGAAACGTCCTGTAACACGCACCGTGTCTTGTCCATGGTACCTGTCACATGCGCCACTGACGGATGAGGGAACATGAGTTCGCCAGCATGCGTCAAGTGGGCTGGGTGACAGATTTCCTGCATCTGAACGTGAGGAAACAGAGTGTCTGTGTCCAAACAGGTTCTGATGCATGGTGTCAGCGTTAGGCCCTCTCACATGGGAGGGCCAATAACACTGTGTGTGTGACCCAGAGAAGAAGGAAATTGCTCTTTTATTGACCATGTGGTGGCTATCTGCCAAGTGGCAGACAGCCGTGTTGGAGCCGAATCCACCTCCTGTCCCCCCGTCGGTAGTGGATCCGGGCTGGCCAGATAGTCCCTCCTCCCTGGGTCGCCTGTCTCAGGAACGCTTAGTGGCCCTACGAGGGTTCCTTGTGGCCTGATGACGGGCTGACGGTGCCACCTTCCTGTGAGTGGTGGGCCGTTGGTCAGGCTTGACTGGAGGTCCAGGCTGTCGCGGGGCCTCTTCAATCCTCGCAGGGGGCTGTCCCCGGTGACGAGCAGACGGAGGTTGCTGACTCGGGAGTGCAGGGGCAGGACCTGACCCGCGCCGAGGCAGGATGTGAATGATGGCCTCCGTCTGCTTTGTTACTGTGGAGAACTGCTGGGCAAATTCTTCCACAGTGTCACCAAAGAGACCAACCTGTGAAATGGGGGCGTCAAGAAAGCGAACTTTCTCGGCTTCCCGCATTTCGGCCAGGTTGGGCCACAGGTGGCGTTCCTGGACTACCATAGTAGACATCGCCCTTCCTCGTGCAGCTCTTTCAATGCCTTGGCCTGGTAGACCTGCAGGATGGCCATAGCGTGCAAGGCGGATGCAGCTTGTCCAGAGGCAGTGTAAACCTTCACCACTAGGGACGAAGAAAACTTACATGCCCTGGACGGGGGTCTCGGGCGGCCCTGCCAGGCGGTGACGTTTTGCGGGCAAAGATGCACCGCAATTGCTCTCTCCACCTGGGAAACTGTATACCCCCTTGCTGGTCACCCGTCGAGGGTGGTCAGCTCCTCGTGCACTTCCGGGAAGAAAGGCACCGAGGCCGAACGCGGCTTAGAGTCGCGCTCGGCCCCAGAAACCAATCATCCAGCAGTGAACGCTCGGGGCAGGGTGGGAGAGACCACTACAACCCAATGCTCTTGGCTGCCCGGGCAAGCATGGCTGCCATCTCAGCGTCAGCCTCGGACTGAGGCCCAGCACCCATAGGGGCCGAGTCATCCACTTCCAATGGCTCGAGCCCGCTCTCTGATGCTGTGATCGACAGCTCGTCCTGCTACAAGTAGAAGGACCAGAGCGGCAAGCAGCCGTAGTGACTCGGGGTCTTTTGGCGAAGAACCCGAGCTGCGAGCGCAACGTGCCGATAGGAAGTGGGGCACGACCCCTCCACGAGCACTGCCTCAGCGTGAGCATGGCCCAAACAGCGGTTGTGCCGGTCTTCCATCGTGACATGCCAACCGCACCCAGAAACACATGGACAGAAAGGCATGACGAATCACACAATCCGACCGTGTTTTTGCTCTTTTATAAGTTTGCTCTTTCAGAGGAATTGCTTCTTCCAGAGATCGCCGTCGAAGCACCCACGGATGCTCTCACAACACTTAGCCGGGTTTAATATTTAAATTAGTTTGATGATCTGAAACATTAAAGTGTGACAAACATGCAAAAAATTTTTATCAGGAAGGGGTCAACAATTTTTTCTATTTCAAAAGTACAAATTTACACACTACTGTTTGTAAAGTAGTGTATCGATTGAAACTGGATAGGATTCAGAGTTACCCTTTGTACTAGTAAAAAAAAAAACATTACTACATTATTGTGATACAGAAAAGAAAAAAGAAATATGGGTACAAAGGCAAACAAAGGAAACCCACCTCAGCCATTGTAAGGCCATGATTGACAACATGGTCCACAGTGGTTCTTATTTCATCTGATATGTGCCTATGTCCTTAGCCTGTTTTGCCTCTGTACCCTTCCACCATGCATTCTTACTTCTATTCCTTCTCTCAGCTGTTGATCCTGATCATTTCCTGGACGTTCATCAAATGTCAGAATTTGTAACTAGTGTGGTGTCCTCCGTCTATATACTTTCCAATTGAAGGTTCATGAGATGCACCTCTGAGCTATTTCAGAGAACTGGTTTCACCTCCAGTCAAGATTCACCTCCACAATTTATGGCAAATTTACAAAAAGTCTAAAAGAAATGTGTAGAAAATATGTTTGACAGTTTACGACAACTAGATCAACAATTTTGCATTTAATGACTTATACGATAAACTAATGACTAGATGTTTTGAGGGGTAAGACTATTTGACTACTAGTATAGACTAGTTGAGAGAACTACATAATACATTTTGAGCAACATGACATTAGCCACATGTCAGAAACCACAGACAAATGCACATAATCACTTGCATGAATGTACCAAAGTAATTGCAGCTTGTTCATGAATGAGAAACTGCTTTTATGATGTGCACAAGTGACTAGATGATGTGGAGGTTGAACAAGTAGTTTTGAGAATTTCATTTCTGATCTGAGAAATGCATCAAAGTGACTGATAAAAACTGTAATTTTTGTTTTAAGATCTTTTGAAGTTGGTATACCACATTGGCTGTGTATAACTATGTATAATACCTGTGTAGGATGGAATAACAAAGCTGGTTAACAGGATGTTAAATAACTAGACAATAGAGTCTGGTGAGACGTTTCATCAGAAGGGAGCTACTCCAAGACATCACTCCCTTTAAACTGACCAAACTCGACACTGATGGCCAGAAGAACTGGGTCAGTGCAAGCCACACTGACATTGGATTGGGTGCTGACTCTGTTCTTAAGGTAATGCATTGTTACTGTTTTATATGTATACATGAACTTAAAACTACACTGCATTCATTCCTGATATATTACTAACATGACACACGCTGTCCTCCTTGGTAGGCTCTTCAGAGCAACCTCACTGCCCTCAAATTTAGAAGGGACTGCATAATCTGTCTCTCCAGAATCTTTAAGAAAATGCAAGAAAAGAGCCCTTTGAAATACTCCACTGTCAGGCAGATAGCATGCTTAGACTCCTCCATCATAAGCAGAGACCCGGAATGGTGCAAGGGAAAGATGAAGTCTCTAGTTCAAAGATTTCTTCAGGACAAGCAGTTGGCAGGAGTTTTAGCTGGTATAGGAGTATTACAGGGAATAGCTTCAAAATAAAGGTTATCCACAGCTCAGTATGCATAAGCTATGTTCTCAGTATATACTATTGTCACAGGCCGGGGTGGCCTCCTCCCGGGTCTCACACCACCCCTATGGAACGTACCACCTCGAGGAGTTACCCAAAGACACGAGACCGGACAAAGTAATCAGTGTGGGAATTTATTGAATTAAAATAGGCTAACTATTAACTAAAAGGCATAGGCTAATCCAACTCTCCTCTTCGTCAGGCTGCGGGGGGGGAGTTTCCCACAGAGGGTTCACACAGCGGTTCCTCTTCGGCAGCCAGAGGGAAGTATTAGAGCAGACACTGGTAAGGGGGTTTACACAGCAATTCCTCTTCGGACAGCCAGAGGCAGGTAACGGAGCAGACACTGGTAAGAGGGTTCACACAGCGGTTCCTCTTCGGCAGCCAGAGGTAAGTATTAGAGCAGACACTGGTCAGGGGGTTCACACAGCAATTCCTCTTCGGACAGCCAGAGGCAGGTAACGGAGCAGACACTGGTAAGAGGGTTCACACAGCGGTTCCTCTTCGGCAGCCAGAGGCAGGTAACGGAGCAGACACTGGTAAGAGGGGTTCACACAGCAATTCCTCTTCGGACAGCCAGAGGCAGGTAACGGAGCAGACACTGGTAAGAGGGGTTCACACAGCGGTTCCTCTTCGGACAGCCAGAGGCAGGTAACGGAGCAGACACTGGTAAGAGGGTTCACACAGCGGTTCCTCTTCGGCAGCCAGAGGTAAGTATTAGAGCAGACACTGGTAAGAGGGGTTCACACAGCAATTCCTCTTCGGACAGCCAGAGGCAGGTAACGGAGCAGACACTGGTAAGAGGGTTCGCACAGCGGTTCCTCTTCGGCAGCCAGAGGTAAGTAATAGAGCAGACACTGATAAGAAATGCACACAGCGGTTCCTCTTCGGCAGCCTGAGGTAAGTATTAGAGCAGACACTGGTAAGGGGGTTCACACGGCAATTCCTTTTCAAGTCAAATAATAATCAGGTACTCACGCCAGGAATCTCCTTCAGGGTAAACAGCTCAAGAGACAGATAATAATTCCTGTTCAGGTCAGGGAGTCAAACAGCAATGCATGAATATTCAACAATCCTCTTCAAATCAGATGATGAGCAAGTACTCACGCCAGGAATCTCCTTCAATGTGAACAGCTCCAGAAACAAATGATGCTTCCTCTTTGAATCAGGGAGTCAAACAGCAATACATGGATATTCCACAAATCCTCTTCCAATCAGACAGGATGGAGCTGCACTCCTGTACAGCATACACTCAACACACAGCAGTTAGTAGTTTCATTTCGGCACATGAGACCAACAAGTAGGTCAACTGGGGACACGGGCAGACACAAAAATACAATATCCCCACCGGTGCATGCAGCAATCACTTCAAATGGTCACACGTGTTCACTTCACACTAAGCACTGCAACTCACAACAACTCACAGTGAAATAGGTCTCCACTCGCGGTCCCAGCCGACTCCCTCCTCTCCATTGACGAAACTATACATCCAAAACTCCCTTCCTCAGTTAGTATTTTCTCCCTTTATAGATCCAGATACATCAAACCGCTGATTTAAGGCTCCTTCCTCCTAACGTGCAGTCTCTCTCCGCTCTGTGTGGTCTCAGTGTTTCTCCCAGAGTAGGTTCCTGCTCTCTCCATACAAACATCTCCTTTTATAATCCCCTTCGCGCACCCAATCTCTCTCGCGGCTCAATCTCCGCTCATTACCCAGCTGACGCTCATCTCTTCGTTTAATAACTCCGCCCAGACACAAAACATGGGGGAAAAACCGGAACCGGCCCGGTGTTGCATCGAAATCGCTCCCACAGGGAAACAACATTCGGCAAAATAGTTCCGCTTCGTCACCCCGTGACACTATTGTAAGGGTTAATAGGTAATGTAACCATAAATCAATTTAGCTCAAAGGGAATCATTTATGATTTTATAGGGAATTTGAACAGAATCACTGTTTTACAGCTGATCACTGAGTCAGCCAGCGATTCATCGAACAAGCCATATAACATTAATTCTGCACTGGATATTAAAATCCAAAATAAATAATAATAAACACAGTAACAAAATCGGCAGATTAAGACATTAACTTGTAAGCACAAAACACAAGATACTTATCTTTTCTATATAAATAAGAGTTTATTTATATAAACCTAAGACATAAACTAATCTAACACATGAACACACGCATTCACACATTCACAAGTTGCAGAAAGAGAGAAAGTGATGAAAAGATGAGTTTAAGAGAATGAAAATGTGATATCCCAAGTTATAGCAATATGTGCAATTTGCATAGATCTGAACAACCATCAATCATTTAATTAACCCTCACATTGAGTTTCTCAATGAGGCTAAAATTTATATTAAATGCAACAGCTCAGTTAGAATCTGGAAGTTACTTGCTTGCGTTGCCTTTGTGTTACAGGGATTCCCTTCTGTCATCGTCGTTGCAGGAAAGGGGTTTTCCCGAGTTGGTGATTGGCTGGAAGTTCAATAGTCTTTGAAGTGATGTCTTGGGAAGCCAATGGTTGTGCATTGGCTGAAGATGGATTTGGAGTCAGTTGCTGGTTGAAGTTTGAAGCGGGTGCAGTCGGAGCTGGACTTTGTGGCAAACTTAACTTTTGAACACGAAACTCAACAGAAAGAAAAGAAACTAAAGTAAAAGAATAAAATGAGACTAGGTGGTTTTTCTTCTCATTGTGGTAGCAGCTGGCGTGCAGGCCGAAGCACACTGGAATGGTGCTCAAAGAGCAGTGTCAAAACGCTGAGAGAAGCTGGATTTGAAGAAGAGCGCAGAAGGGAGAATGGCGATTTTATGGTGTCCTGAGTTTTTAAACTCGGCTTTTGGAACACCTCTAGGATCAAAACGAGTCAGACAAAACTAAGATTCGATCAGAACATCGAAACATGAGGAGCCGAAATTCCAGAAAGCCCAACAGGACGTCATAAATCTGTCCATGGTACTCTGGTGCCATGAGTCTGTAGCAAGCCTAACCAACAAGCTTCTTTCACAGAACAGCTCGCAACATTAAGACAAAAGAACACTTATTGATAAGTCCAACGCAGGAAGGAGATCATCAAATTTGGGGTAAATAATCAAGATTAATGGTCAAAGAGATGGCCATCACATGTGTTCCACAAGAGAAATTACGAGCTTCTTTAGACTGACTTTTCCCCCACCATACAAGACAAAGACTGAGACTGAAATTCTTTAGGAGACCTTTTAACCTCACTCTGGTCTTCACCGAACATATCCCTATGTCCTACATAGAACTACACAGAGACTTTATTTTTCATATGCATATAAAATCATCCTAAAAGGACATTTCTAGGCATAACACTATATTATGTATGTAACCACACATTATGTATGTCTTTTTAATAACTATTGAATAACTTTAAGGTTTATTCGTGTTTGGTATGTATGAGTTTGACAATTCTAGCTTGAAACGTTTCTTCCAATTGATTCTTTGTCAAATGTATCATATTCTGGTTATAGAAATCACATCCAAAAATATACTTTGCAAGAGTGTGTAAAATTTGGACCATGTGACTGATAACATGCTGATTTATGATGGAAGGAACAACCCTAGCTAAGATAATAGCCTATCTAATTGGTCAAGACACCAAATGGGATGTGTCCAGAAGCCGAGTTTAAAACTCAGGACACCATCAAATCTTCCCTTCTTGCCCTTTTCTCTTTTGCCACCGCGTTTTGACGCTGCTTTTTAGCGCTCTTTGAGTGTGCTCTGGCCTTCAGGCTAGTTGCTACTTAACACCACGATGAGAAGAAAAACCACCTAGTCTCGTTACATTCTTTCTTTCTTTTATTTTAGTTTATTTTACGTTGCGAGTTTCATGTTCTCAGTTTAAGTTTTGCCGCCACGCCTTGTCTCTGAGTTCAACTCGAGCCTGTGACTGCCTCAAGACTTCAACCAGACCAACTCCGCATCCTCAGCCAATGCCCAGCCATTAGCTTCCCAAGACATCACTTCAAAGACTACTGAACTTCCAGCCAATCACCAACTCGGGAAAACCCCTTTCCTGCAACGACGACGACAGAAGGGAATCCCTGTAACACAAAGGCAACGCAAGCAAGTAACTCCAGATTCTGGCTGAACTGGTGCATTTAATATAAATTTTAGCCTCATTGAGAAACTCAATGCGAGGGTTAATTAAGTGATTGATGGTTGTTCAGGTCTCTGCAATAGCACATATTGCTATAAACTTGGGATTTCACTTTCTCATTCTCTAAAGTCATCCTTTCTCTCTTTCTGCAACGTGTGAATGCTTGTGTTCATGTGTTAGATTAGTTTATGTCTTAGGTTTATATAAATAAACTCTTATTTATATTGAAAAGAGAAGTATCTTGTGTTTTGTGCTTACAAGTTAATATCTTAATCTGCCGATCTTGTTACTGTGCTTATTAATAGTGTTTTCACTATATTTTGGATTTTAATATCCAGTGCAGAGTTAATGTTATACGGCTCGTTCAGTGAATCGCTGCCAACTCAGTGATCAGCCGCAAAACAGTGATTCTGTTCAAATTCCCTATAAAATCATAAATGATTCCCTTTGAGCTAAATTAAATTATATTTATGTATCAAACCCTACACCTCCGAACTGGTGTGTTGACCAATTAGATAGGCTATTATCTTAGCTAGGGGTGTTCCTCCCATCATAAATCAGTTTGTTATCTGGTCACATTGTCCAAATTTTACACGCTCTTGTAAAGTATCATTTTGGACATGATTTCTGTAACCAGAATATGATACATTTGACAAAGAATTAATTGAAAGAAACGTTTCAAGCTAGAATTGTCAAGCTCATACATACCAAACACGACTAACCCTTAAAGTCATTCAATAGTTATTAGAAAGACATACATAATATGTGCTTAAAACATGATAGTCTAATGTGTGAGTTACATACATAATATGGTGTTATGCATAGAAATGTCCTTTTAGGATGATTTTATATGCATATGAAAAAGAAAGTCTCTGTGTAGTTCTATGTAGGACATAGGGACATGTTCAGTGAAGACCAGAGAGAGGTTAAAAGGTCTCCTAAAGAATTACAGTCTCAGTCTTTGTCTTGTGGGGAAAAAGTCAATCTAAGGAAGCTGGTGATTTCCAGCGTGGAACACATGTGATGGCCATCTCTTTGACCATCAGTCTTGATTACTTGTCCCAAATTTGACGATCTCCTTCCTGCGTTGGACTTATCAATAAGTGTTCTTTTGTCTTAATGTTGCGAGCTGTTCTGTGAAAGAGGCTTGTTGGTAAGGCTTGCTCCAGACTCATGGCGCCAGAGTACCATGGACAGATTTATGACGTCCTGTTGGGCTTCTCTGGAATTTTGGCGAATTTCAACGACTTGATACTTTTCTTCATCAAACTCTCAATGCGTCTTTTCCTGAGCTGTGGAGTTTCTTTCAACGCCTTTTTTGTTATCTCATGGGCAAGCTACGGTAAAGAGAGTCTTCTCCGTGAACAGGAAAGTAGAAACTCACAACATAGAAGAAGAAACTGTTGAGGCGCAGAGACTTGTCTGTGACCAAGTAAGAGCTTCTGGGGGGGTTCTCAAAGTGTCCCTCACAAAGGAACAAAAAAAAATCTCCACATCCACACATACATACACAACCATGGCAACGACAATCACAGAAACAAGCGAAGATGACACACAAGCATATTCAAGCAAAAGCCAACACGGATAAGTTGTGTGAAACAAAGCAAAATCAACGTTACTCACCAATCAAAATGAAACAACACAACCTCGGCATCTGATTTGAGCCCTTCCCGCTCCTTGAGTTCACTCCACCGCTGGAAAGCTACTCTGATATTTACACGGGTCCTACCTCTTGCCGGATCATAACCCTTCTTTTTAATGTTTTGTTTCTCTGATAGAAACATATAAATGCTATAAATTACTAGCCTACTTTAAAACGAAATAATTCAAATCAAAAATTAAAAACTCTTTGTAATCTGTAAAGATGCATTTCTCTCTATAAAGGCACGTTCAATGAGGATATGGGGAGTCAGGATCGTCAACTTCATGCTATTTTTTTTTGGGCTGCTGTGCCAAGATTGTGTTTGCATGCAGTGCCTAGCCTACAGCGGCATTTTACTTGAAAAATAACTAGGCCTAACTAAATAAATATGATTAACGTATTTTAAGAATAATGTCAAAATTAGGATAATAAAAACGTTATATTGCGTGAAGTTGATGTGAAAATTACACCTATACTCCGCCAAAAAAAAACTTAACACAAAAAATGCTATAAAAGTTCTGCATATAAACCTAGCGCTGTGTTTATGGTTCGCTGCACAATGCAGTCTTTTGCCATTTAATACCTGCAGACTGCAGCTGATAGAAATGCTTCTCTATCACTGCGCGTCCTGCCCCTCACAACACAGACCGTAAAGGCAGACTGCAGTTGTTGTCATTCATCGTAACGAACGAAGTGTAGAGACGATGTAAATAATATATTTAGTGTGCAGTGTAGAGAGCTTAATTCATTAAAATGGAAGTTTGTGAGATAGCGATGAACGGAGGGTAACAGCTTTTTAATGATTATAGAGAGTTTGCAAATGTGAAATTGAATTTATACAACAGTTTTTGATTTTATACAAAAGTTAATATTAAGTGACTTACATTTTAGGAACACTGTCTATTTTGCTCTATTTCATCAACAAAAATATGGTTAAAAAACAAAGTCACAGCTGAGCCTCTGCGCAAGTCTTTGACACAGTGCTGTTTCATTTACGAATGAATCTTTGCTTTTGAACAAATCTATTGAGTCAATGATTCAATGGCCCATTCATAAAGAGAGTCACTTGCTTCGTTCCTAAATGAATCAGCCGTTTGAACGAATCGATTGAATGAATGATTCAGTGACAAAGACAGTGGCTTGATGCCACCTACTGGCAGTTTCTGTTTCATTTTTAAAATATAAATTGAGTCATTTAATTCATCGAAATTTATATATTTAAAACATTAATCTCATAACACTGTTATTATGAGATGTATTAATGCCACCTCTGAATCTTTAATTTCTTAAATTCTGTAAATATTCCTTACTGCCACATTTGTGCTCTTCTGTGCCATGCAAAGATTAATTGTTGATGCTGATTTCATTTGACTGGAAACTTATTCTTCCTGATTGTTATATCTTATTATTTTAATTGAATTTATTGTTTAGTTAACATTTTTTGATAAAAGTTTATAAAACTAAATTTTTTGGCACAAAAGATGACATACATTTAATAAAGTTAGAAAAATGGCATTACAAAGGTTTAAAAAAAAAGAAGAAAAAAAGAAAGAAAACCTTTAAGGAGTAAAATATCAATAGGAAGGTTAACTTCTGGGTCATTCCTGGGATTCGGTAATATTTCAGTCCCCCAGAGTTTCTAAAGTGGTGGTTCACCAAAATGAATTGTTAGAAGCTGTTCACAAAACTTTGGGATGCCCATTATAATTAATAAAAATAATTATTGCATTTTTACATTTTTTGCATAAAATCTTATATCTATCTTAAACCAAGCATTTTGTAATGAGTTTGTACTTAGAAAATTATTAACAAAATGTGCATAGTGTCTGTGATTTTTGGCAACAACGTAAGCATTTACTTGTGTTCCTTTCTTGTGCAAAATATTTGATAAAAAAAACAGACAGTAAAGTTATGTCTCTCAGTCTGAACTCAACCCCGTCACACTAACCATTCTTCGCCCATAATAATTTAGTCTCCACTCATATGTGACTTCATTCAGGTCTCTTTAATAGTGGTGCAGAAAATGGTTAGTGGTATCATACTTTTTATTCATATTTTTGAGGCATGTTATGGTCAGGGAGGGTACTGTCAAGCTTAACAACTCAACCCCGTCATATAAAATTAAGATGGAAAATTATTACTTTTACAACATTTTATTTTCCACAACCACAACCCCGTCACACTCAACCCCATCACAAATATATGTATTTCTCATTGTTACAGGGATGTAAACTTGTGACAGGGTTGAGTTATTTGCTTCATTTATTAATCATTTTAATGAAAAAATATAAAATAGTCATGGTTTCAGTAAATATATTTACTCCAAAATCATGACAACTCATTTTTTTTTTTAAATAGAATTTTTGACATAATATGTCCACTTAAACGTGGACAAGCATCATGCAGCAGAAAGACAATGTTGGTCATGCAGATATGTAGACCCAGAAACAAGGGGACAATATGAGAGAGAAACAAAATCAAAAATTTAAATTTAAGGCAATGTATCCCTTCAAATGTGTTACAGTCTTCAACCCCATCACACCTTGTCACATTAATATTTTTAGAAAAATATAGGGAAGACAATTAAGAACAAAAGTATTTCTTGCTGATTACCATCTGACATGTTAAGAGCTAAAATAATAAAATTGTGGTTTTAGTTAAAATTTTTAATTAAAAATGTCTTTTACAAAAAAAAATACAGCACCTTTAAATACGTTGTTAATAAATGTTATTATAGATTATAAAGTGTTTTATAATTAAATACATCCAAAAGGTCATCTAAAATTACCATTTTGAACGAATCTTTAATGTGACTCGGGAAGAACGAGTCGTCTCAGGGAGTGATTCGTTCAGTCACGCATGCGCAACATCCTATAGGTTCTGTACTGGAATGGACTCTATGCATGGCCCACTGCCTACGTGTTTCCGCTAAAATCTCAGTTGTAGGCGAGCTTCCGTTCTCTGATAGCAAGCTGTGGTAATAGCGCGGTCTTTCTGTCAAATTTTCGATTATCTATAGCGATTACAAATAATTATTTTATATTATATATTTTATTAACTGCAGTAACAACATTTTAGTATATTATATTAAAATATAACATTTTATTCATGAGTTCAAGAAGCTTCAAGTGCCTTCGGTGTGAAGGTGCAACGTCTATGTATTGCTGTGTCCCGTTATGTGACACATCCTCAAGGTTTAATTCGGTGGTTAGTTTCCATACTTTCCCTTTGGACAAGGAAACAAGTAAAAAATGGATTCACTATATCCGACGTGAGGATTTTAATATCACTCCTAACACAAGAGTCTGCAGTCGTCACTTCAAGAGTGATGATTTGATCGAGCCATCGGCTCCCACAGGACGCCGGCTACTGAAGAAAGGTGCAGTGCCCACTTTGTTTGAGTGGAACAACTACTCCACTTCTGCACCAAGGCGCACCGGGGCATGGCAGAGGAGAGAAGTTTCCCCTCCACTGAACGAAGATCCTGTGCCTGTGGACCTCCAGCATGAGGAGCATGATTATTGTTCATTTCCCGTTCCTGCGGCTGTCGATCTTTCTTTAGATCAGACTGAAGATCTCCGAAAGGAAGTGGAACAACTGAGGAAACAGGTGGAAGAACTGTCTGTCCGTCACAGATTTTGCTTGGGCAGATTTGCTGCATCAGACGATGACATACGGTTCTACACTAGGTAAGATTTCAAACTTATAAATAATATTATATTATATCATTATTAGGATGCTGTATTATAATTTTCTGGTCTTTGCATAATACAGTATGTCTATGTAGATATTTTATTTACATGTCAGTAAACCTGTATACTGTACAAGTAAGCTACAATACAGTCTAAAAGTAAGATAAAACTGTTGGTCATTTTGTGATGTGTATTATCTCAAACATGTCCCACATCTTATGTAGGTTTGTGACGTACAATCACTTAATGGCGTTCTGGAGACTCATTGAACCTGCATCCCACAACATGGTTCGTGTGACCAGAGCAAGGGCAGCTACAACTAGGAGTGAAGGTGGAGCATCAGGCAATGCATCTGTAATTATATATATTTTTTTCATTTATCATTGCTTTCTAATTTTGTGTATTATACAGTACATACAATATACATTGTGTTATGAATTTATGGGGGGGGGGGGGAAGAGAAAACAAAATTTAAATGCTGCTTTCTCTATGTATAAACACACATATAAAAAGTTTAAAAAAAATTTAACAGGGTCAATGCCTGCAGCCCATAGATGAGTTTTTTCTCTTCATGGTTCATCTCTCAGTTGGTCTGACACAAAGGGATCTGGCTCACAGATTTGATATTCATCAGTCCACCGTGAGTCGAATTATAACAACCTGGGCACATTTTCTTTATACCGTTCTTGGATCAGTGCGCATCTGGATGTCTAAGGAGGTGGTCAAGGCTCACATGCCAAAGGAGTTCCAGGACTATCCAGACACACAAGTGGTGATCAACTGCACAGAGCTGCGGTGCCAAACTCCAACCTCTCTCCTGCTTCAAAGTGAAGTGTTCTCCTCTTATAAATCCCACTGCACCTTCAAGGGGTTAATTGGCATGGCACCACATGGCGCAGTCACCTTTATGTCATCCCTGTATGCAGGATCCATCAGTGACAAGGAGCTTCTCAAGCAGTCTGGGATTGTGTCTCTGCTGAAACCTGACATGGCTATTATGGCCGACAAAGGTTTTCTCGTGGACGACTGTGTGCCATGCAAAGTCTACAGACCTGCTTACCTGTCAAAAAGAGAACAGATGTCGGCTGATGAGGTAAAGGAAACTCAATCCATTGCTCGACTGAGGGTCCATGTTGAGCGTCTCATCCGCAGGGTGAAACAACACAAGCTGTTTGATACAGTCATCCCTCTTTCCATCACAGGGAGCATCAACCAGCTATACACTGTTGCTTGCCTCCTTGTGAACTACCAGAATGGCCCCTTGGTAAAAGCATGGGCAAAGGATTAAAGACTAGACAAGACACTTGCTGTAGGGGACAGAACAATTTGAATTTATTTGTAGAGAATATAAATATGTTGATTAATTGTAAACAATTTTAATAATGTGTCTGTAAATAAATAACTTTGATACAGCATTTCTGTAAACATGTAAATATAAATAGCTGATAGTGTTTCTGTAAACGTAAATATAAATAACTTTGATACAGCATTTCTGTAAACATGCAAATATAAATAACTTTGATGCAGTGTTTCTGAAAATGTGTAAATAAATAACTTTTTTACAATGTAAATCAACTTTTTTTTTAATTTTTTTTTTAACATTTTTAAGGATCTTGGCAGGTAGAAATAAAAAAAGAAATGGTCAGCCCTCTCTCTAATAGTTTTAAACATTCTACAGTAGATGCGCTGGATCATCATGTCATCCTGTGCGTACACCACAAAATCACACCAGTCCAATCCCGAGATCAGCATCTGACCTTGCACTTGCCAGTAATAAGCATGCTGCTGTTTTAGCTCAGGTGTGCTATTCTGCAGCTTCAGGTAAGGGCAGTCAACATAACTTTTTAGATTTGGGCACTTTATCTCCAAAAGGCCAAAAACCTGGTGCTCTGTGGGGTCGTAAACTATACCATCAGGAGAGGAGCCAAGCCAAGGTGCATCTGGGTGAATTAAGAATCCACAAGGGTAGAAGTTCACTCCACGCAACAGACAGTGTTCCTCCACCGCTGCAGATTCCAGTTCAAGGCCTCTCTTCATGTCTGCTGTCTGGCGAGTTCCCTTGTGGATTCTTTCAGCCGAGTGTTCAGCAGAGCTCTGCCCCCTTACATGGCAAACCTCTCTAAATCGGGACGATGTTACTCGTGGCTTTCTAACGGAGTGCCAATCCATTGAAGCACTCTGGTCTTTGGTGGCATCCTGAATCTTGTGTGCCGTTTCCAGAGTTACTGCCAGTGACTTCATGTGCAGTAGTTCATGTTTGTTATGTACAAATAAGCACACAGATGGGTCAAGGTTGTAACCATCCAGAGGCAGAGGTGGTCGTGGTGGGGCATCTTGATGGGGAGTAACGTTGCGTGTTGTTGCTGCTGGCTGTTGGTATGACAGAACACTCCCAGCCTGAACTTTACCGAAAGCAGAATCCACCATCCAATCATCACTGGACATCCCCATTGTGGTGACTAAAGGGGCTGTAGTGCTGGTAAAGTCCTTATACACCTCTGCCACTTGCAGGACTGAGAGGTCAGGCAAGTCACTGGAAACACCTTTATACAAGGTACTCCTGAAATGAAAATTAGTAAAAAATAATAATAATAAAAATAGTATGAAAAATAAGTTACACATTTTTATAGACTCAGTTACCATTCTTTAATTGTATGGAGAAAAAAGATGCAATGAAAGTGAATAGTGACTGAAACAGCCATGCTGCCTAACATATGTTTTTGTGTTAAAAGTAATATGGGTTTGGAATGACATGAGAGCGAGTAAATGCCATGACTTTGTGAACTCTCTCTTTGTCCATATAGTAAACAATCCTAAACAATCCCATATTATACTTCTACATTAAGTAAGTAACTGATTGCAGTGTGCACCTTAAGCCATCAGCGAGTTTCCTTTCTTTAGGTCGTGCAGATATAACCACCATCCCACTGACAGGACCTGGCCGGACTCCCTAGGAATACCAATAGTCACTTTAGTATGAACCAGTGTTTGCCAGACTTGTTCCTGGAGGCCCACCAACAGTGCATGTCTTGGACATCTCACTAATCTGACACACAAGTTTTAGGTCTTTTTAAAGAGCAATGAGTTGAATTTAAAACAAGGTCTGTGTGCCTCCAGGAATGATGTTAGGAAAGCAATCATTTAATATACTTCTAAAAAGTTTTGAAAATTCACTTAAACTTACCATTGTTCGTGGTTTGTGCCAGCTCTGCTCAGTTTCAGTACAGCTGCGAACTGGAGGAACTGCACTGATGCCAAGCTGAGAGTAATGTGCAGTCTGGTACAATAGTGCAACAATATGGTTGCACAGTGCTGTGCCAGCAACACAGGAACAGCTACACTGGGACAGTATGACAGGTTTGGAGTCCTTTAATGTAATCTGTAAAGATAATTAAACAATGACATAGTAAATGGATGGCCCCAAATGAAACAAATATCTATCTAAATCAGTATGTTTCTTTTAAAGTGCTAAATTTATTTACTGAATAGACTTATGTCTGCATTTCTAAACTTACTGTATAAATTAATAGAAATTAATTTTTTTTTTAAAGTTTAGGAAATTTAAACATTTTAAAATATGAACAATACATCCATCCTTTATTTCTCTAGTTGTGTCTCCCTACTCTCAAACTATGTGGCTTCTCTGTCTTCCTCATAGATCTGAAACAAGTCGCCCTCACGCTGATCTCTCCTGTCACCTGATCCTTTTCAGAGACTGAAAAAAATGACAGCTTTAAAGGCTCATACAGATCGTATTAACATATCATTAGCGAAATTATAAAAACAGAAGATCTTAAAAAGGTTAAGTAAACAAAACACATCCTATAAGTGTATGCACTGTGACAAACGAAGCTAGCTAACGTTAGCTTGTTAGCTTGAGAATACGTACTTTCAAAGTTGTTGATATAGCTCGAAACATCAAATTTGAAGCCCTTCTCCTTTTTACTTGAAGGAGTGACCGATGCTAATCTTACAATTCGATTGACATCGTTCACTGTAATCCGTGGAGGTTCTTTCAAGCAGCGAGTGTAAAATGCCATGCTGAGAGCGCTCATTGAAACGGTAGGGAAAAACTGCTTCCGCTGCAGCACCGGAAGTTGCGGAGCAACTGACACGAAACACGGAAGTAGTCGTGCATCGAGTCCATTAGTTCACCTGTTTCGAGTCTTCGGGTTTGAGTCGTTCGTTCATCACGTGACAGTCCCATAAACTAAACCAATGCAGTCAGAGCCGGAAAGAGAATTGATTAGTTCACCTCCCGAGTCTTCGGGTTTGAGTCGTTCGTTCTTTTGTCACGTGACGTGACAGCTTTGGGCAGAGAAATTAGTTAATTTACAACCTTCCTAACAAACGGGTGCATAGTCAATATTATTATTATTTACTCGTACAGTTATGTGATGCATTTCTGGTCTCAAATTATTGCTTTTTAATTTCTGTCACGATGGTTCTTTTCCATAATACTGAATGTAGTAATAAAGATCATAAAGAGTTGGTTATGCTTTAATTTAATTTTATTTATTTTTTTGGAGTCTAATCTTCATAAAATACAATACCTTGCTGTATTTATGTCTTTTGAGTTAACCCTTTAGATTAGACTATAGTGTTACTTACTATACTTTTGTAACATATGACACTTTAGACATTAACACTGTGTACACACTCTTGAATTGTTTTTTGTTGTTGTTGTTGTTTTGTTTATTTTTGTGCCAGAAAAAGCTTTAGCAAAGAGGATAACTATTCCAAAATGAATTAAAACAATTTAAATAAAAAATACAAGAAAATTAAAATATACTAAAGCCACAGAGCCAGATCATAACCTTAATATTTTAAACTAACATTAATCATTCATATTCAAAATGTTATTTGCTTTCACTTTATGTCATTGTGTCCTTTTTGACCAATCTTCTTATACAAACATTAGACCAATATGTCAAGTCTGCTTAGGAAAAACAATTATACCAGCAAAGTCAAAACTGGAGTAAAAATGAACAAACTATAAGTGCTTTGTAATTTTAGGCTTGGATTTTTTTATTATATAGTTATATTATATGTTTATTGATAGACAGTGAAAGGACAAATCAATCAATATTTTATTTATAACAGGGTTTTATTTATTTATAAAATAACACAGTTCCTCAAGAAACAGTAACAAAAACATAGTGACAGAAATGAACAGACCATTTTTATTTCTAGGAAAATGCTTATTACACATATTTTGATAATTTTATGATAATTCTTAAATATGATCCAACATACAAAAAATACAGTTTTACTTTATAGTATTTTACTGATCCGGCAAGTGACAAAAGAACGAACGACTCAAACCCGAAGACTTGTCACATAGAGGTGAGGTGAGCTAATAATAGAAGACCCAGGTAAACAATGAATTAATCTTTTCTGTTTCTTATAGCATTATAGTTTGTAGTGTGATCAACGTTTGCGTAAGTAGTAGATGTGTTAGGGAAGTAGCACGTAACATTTTAATTATATTTTGCTAAAATGAACGAAATGACTTGGAAAAAAAGATTTGTTCATTTTGCTGAACGAGACTCAAAGGTCCGAGTCAGTAAAATGATCCGAACTTCCCATCACTAGCTTCATTTGTGTCTGGTGTGAACGCACCTTGACCCCACCTCTTCATTACCCAATAGCGTTACATTCACCTATTTGGGAGGCGGGTTTAAGCTATTAAGCATCCAATCACTAAACATAAGACATGTTTGATTGTACACACCACGTTTTTCACATGTGCATTTCTAACAAACTTTTATGCTACATTACATAATGACACATATGTACGAAGAACTGTAAAAGTATAGAAAGCTATTAAACATCATCCCCGATGTAGAAATGAATGGACAATGCACATTCAAACGAATAAACAAAACAATAGACTAAAATAAATGTTTTGACCCTATTACTCATAGGTTTTTTTTTTCCTCTTTAAATTGGGTTACATTTACAACAGCAGCGAACAGACTTCATTAAATCACCAACATCAGGCCTTATGAACAGATACAGCAAACAGTCAGCAAGTGGATTCACAAACAGGAGCAATTGTGCACATCTGGAAAATTTCCAAATAAATTCACTGTAAGAGTCAACAAAATCTGTAATTAATTCCATAATCAGAAAAGGCAGAATGAGAAATGTGTAAGTCAACAGCACCAGGAACAAACTGCCCAAAATTAATTTGCGCTGAAGGGCAGTCAGTGATATTGAGCGAGAAAGACCTCGACAAGTGCCAGCAAAACAGAGAATGATGATGGGGTAGGGAATTAAACACGCTATACACAGGGGTAGAGTATAAAAATAAATATCAGGGGGGTCTATTTCTGCAAAGATCAGAGGCACAAACCAGACGATCACAGAAATAAAACAGGAGAGTTTGAGTGACTGGTGAGATCTGTACCAGATAGGATGAGAAACCAGAAGATATCGTTCAAAAGCAACACATGCCATAAAATACAGACCCACAATCAAAGAATAGAAATATGCAGTATACAGTTCATATGACGGGAAGATTGCTGTTTTTATTAACATATAAATGACCTGTATGAGATCTGAAAGTATCAAATGACTAACAAAAACTGAAGCAGCAGGCCGAGATTTGATGATGAAACACAAGGCAATCAGAGTTAAGATCATGACTGGGATCTCAACGACTGAAAGGACACTGACAAATACAAAGTGTGCATAATCTCCTTTGCTTATAAATTCCATCCACTCCTTAAATATAAAATAACCTGATCCAGTTGAGTCATTGATGCTGATGTTATGTTGTGCCATTGTTTCACAAATTCCTGAGAGGAAACACTAAATAACAAACCAGCCATTAGCTTTATGTAAGAAATGCTTCAATGTCTCAATGTAAAAATTCTTAATTGTAAAAACAGATGGCCTGACATGTTTCTTCTGTCTAAATGTTGCCATTCAATGGGTGACGTGTGATGTTAAAGGGATAGTTCCCCCTAAAAATGAACATTGTGTCATCATTTCCTCACTCTCGTGTCGTCCCAAACCTGAAATAATCATTCATCTTCTGAACACAAATGAAGATATTTTTTATGAATTCTGAGATATTTCTGTTCCTCAACTGACATTGAGTGGTTCAGTCATATTTTCTGAAGAGACTTGATCACTTTATCTGATGAACAGATTTAATTTAGGCTTTTATTCACATATTTACACTCATCAGCAAACATAAACAGGACCTAGTTGGTTCTTACAGATCTCAAACGTGCTGCGAAACACACAAATATCACACAACTATCAGTTGATCATGATCATTGATTCTTGCAAGCAATTTGCCATGACTGATGTATGCATTGATTCGTGTTCATCTGTGAATAAAAGCCTCAATGACTGAACCGCTCAATTCATCTGATTTTCTTTATGAACTCTGTGTTGACTGTCAGCGGACGGACAGAAATCTCTCAGATTTCATTAAATATATCTTCATTTCTGAATGTGAACAAAAGTCTTGCAGGTTTGGAACAACTTGAGGGTGAGTGAATGATGACACAATTGACATTTTTCTGTGAAATATCTCTGTAAAAGGCTTAAAGTACATTATACATTAAAAAAAGGGTAAAGTTTAACTTGAAATAAACTTTAAAAATCCCTCTGTCTATAAAATCTTTTATTTAAACAATATTGTAAGAATGTTGTTCTGAATATTCAGTGTCACAGCTGCTAGTGCTTTAATAAAATAGTTCAATAAAGCAATAAATACTGAACAACTTACATTTATAACTTGGCCAGTTCAGTTGGTTTGCGTTTCTTCTTCCACAGGAAGTCAAAGGAGAACTTTCAGCGTCACATTTTCCACGGCCATGTAGTTGGTCTGATGGAGAACATCGTTCAGATACAAACAAATGTGAATAAACTTTTAGTCCATTTAGTAGGCAAGTTTAACTCTAACATTTCTAACTTGAATAGTGAGATCTTACTGTCAGGTAAGGAGCGAGACGACTGGGGAAGCTGCAGTGAAAGGTGTTTATTGAGCAACAGTTGTATGCTGAAATAAGACGAGAGCCGTGAACAGAACACAGTAGCATCAATGACAAATCAAATAAACTTTTCTTGCAGGAATCCACAGAAACGAAGAGAGCATGTGTTGTAATTAAACACACTCAAAGGTTCAC
Organism: Onychostoma macrolepis; assembly: GCF_012432095.1. NCBI lineage: Eukaryota > Metazoa > Chordata > Actinopteri > Cypriniformes > Cyprinidae > Onychostoma > Onychostoma macrolepis. Next base: position 10,787,704 of record NC_081157.1, on the reverse strand, counting down.
TCAATCAATGCCATATAAATGACTGTTAAACTGTAATTAAAGCTGAAAAAAGGGTAGTTTGAGTGAAAAAAATGTTTTGGCTCAACTACCCGAGTACACTAAAAATGTTTTCTAGTTTATTTTTCACAGTGTTTTTCACTTCCTCAGTCAAATAAGAAACCTGCAAACACTAAGAGAAAGCACAAATGCTCTGACTTTCCTAATTCTCTTGCTGCTTTGTGAACTTAGGTGTCGTTATTCCATTCAGTGCTGATAATAAAACTGAAACTGTGCACACTTTTAATTAAAGGAAACTAGTTTGATTAACTAAAAACAATCAGTGATACCAGAGGCTGAAATGCAAATATAGTTAACACCATATGAACTTGTACATGAGATAACATGATCTGCAATCATAATGACAATTACAAGACAGATGATGACGTTTATGAGCTGATCGCCTCATTATTGAACACAACCCCTAAATGAGAAGTGGCTCAGACAAGGACCTGAAAGAAACTCCCCAAAGCTACATTAAACAATATACACATGATCTTACCTGGATCAGACCGTGGCTTGAAGATGTTCATCAGTAGATGATGGTGTCTGTGAGCTGATGGTCGTTCTTTTATAGTCTGAATTCACTCCAGAATTCAGAATGGAGAGTGATTCTGTCAGATAATGAGCAAATAAACAAAGATGCATTAACATAATGAATGCTTAATGCACATACAACCACAACTTTAAAATGTACAACCACTACATTTGTGATACAAAACCATTACATGAAATAAATAAACAAAGGCGTTTTATTGCAGACAGTGATATTTGTGAAGCACCACATCAGTCAGCTTCAGCTCCAGCTTTGGTTTAGTCAGACTCTGGTTAATCGTGCAGTCCTGCTCTTCAACGATGTTCTGCTAAAGTGCACCTCATTCTCATTACTGGCTCTTGAAATTGTGATAAATGTGTGCAGGAATAACTTCATGAGAAACTGACATTTCTGTTTATTAAAGATTTACAAATCATTACAAAATGTATATTCAAAATGATATATATGATGAATTTAAAATTGGTGAAAATTCTGTGGACTGCTTGCACTGAACATCAGGGCTCATTTGTATAAAACCTCTCAGAAATGCTCATAAAAATAGCCTTCAGCTTTGACTTGTATGTAAGTTTTTGACTCTACTAAAGCATAAAAATACCATATGTTTGCAGATATGTAAGAAACATGCTTGTTTATCTGAAAAACAATGCTAGTCAGTTATTCTCCTTTGAAAATGTGCGTTCCGGCCCGGAATGTCTGTGTTTGTTTTGGTCTGTGTAATGTAGAGGATTTTTATTTATATTAATCAGAACTACTCAGACATAATCAAGGTGAATTTTGCCTATAAGGTATCTGTTGAATCTTCCAATATATTCTGAAGGCCTTTGTGTCAAAGTGTGTACGTGGCAAAGCACATCTGGAAGAAATGAGGAGGGGACTTTCTCCCCCTTACCATAACAAATTCTAGAGGGTCTCTTCTCCTCTGGGACAGATAGAATTACATACACAAGTGAAAAGTATGCATATGACTTAACCTTAGAATCCGCCTTAAACGGCTTGTATATAAACCAGAGACAAAGAACAGTCGAGAAGCTTTTCTGAAGAGAGCTTCGGTTTTATTTCGCCGAATAAAATCTAATTTTTCTAGCATTAAAACTCCAAGTCTTTGTTTCATTCTTCGAACCGCGGGGCGCGACACTTCAGTAACCTGCCCACTGCCAGTTTACCCAATTGTATTTCAGCACCCTGGGTTGCCAGTTGGCAGAAAACAGAGTATTTAATTAAAAAACAGTATTTAATTACAAGCTGATTGTGCATAGATAAGATCCCTGAAGTTGCAAAGACTAAAGTCTCAAAACCAAAGAGATATTCTTTATCAAAGTTAAGACTGCCACGCCCCCCTAAAACGGCTCATTCAAACACGCCCCCACATGTCTACGTCACGATGTGGAAATATTTGCGTAATGCTGCCCAAATGTTCACGCAAGGAAAGAAGGCGTGGTTTCAGTAACCGCAGTAGTGTTGATGCAGCTGTGTCAGGGAGACGCTGTGGGTTTGTAGGCAAAAGCAAAAGCACTTTATTTGGCCTTACGAAAGTAGATGCATTTAGGAATCATTAAGATTACTTACAACAGAACAGCACAACCCAGATGTTATCACAACGCATTTTATGGACGATCGTTTTGTGAACCTAGGAGAGCAGGTAATTCTGACTTTGCTATGACAATCTGGTGCTTCTGAATCAGCGACTGCAAGTATGCTTTGTTATTAGTTATTAGTTAGTATTTATTTGCTATTGACTGTTCAAATGCGGCGTTTTGCGCGTTGTGTATGTATGTGTGTGTGTGTGTGTGTGTGTGTGTGTGTGTGAGAGAGAGAAAGAGACAGGGTCACATCACATCAGTGGAGTCAGCTGTGGCAGGAGCAGAACCTGCAGAAGAGCGCACTTTTACAGCTGGTACTCACACTACACCCAAACCAGCACAGCACAGTCCGGCCCGACCAAATCACAGTTACAAAAACAAAACTACACCGCCTATTGGAAAGATGCCACTAAAATACGAAAGAAGATGGAGCTGTATTTACACCTGAAAAGAGACTACAAACCAGCAGAATACCTGAGCTGTGTAAAAGATCACAAATTAATAAAGACACTAACGAAGTACAGACTGAGTGATCACTGTCTGGCTATAGAGAGAGGAGGACACCGACAAAGATGGCAGCCACGAGAACAGAGACTATGTTCACTGTGCTCACAGAAAGAGCTGGAAACAGAGGAACATTTCTTGCTGCACTGTGATTACTATCACAACATTAGAGCTGCATATTTCCCCAAATTCCAACAAATTAAACCAAATTTTATGGCATTACCAAATGCAGCAAAATTAAGTCACATTTTAGGGGAAACTTCCAAAATGATCACAACAGCAGCAAGATATGTATCAGCCTGTCAAAAACTAAGACTATCAGCCAGTGGACAAAACTGAAGCAAGATCATTTATTTATCTCCTCTCGGGCTTGAACTGATGGTAAAACTAAGGACACTATTAACTGTCTTTACATTTATTTTGAAAGCTGAAGCTTGCGATTATGGAAAGGGGTGTTACATTTCCGACGCGGCTTGTGGTGTTCGACCAATCACAATGCACTGTGTCAGTTGGCCAATCAGAGCAGACTGTGCTTGTCGGAAGGAGGGGCTTTGTAGGGGCATAGAGGACCTACAATAATGTATAGTATTTAAAAAATAATGTGTTTTTTGAACATTAAAGCATGTCAACATATTCTGTTACACCAAATACACAAAATAACGATCTTTTAAAAAAGCATCAAATGACCCCTTTAAGTGTTGACTGAGGTGACACTTAAGTGTTGACCTCTGAATCAGCCAATAGTGAGCCTGCTCATGTGAAGTCACAGCAGCACAACACCAATCATTTAATGTAACTACAATAAAATCATTCAATTAAGACACTGAAATATTTTAATATTTAAATGTATCATTTTAAATGCTTTGCATTGTGCAAAATTATCACAAATTATTACTGATGATGATCAATGATGTGAACATGAGTTCCATCAATGAGCACGTTTACATGCACGTTCTTAAGCCGATGGTTAATAAACCGAAAACGCATGTGGTCATGTAAACGCGATAACCCGTTTTATCGGTGTAAGCATAAACCGTTCGCAACAGGTACTTTTTTGCCTCTTACTCCAATTTCGCTCAGCATGTAAACGCAATGACCTGCTTTCTGTCGGATTATTGAAGTGCGCATGTGCAATACATGACAGGAACGCATCGTTAGTGCAGATTTAAGCGCATCTAGACCGAGCAAAAGTCTTGCAGTAAAGAAAGTAGGAAATATATCACAAAAGCAGACTTTTTCAAAATGTGTTCTCATCTCATGCAGCAGAAGTAGAAGTGGTTCAGTCACAATGCTGCATTTATAACTGCATGAGAGGATAATATATGAGCTGTAAATTTCCCGCTGACATGTTGCAAGCTTAATTTAACATCACAACTTAGAAATGTATGGCATACTCTGAGTCAGGTACGCAAATGATTATATTTTGACGTCACTACAGGGAAATAACCGGATTTATTAATGAAGTCATGTAAACGCAGCTTCCTTGCGTTGTCAGGTTACTGATGTGCATGTAAACGGGGAAAACTGGTTATTTTAATAAGCAGATAGCACACGCACGTCTGCAAGAAGTCTGTTAAAGATCTCTTGATCTGGAAAGCATCTGCTGTCTATAAACGTCTGACAGACGTCTGTAAGATGTCAGTTTTACATACATTCTAAATCATCATAAATCATAAACATCTTAAAGACATCTAATAGACGTCTATTTGACATCTAAAAGGAGACGTCCTATAGACGTCTATATGTTTCAGGCCTCGTACATATGTGGAAATATATCTCATATGAATCAGATACGTGAATATGTGGACAGATATTCCCCTATTAATGTGAGTCATGTGTAATTGTTTAATTGTGTCATTGAAAAAGCAATAGTGGTGAATGATGTGAACTCAGGTGGACACCAACCGCGATCACATGACTCTTTTCAGTGATGCAGTGGAGACTTTCTGATCTACTTTGCGTTGTTTGGATAAGTGTACAGTGTAATTGCAGATTTAGATATGGGTCACTTTTAAAATAAGATGTAAGCTGGTCATCAATAGCATCAGAAATAGCCTAGGCATCAATACCTGTAGGGTAAATGCAGCCTATACAGACTAGACGTGGCACTTTTAAGTTTATGTGTGCATATGTGTGCGTGTGTGCAGGGCTCGCAAAATTTCAAAATCCCTGGTAGCCCTTCGGGCAGGTACTCTTCAGATTTTGGTAGCCCGAAAATTAATTTAACTAGCCCAAATAAAAAAATAAAAAAAAAGACCTTTTTTTTTTTTTTTTTTTAAATATAGAAAATCAGATAGGAGTTTAAATGTCAAATCAAAAATATTTTCAATACACAAATATCAACAAATATGAAGGAAGGATTTAAAAGAATTTAAAAAAAATAAATTTAAGGCAATTTATGACCCATTTTAAGAGCTGCACGAGTAAAATGAACACCGAATGGGTGGGGCTGGACAATGTCTATGGTAACATACAGTATTGAGCCATAAAATTACATGATTTACAGTTCAGATACAGGTTTTCACAAAAACTAAAATCTTATACAACAGCATTTCAGGCTATAGACCATTTTTATGAAAAGGGATAAATCAAGCATATAAATTGTTAATTTAAAACATATAAATATTACTGTCTTAATTGTTAAAATGTTTAAAAGGCATATTAACTTCTCTCTCATTTACAACTCTATGTGTTTGCTGCGTAAAAAGTTGATATTTGCATTGATCTGACCATAAACAGCAAGAAAGGCTTACTGGAAATGCAAATTCATTCTCTGCCACGAGGCGGCGCTTTAGGAGCGCTGAAATATTGTGGTTTCCCTGGAAACGCTGTACACAAAGCAGCTCTGCGCTCATAAACGCTGCTTTATCAGGAATTATAGTTAAGATGAAATTAAAATGCCAACGACACATTTCTGAGGACAGTCGGTTCCCTTCGGATACATTCACATAAAGACATCCGCGCCGCGTTTTGACTTGAAATGTGCAGCGCTATTTATTCAATGACATCATTGCCTTTTGAAGTTTAATCCTGCCGTATCGCGACTCTTGTCTTTCCGTCCCCAACTGTAAGACCTCTAGAAATTATAATTAAGACATTTCTTATACCATTTAACGTATTTAAAACATTTTATGGCCTTAAGTTTGATACAACTCACTTTAAGAGTTTTTAAGGACCCGCGGGAGATCTGTATTTAAGGTAGCCCCTGTCGGGCAGGCGGTGATACATTTTGGTAGCCCGACTGGAAAACACAATAGCCCCGGAACGTCGGACTAGCGATTTTGCAAGCCCTGGTGTGTGTGTGTGTGTGTGTGTGTGTGTGTGTGTTCTTTAATGCTTCAGGCATAATGTTTTTTAAATTTTACCACAGAGTGTTACTCCACATCCACTGAGTATCATAACTGGTTTGGTTTCTCTCATCAGAAACCTCTTCCTCTGTTGTTTGGGTGTTTATCCCTCAAGACATTATCAGAAGCTTGATATTTTAAAGCTTAATAGATTGAGCTGTGGTTGCATATTTCCTGATTTCTCATCAGAATAAATGTATTATGCATGTCAAAAACCACCTCAAATAATACATGGAGATTTACTTTGTCCTACTGAATGGATCTGCACAATATATTTTGTCATGACTAAAATCTTACTTATCTGGGCCCGTATTTATAAAACTTCTCAGAAATGCTCTTAAGAATAGTCTTAATGAATGAATGAGGCATTTATAGTGCTTTGTGTATTGCTGTACAACCTTTCACTTAAGTGTCAAAAAATCTTAGTAAAAAGTAGGACTTTTCTAAGAGTAGGAGACTTTTATAAAGAAGCTAAAAGCAACTTTCAGTAAAGTGTAAGACTGATTCTTAAGTGTTGACTGAGGTGACACTTAAGTGTTGTGAACTAAAGACTACAATGATTTCAACACAAAATGGCTGACCTTGACCTCTGAATCAGCCAATAGTGAGCCTATTTAAATGTTTTTTTTATTTTTAATGCTTTGCATTGTGCAAAATTTTTACAATTATTACTGATGCTTCGTTTTCTATTGGTATTAGAGGCTGACATTTTTCGAATACCACGGGATGGGAAACAAAATAGCTACGAAACATGTGATTGGGACAGGACAGGAACAAATGTCATCGGGAGTGGGCGGGACCGAATAGTAATGATACCCAACTTTATACACAAATATACCTTCTATATAAATAAACTATAAACTGTATATTTTAATTCTGAAATCAATTAGTTGCCCTGTCTCGCTTTTCTCCTGTTTGCTCTGGTGTGGCTGGTTAAGTGAATGACGCAGTCCATGACGGACAAATTTAACGGCTGGTCTATGTGGTAATACAGTACTCGGGCAGGACATCCAAACGCTCACCTATTATTCATCGACCTCAAATATGGCTTTTCATCTGAAAGATATATGTAGTAGCAACTTTACATGGCCGCTCAATATGATGTTAACCTAGAAAAATATGCGCTATTGAAGAGCGCCTGACATCTTGGCAAATTTAAAAGTGCTGGCTAATGCTAAATGTAAATTCAGTAAGATTGTTATCCACGTCGACGCTAATGATGTTCTACTTCGCCAGTCAGAGATCACTAAAAATAATGTTAAAGAGGAGTGTGAACTTGCAAGTACGATGTCAGACACTGTAATATGCTCTGGTCCGCTCCCTGCTTATCGTGGCGATGAGATTCATAGCAGACTGTCGTCACTCAATGGCTGGATGTCTAAGTGGTGCCCACAAAATAACATAGGCTTTATAGACACTTGGAAGAATTTTTGGGGCAGACCTGACCTGTTGAAAAGAGATGGCGTTCATCCCTCCTGGGGTGGTGCCGCTCTTCTCTCTAGAAATATGGCACATAGTCTTAGAGTTTGTACTTGACTAACTGGAGCCCAGGTCAGGAAGCAGACAGACTGGCTAAACCGATCGTCTGCTAACCGCCTAGAACACAGAAGTCAGTTAATTCTCAGCACATAGAGACTCCTTCACCTAGATATCACTCTATAGAGACTGTGTCTGTTTCCCTAACTAGAAAATACAGAAAACATCCAAACCAAAGTAATAGTAACAATTTAATTGATGTTCAACAAATAAAATACAGATATAATACAGATAAACATGATAAAGCTTGGCTTATTGAATATTTACTTTTTGTAAATGATATGATCACTGACCATAAACTAGATGTGCTTTGTGTATTGCTGTACAACCTTTCACTTAAGTGTCAAAAATCTTAGTAAAAAGTAGGACTTTTCTAAGAGTAGGAGACTTTATAAAGAAGCTAAAAGCAACTTTCAGTAAAGTGTAAGACTGATTCTTAAGTGTTGACTGAGGTGACACTTAAGTGTTGTGAACTAAAGACTACAATGATTTCAACACAAAATGGCTGACCTTGACCTCTGAATCAGCCAATAGTGAGCCTATTTAAATGTTTTTTTATTTTTAATGCTTTGCATTGTGCAAAATTTTTACAATTATTACTGATGCTTCGTTTTCTATTGGTATTAGAGGCTGACATTTTTCGAATACCACGGGATGGGAAACAAAATAGCTACGAAACATGTGATTGGGACAGGACAGGAAAAAATGTCATCAGGAGTGGGCGGGACCGGGAATAGTAATGATACCCAACTTTATACACAAATATACCTTCTATATAAATAAACTATAAATTGTATATTTTAATTCTGAAATCAATTAGTTGCCCTGTCTCGCTTTTCTCCTGTTTGCTCTGGTGTGGCTGGTTAAGTGAATGACGCAGTCATGACGGACAAATTTAACGGCTGGTCTATGTGGTAATACAGTACTCGGGCAGGACATCCAAACGCTCACCTATCATTCATCGACCTCAAATATGGCTTTTCATCTGAAAGATATATATGTAGTAGCAACTTTACATGGCCGCTCAATATGATGTTAACCTAGAAAAACGTGCGCTATTGAAGAGCGCCTGACATCTTGGCAAATTTAAAAGTGCTGGCTAATGCTAAATGTAAATTCAGTAAGATTGTTATCCACGTCGACGCTAATGATGTTCTACTTCGCCAGTCAGAGATCACTAAAAATAATGTTAAAGAGGAGTGTGAACTTGCAAGTACGATGTCAGACACTGTAATATGCTCTGGTCCGCTCCCTGCTTATCGTGGCGATGAGATTCATAGCAGACTGTCGTCACTCAATGGCTGGATGTCTAAGTGGTGCCCACAAAATAACATAGGCTTTATAGACACTTGGAAGAATTTTTGGGGCAGACCTGACCTGTTGAAAAGAGATGGCGTTCATCCCTCCTGGGGTGGTGCCGCTCTTCTCTCTAGAAATATGGCACATAGTCTTAGAGTTTGTACTTGACTAACTGGAGCCCAGGTCAGGAAGCAGACAGACTGGCTAAACCGATCTAAACCGGTCTGCTAACCGCCTAGAACACAGAAGTCAGTTAATTCTCAGCACATAGAGACTCCTTCACCTAGATATCACTCTATAGAGACTGTGTCTGTTTCCCTAACTAGAAAATACAGAAAACATCCAAACCAAAGTAATAGTAACAATTTAATTGATGTTCAACAAATAAAATACAGATATAATACAGATAAACATGATAAAGCTTGGCTTATTGAATATTTACTTTTTGTAAATGATATGATCACTGACCATAAACTAGATGTGCTTTGTTTGACAGAAACCTGGCTACAACCAGATGATTACATTACTTTAAATGAGTCTACACCCCAAGATTGCTGTTACAAACATGAACCACGTCCAAAAGGTAAAGGGGGAGGTGTTGCTACAATTTATAACAATATTTTCAGTATCTCTCAGAGGTCGGGTTTCAAGTATAATTCGTTCGAAGTAATGGTGCTTCATATAACGTTATCCAAAGAAACAAGTGTTAATGATAAATCCCCTGTGATGTTTGTACTGGCTACTGTATACAGGCCACCAGGGCACCATACAGACTTTATTAAAGAATTTTCTGATCTTCTATCGGAGTTAGTGCTGACTGCAGATAAAGTCCTAATTGTTGGTGATTTTAATATCCATGTTGATAATGAAAAAGCATTTATAGACATTCTAAACTCTATTGGTGTTAAACAACACGTGTCAGGACCTATTCATTGTCGAAATCATACTCTAGGTTTAATACTGTCACATGGAATTGATGTCAGTGGCATTGAAATTTTGCAGCAGAGTGATGATATCTCAGATCATTATCTAGTCTCCTGTATATTCCATATAGCTAAAGCTGTAAAGCCAACTCCTTGTTACAAATATGGTAGAACCATTACCTCTACCACAAAAGACTGCTTTATAAATAATCTTCCTGATTTATCTCGGTTCCTCAGCATATCCAATAGCTCAGAACAACTTGATGATGTAACAGAAACTATGGACTCTCTCTTTTCTAGCACTTTAGATGCGGTTGCTCCTTTACGCTTAAGGAAGATTAAGGATAAGAGTCCAACACCGTGGTATAATGAGCACACTCACGCCCTAAAGAGAGCAGCCCGGAAAATGGAGCGCAGCTGGAGGAAAACTAAATTAGAGGTATTTCGTTTAGCTTGGCGGGAAAGTACCCTATCCTACAGAAAAGCATTAAAAACTGCTAGATCTGATTACTTTTCATCTCTTCTAGAAGAAAACAAACATAACCCTTGGTATTTATTCAATACAGTGACTAAATTAACAAAAAATAAAGCATCAACAAGTGTTGGCATTTCCCAACAGCACAGCAATAATGACTTTATGAACTACTTTACTTCCAAGATCGATACTATCAGAGATAAAATTGTAACCATGCAGCCTACAGTCAGCTACAGTATTGCATCAGATAGCGCACTATAGATCCCCTGAGGAACAATTCCATTCATTCTCTACTGTAGGAGAGGAAGAATTGTATAAACTTTTGTAATTGCAGTAAATTAAACTTAATTTACCAATTGTACATCAGATTATAATTTATAATATATCTATCTATCTATCTATATATACACACACACACACACACACACGTCTGGTTTGCTATCCTTGTGGGGACTCTCCATAGGCGTAATGCTTTTTCTACTGTACAGACCGTATACTCTATTGCCCTACACCAACCCTACACCTAAACCTACCCCTTACAGGAAACTTTCTGCATTTTTAGACTTTCAAAAAACTTAATTCTGTGTCATTTATTAGCTTGTTTACCCGTGGGGACCTCAATTTAGGTCCCCACCGTGATACGAGTTCCCATGAGTTTGTGTGTATTCAGGTTTAAGAATAGAAAAACAGGTACACACACACCATACACAATATTTTTTATTTAACCCTTTAAAATCTAAGGGTAAAATAGGTCATTTTCATATATTTTGTTTATTTGACTGTAAAATTCTGACAGAATGTGCTATTTTCAAGTGAAAGGTGTCATTTTTTTTTCAGAAAACAAATGGGTTTCAAAAAAGTACAGTTTTTGACTATTAATCTTGTGTGGTGGGTTTGTAAACAGAATTTAAATAGACAAAAATAAATAAAAACAGGAATAATTTTTCTGTTTTTTATTTGAAAAAAAGAGAAAAATCATGATCGAAATAATCCAACACTTCTTACTTCAAACCCTAATCCTAACTATAATACATATATACAAGTATTTTTGGGACAATGGGTTGCACAGTTTTCATTCAGGAGGCTTTTTTGTTCATACACGCACAAATTTACACATACATGTACATGCATGCACCCATATGTTTACACGCATGGACTCATTATAGCGATGCACACACCACATGTGAAAAAGTCTCACTCAGCCTGCTCCCAAAGTCTCATCAAAAATCATCCTAATCGACTCTTGTGCTGTTTACTCCTCCTTCACCATGTTTTTGTTCATTTTGTTTATTATTTTATTCAATCCAAAACTCCGTGCTCCCTATCTCTCCATTCAAATTCTCCCTTCCCGCTATCCCGGAAATCTGCTGTCATTTGTTGACAGAGCGCAAGAAATTAGCCATATATTAATAGAGCATAATAAGCTATATATTGCTTAAAAGCGCAGGTTGTCTGCTGTCAGGAGCAATTTGAATGATTTTGATAGTGCAAACGGTAGAAGAGTTATGGTAACCCTCGTTCCCTGATGGAGGGAACGGAGACGTTGTGTCGAGTGTACGACACTAGGGGTCGCTCTTGGGAGCCCAAACACCTCTGACATCTTTGAGAAAAGGCCAATGAAATTGGGTGTGCAGAATTTGCATAGCTGGCCACACCCGGATATCCAGGTATAAATAGGCCAGTGTAGCATCTGCTCACTCGTTCTGTTCTGAGGAGTCGAGAAGCGTCTCAACCCACTCAGAGGCAGTTCGGGGTTGTGGCAGGGAGGACACAATGTCTCCGTTCCCTCCATCAGAGAACGAGGGTTACCATACGTAACCAGACGTTCCCCTTCTGTCGTTCACTTCGACGTTGTGCCGCTTGTACAATACTAGGGGTCCCTATGGAAAACGCCACAACTGCCGAACTGCGTCACGAGTCCACGGGGGCGCACATGTTGACAAGCCAGTGTGTCATGACCAAATGCACCTCTCCTCCTCGTAACCTTCCAAAGCCCAAGACTTAAGACCTCACTCTCCTACAACCGGGAGAGTCACGATAAAGGCAAGGTCCCCTCAGCTGTAGCCTTTTCCCTATAGTAATACTCACCATAATATATTCAGCTGGCAGTCTTGATGGTGAACGTTGGGACAGTGACTATTCCTCCATGGGGAAAGGCACTACGGAGATCACATCCTACCCAATGGGGAGGTAACATGTGAAGATCCACCTATGGACTTACAGAGGAAGTACCACACAGGGAGGATTCTGAGGTGGGCTCCGCGTAAGGGGAGAACTACCAAAACTCAGAACCCGTTGACAGATTAAATGTCTGTCTAGGGGAACACTGAACCTCAGGGGTTACTCAGTGGAGAATACACACACGGGGGCCGCACGAGGAGCCGCTACCTGTGGAGCACTAACCCAATACGAGAGTTCACTCAAGGGGACTTACCTCGTAATGGGTTCTAATAGCGAGTTCCTCCGCCGAACTCCGCTAAGTGGAGTGCTATATGATGGAAAGGTAGTCCAGAGTTCATAAAGGAACTTAAGCTGGACTGAATAAGCGCATAACTCTGGACCCAGATAAGAAGCCAGTGCTGAAGCGGTCTCATATGCATCAAACCGCGTGACCGCGGCTGAGGATGCCATATGCCCCAGGAGCCTCTGAAAGTTTTTGAGAGGGAACGTTGTTTTCCGCTTGAGAGCCCTCAAGCATTTCTGCACTGACTGGGCACGGTCTTGAGAAAGACGTGCAGTCATCGTAACCGAGTCCAGTTCTACACCAAGAAAAGAGATATTATGCACAGGGGAGAGTTTGCTCTTTTCCCAGTTGACCCGAAGTCCCAATCGGGCTAGGTGGTCAAGGACCATGTCCCTGTGTGTGCAAACCAATTCCCGCGAGTGAGCTAAATTTAGCCAGTTGTCGAGATAATTGAGAATGCGAATGCCCACTTCCCTGAGAGGGGCAAGGGCAGCTTCCGCGACTTTTGTAAAGACGCGGGGAGACAGGGACAGCCCGAAGGGAAGGACTCTGTACTGATACGCTCGTTCCTCGAAGGCAAACCGAAGAAACGGTTAGTGCCTTGGTAGGACTGAGACATGAAAGTACGCATCCTTCAGGTCTATTGCCACAAACCAATCCTGATTTCTGACACGTTAATATGTGCTTGAGGGTTAACATTCTGAACGGAAGCTTGTGAAGGGCCGATTCAGAACCCTCAAATCTAGGATCGGTCTGAGCCCTCTGCCTTTCTTGGGTACAATGAAGGGCTACGGGCTGTAAAACCCCTTTTTCATCTCGGCTAGGGGGACAGGCTTGACTGCACCCTTCTGTAGAAAGGTTGCAATCTCCACCCGAAGGACAGAAGCACTCTTGCCTCGAACCAAGGTTAACAGAATGCCTCTGTACTTGGGCGGGGGCGCCTGGCAAACTGAATTGCATAGCCGAATCGAATGGTTTTGAGAAGACATCGTGAGGGATTGGACAGGCTTAGCCAAGCATCCAGATACCCTGCCAATGGTCTCAGGGGAACCAGTTCCGATATACCTTGGGCAGGGTTGCTGTGGCTGATCGGAGTGAAAGGCACAGTGGTAGGACGTGAAACGTCCTGTAACACGCACCGTGCCTTGTCCATGGTACCTGTCACATGCGCCACTGACGGATGAGGGAACATGAGTTCGCCAGCATGCGTCAAATGCAGAGCACAAATTCCGAGTATGGGTCACCATACTTGGCCGTATGTCACTTCACTTCACTTCACTTCACTTCACTTCACATGGGAGGGCCAATAACACTGTGTGTGTGACCCAGAGTGGCAGACAGCCGTGTTGGAGCCGAATCCACGGGGCCTCTACAATCCTCGCAGGGGGCTGTCCCCGGTGACGAGCAGACGGAGGTTGCTGACTCGGGGGTGCAGGGCCCATAGTAGACATCGCCCTTCCTCGTGCAGCTCTTTCAATGCCTTGGCCTGGTAGACCTGCAGGATGGCCATAGCGTGCAAGGCGGATGCAGCTTGTCCAGAGGCAGTCTGGGTCACCCCTCTGGGTCACCCGTCGAGGGTGGTCGGCTCCTCGTGCACTTCCGGGAAAAAAGGCACCGGGGCCGAACGCGGCTTAGAGTCGCGCTCGGCACCCAGAAACCAATCATCCAGCCGTGAACGCTCGGGGCAGGGTGGGAGAGACCACTCCAGCCCGATGCTCTTGGCTGCCCGGGCAAGCATGGCTGCCATCTCAGCGTCAGCCTCGGACTGAGGCCCAGCACCCATAGGGGCCGAGTCATCCACTTCCAATGGCTCGAGCCCGCCCTCTGATGCTGCGATCGACAGCTTGTCCTGCTACAAGTAGAAGGACCAGAGCGGCAAGCAGCTGTGGTGACTCGGGGTCTTCTGGCGAAGAACCCGAGCTGCGAGCGCAACGTGCCGATAGGAAGTGCCTCGCAAGCGGGGCACGACCCCTCCACGAGCACTGCCTCAGCGTGAGCATGGCCCAAACACTGAATACAGCGGTTGTGCCAGTCTTCCATTGTGACATGCCAACCACACCCAGAAACACACGGACGGAAAGGCATGACGAATCACACAATCCGACCGTGTTTTTGCTCTTTTATAAGTTTGCTCTTTGAGAGGAATTGCTTCTTCTAGAGATCGCCGTCGAAGCACCCAGGGATGCTCTCACAACACTTAGCCGTGCTAAATATTTAAATTTGTTTGATGATCTGAAACATTAAAGTGTGACAAACATGCAAAAAAAAAATTAATCAGGAAGGGGTCAACAATTTTTTCTATTTCAAAAGTACAAATTTACACACTACTGTTTGTAAAGTAGTGTATCGATTGAGACTGGATAGGATTCAGAGTTACCCTTTTTACTAGTATAATTACTACATTATTGTGATACAAAAAAGAAAAAGAAATATGGGTACAAAGGCAAACAAAGGAAACCCACCTCAGCCATTGTAAGGCCATGATTGACAACATGGTCCACAGTGGTTCTTATTTCATCTGATATGTGCCTATGTCCTTAGCCTGTTTTGCCTCTGTACCCTTCCACCATGCATTCTTACTTCTATTCCTTCTCTCAGCTGTTGATCCTGATCATTTCCTGGACGTTCATCAAATGTCAGAATTTGTAACTAGTGTGGTGTCCTCCGTCTATATACTTTCCAATTGAAGGTTCATGAGATGCACCTCTGAGCTATTTCAGAGAACTGGTTTCACCTCCAGTCAAGATTCACCTCCACAATTCATGGCAAATTTACAAAAAGTCTAAAAGAAATGTGTAGAAAATATGTTTGACAGTTTACGACAACTAGATCAACCATTTTGCATTTAATGACTTATACGATAAACTATTGACTAGATGTTTTGAGGGGTAAGACTATTTCACTACTAGTATAGACTAGTTGAGAGAACTACATAATACATTTTGAGCAACATGACATTTGCCACATGTCAGAAACCACAGACAAATGCACATAATCACTTGCATGAATGTACCAAAGTAATTGCAGCTTGTTCATGAATGAGAAACTGCTTTTATGATGTGCACAAGTGACTAGATGATGTGGAGGTTGAACAAGTAGTTTTGAGAATTTCATTTCTGATCTGAGAAATGCACCAAAGTGACTGAGAAAAACTGTAATTTTTGTTTTAAGATCTTTTGAAGTTGGTATACCACATTGGCTGTGTATAACTATGTATAATACCTGTGTAGGATGGAATAACAAAGCTGGTTAACAGGATGTTAAATAACTAGACAATAGAGTCTGGTGAGACGTTTCATCAGAAGGAGCTACTCAAGACATCACTCCTTTAAACTGACCAAACTCGACACTGATGGCCAGAAGAACTGGGTCAGTGCAAGCCACACTGACATTGGATTGGGTGCTGACTCTGTTCTTAAGGTAATGCATTGTTACTGTTTTATATGTATACATGAACTTAAAACTACACTGCATTCATTCCTGATATATTACTAACATGACACACGCTGTCCTCCTTGGTAGGCTCTTCAGAGCAACCTCGCTGCCCTCAAATTTAGAAGGGACTGCATAATCTGTCTCTCCAGAATCGTTAAGAAAATGCAAGTAAAGAGCCCTTTGAAATACTCCACTGTCAGGCAGATAGCATGCTTAGACTCCTCCATCATAAGCAGAGACCCGGAATGGTGCAAGGGAAAGATGAAGTCTCTAGTTCAAAGATTTCTTCAGGACAAGCAGTTGGCAGGAGTTTCAGCTGGTATAGGAGTATTACAGGGATAGCTTCAAAATAAAGGTTATCCACAGCTCAGTATGCATAAGCTATGTTCTCAGTATATACTATTGTAAGGGTTAATAGGTAATGTAACCATAAGTCAATTTAATTTAAAGGGAATCATTTATGATTTTATAGGGAATTTGAACAGAATCACTGTTTTACAGCTGATCACTGAGTCAGCCAGCGATTCATCGAACGAGCCGTATAACATTAATTGTTAATAACTGGATATTAAAATCCAAAATATAGTGAAAACTATTAATAAGCACAGTAACAAGATCGGCAGATTAAAGGAACACTCCACTTTTTTTGGAAATAGGCTCATTCTCCAACTCCCCCAGAGTTAATAAGTTGAGTTTTACCGTTTTTGAATCCATTCAGCCGATCTCCGGGTCTGGCGATAGCACTTTTAGCATAGCTTAGCATAGATCATTGAATCCGATTAGACCAGTAGCATCGCGTTCAAAAATGACCAAAGAGTTTCGATAGTTTTCCTATTTAAAACTTGACTCTTCTGTAGTTATATCGTGTACCAAGACCGGCGGAAAATGAAAAGTTGCGATTTTCTAGTCCGATTTGGCTAGGAACTATACTCCCAGTCCGGCGTAATAATCAAGGAATTTATTACTATGTATATAATCTATGTAGGACATGTTCGGTGAAGACCAGAGAGAGGTTAAAAGGTCTCCTAAAGAATTTCAGTCTCAGTCTTTGTCTTGTGGGGAAAAAGTCAATCTAAGGAAGCTCGTGATTTCCAGCGTGGAACGCATGTGATGGCCATCTCTTTGACCCAAATTACTTGTCCCAAATTTGACGATCTCCTTCCTGCGTTGGACTTATCAATAAGTGTTCTTTTGTCTTAATGTTGCGAGCTGTTCTGTGAAAGAGGCTTGTTGGTAATGCTTGCTCCAGACTCATGGCGCCAGAGTACCATAGACAGATTTATGACGTCCTGTTGGGCTTCTCTGGAATTTCGGCTCCTCATGTTTCGATGTTCTGATCGAATCTTAGTTTGTCTGACTCGTTCTGACCCTACACTGTGATTTTAAGAACATTTAGAAGTTTTTTTTTTGTTTGTTTTTTTATGTGCATGCTTAATTAAATGAAGTATGATATGGGCTTAAACAGTAAATAATCAGATGTTACATGTTTTATATGTATTAGTCTTCCTCATGTTCAAACTTGGATTATACAAACAAATTTACATCAATATCCTGCACCAATAAGATGACTATATATAAACTATTCATTTAAAATTATGTGATTTAATGGCTTGATTTTTATTTTTGTCCGTTGCAGGCAATGCTGTTGTGCAACAATTTGACAGCTTTCTCTCTCTGCATGGCAAAAGTGAGGAGTTCCTCTCTTTCACACCCATGGAGCCAACGACTTGATACTTTTCTTCATCAAACTCTCAATGCGTCTTTTCCTGAGCTGTGGAGTTTCTTTCAACGCCTTTTTTGTTATCTCATGGGCAAGCTACGGTAAAGAGAGGCTTCTCTGTGAACAGGAACGTAGAAACTCACAACATAGAAGAAGAAACTGTTGAGGCGCAGAGACTTGTCTGTGACCAAGTAAGAGCTTCTGGGGGGGGTTCTCAAAGTGTCCCTCACAAAGGAACTAAAAAAAATCTCCACATCCACACATACATACACAACCATGGCAACGACAATCACAGAAACAAGCGAAGATGACACACAAGTATATTCAAGCAAAAGCCAACACGGATAAGTTGTGTGAAACAAAGCTAAATAAACATTACTCACCAATCAAAATGAAACACCACAACCTCGGCATCTGATTTGAGCCCTTCCCGCTCCTTGAGTTCACTCCACCGCTGGAAAGCTATTCTGATATTTACACGGGTCCTACCTCTTGCCGGATCATAACCCTTCTTTTTAATGTTTTGTTTCTCTGATAGAAACATTATAGCATTTATAATTACTAGCCTACTTTAAAACGAAATAATTCAAATCAAAAATTAAAAACTATTTGTAATCTGTAAAGATGCATTTCTCTCTCTATAAAGGCACGTTCAATGAGGATATGGGGAGTCAGGATCGTCAACTTCATGCTATTTTTTTTGGGCTGCTGTGCCAAGATTGTGTTTGCATGCAGTACAAATAGGCCTAGCCTACAGTGGCATTTTACCTGAAAAATAACTAGGCCTAACTAAATAAATATGATTAACGTATTTTAAGAATAATGTCAAAATTAGGATAATAAAAAATGTTATATTGCGTGAAAATTACATATGCAATGCAATAAAAGTTCTGCATATAAACCTAGCGCTGTGTTTATGGTTCGCTGCACAATGCAGTCTTTTGCCATTTAATACCTGCAGACTGCAGCCGATAGAAATGCTTCTCTATCGCTGCGCGTCCTGCTCCTCACAACACAGACCGTGAAGGCAGACTGCAGTTGTTGTCATTCATCGTAACGAACGAAGTGTAGAGACGATGTAAATAATATATTCAGTGTGCAGTGTAGAGAGCTTCATTCATTAAAATGGAAGTTTGTGAGATAGCGATGAACGGATGTAACAGCTTTTTAATGATTATAGAGAGTTTGCAAATGTGAAATTGAATTTATACAACAACTTTTGATTTTATACAAAAGTTAATATTAAGTGACTAACATTTTAGGAACACTGTCTATTTTGAACAAAAATATAGTTAAAAAACAAAGTCACAGCTGAGCCTCTGCGCAAGTCTTTGACACAGCGCTGTTTCGTTTACGAATGAATCTTTGCTTTTGAACAAATCTAGTGAGTCAATGATTCAATGACCCATTCATAAAGAGAGTCACTTGCTTCGTTCCTAAATGAATCAGCCGTTTGAACGAATCGATTGAATGAATGATTCAGTGACAAAGACAGTGACTTGATGCCACCTACTGGCAGTTTCTGTTTCATTTTTAAAGTATAAATTGAGTCATTTAATTCATCGAAATTTATATATTTAAAACATTAATCTCATAACACTGTTATTATGAGATGCATTAATGCCACCTCTGAGTCTTGTCAAAAATTTCTTAAATTCTGTAAATATTCCTTAATGCCACATTTGTGCTCTTCTGTGCCATGCAAAGATTAATTGTTGATGCTGATTTCATTTGACTGGAAACTTATTCTTCCTGATTGTTATTGTTATTATTTTAATTGAATTTATTGTTTAGTTAACATTTTTTGATAAAAGTTTATAAAACTACATTTTTTGGCACAAAAGATGACATACATTTAATAAAGTTAGAAAAATGGCATTACAAAGGTTAAAAAAAAAGAAAGAAAACCTTTAAGGAGTCAAATATCAATAGGAAGGTTAACTTCTTGGTCATTCCTGGGATTCGGCAATATTTCAGTCCCCCAGAGTTTCTAAAGTGGTGGTTCACCAAAATGAATTGTTAGAAGCTGTTCACAAAACTTTGGGATGCCCATTATAATTAATAAAAAGAATTATTGCATTTTTACATTTTTTGCATAAAATGTCTTATATCTATCTTAAACCAAGCATTTTGTAACGAGTTTGTACTTAGAAAATTATTAATAAAAAGTGCATAGTGTCTGTGATTTTTGGCAACAATGTAAGCATTTACTTGTGTTCCTTTCTTGTAAAAAATATTTTTCTAAAAAAATGCACAATATTTGATAAAAAAAACAGACTGTAAAGTTATGTCTCTCAGTCTGAACTCAACCCTGTCACACTAACCATTCTTCGCCCATAATAATTTAGTCTCCACTCATATGTGACTTCATTCAGGTCTCTTTAATAGTGGTGCAGAAAATGGTTAGTGGTATCATACTTTTTATTCATATTTTTGAGGCATGTTATAGTCAGGGAGGGTACTGTCAAGCTTAACAACTCAACCCCGTCATATAAAATTAAGATGGAAAATTATTACTTTTACAACATTTTATTTTCATTCATAAGTATATACAATGTGTTTATTTTATTGCTGCCATACATGGTCTAGTCTCCTGTGCTACATGAGCAGCAGTGGCCATTTTGTGTGAAAAACCACAACCCCGTCACACTCAACCCCATCACAAATATATGTATTTCTCATTGTTACAGGGATGTAAACTTGTGACAGTGTTGAGTTATTTGCTTCATTTATTAATCATTTTAATGAAAAAATATAAAATAGTCATGGTTTCAGTAAATATATATACTCCAAAATCATGACAACTCATATTTTTGTTTTAAATAGATTTTTTGACATAATATGTCCACTTAAACGTGGACAAGAATCATGCAGCAGAAAGACAATGTTGGTCATGCAGATATGTTGACCCAGAAACAAGGGGACAATATGAGAGAGAAACGAAATCAAAAATTTAAATTTAAATTTAAGGCAATGTATCCCTTCAAATGTGTTACAGTCTTCAACCCCATCACACCTGGCATGATGTTAATTCATGCGTTTATGACCTCAAGGTTAGACTATTGTAATGCTTTATTGGGTGGTTGTTCTGCACGCTTGATCAACAAACTACAGTTGGTCCAAAATGCAGCAGCTAGAGTCCTTACTAGAACCAGGAAATATGACCATATTAGCCCGGTTCTGTCAACACTGCACTGGCTCCCTATCAAGCATCGGATAGATTTTAAAATCTTGTTAATTACTTATAAAGCCCTGAATGGTTTAGCTCCTCAGTACTTGAGCGAGCTCTTATCGCATTATAGTCCTCCACGTCCGCTGCGTTCTCAAAACTCTGGCCGTTTGATAATACCTAGAATATCAAAATCGACTGCGGGCGGCAGATCCTTTTCCTATTTAGCACCCAAACTCTGGAACAGTCTACCTAACACTGTTCGGGAGGCAGACACACTCTGTCAGTTTAAATCTAGATTAAAGACCCATCTCTTTAGCCTGGCGTACACATAACACACTAATACGCTTCTATTATTCAAATCCGTTAAAGGATTGTTAGGCTGCATTAATTAGATCAACCGGAACCGGGAACACTCCCCATAACACACGATGTACTCGTTACATCGTAAGTTGAATGGCATCTGCGCTAATGTTTGTCTGTTTTTTCCTAGTCTGTTTCTCGGTCCGTGTCCGATCAGATGGTGGGTCGGCGCCGGAGGTGGCGTCTGCGGCCCTGATCGTCGGGCGGAGACCAGGACGCCCGGATGACCCCCAGAGATATATCCCCAGATATATCAACCAAAATAACAAAATAACTAAAATATAATAAAATACCTAACTACATAATACTACTATTGTTAGAAATTGCAACAAAATTAAAATAGAAATAGAAACTTTTGAACTGCGGGTTTCGTCTGGTCAGAGGAGAACTGGCCCCGACTGAGCCTGGTTTCTCCCAAGGTTTTCTCCATTATGTCTCAGAGGAGTTTTGGTTCCTTGCCGCTGTCGCCTCTGGCTTGCTCAGTTGGGGACACTTAATTTCTAGCGATTATCGCCGATTTGATTGCACAGATACTATTTAAACTAAACTGAGCTAGACAATGACATCTCTGAATTCAATAATGAAATGCCTTTAACTGAAAATTGAGTGTTTAATCTTATCATTATACATTACTGACACTCTATCCTCCAATTTGATACTGTTAAGTGCTTTGACACAATCTGTATTGTAAAAGCGCTATATAAATAAAGGTGACTTGACTTGACCTGGTCACATTAATATTTTTAGAAAAATATAGGGAAGACAATTAAGAGCAAAAGTATTTCTTGCTGATTACCATCTGACATGTTAAGAGCTAAAACAATAAAATTGTGGTTTTAGTTAAAATTTTTAATACAGCACCTTTAAATACGTTGTTAATAAATGTTATTATAGATTATAAAGTGTTTTATAATTAAATACATCCAAAAGGTCATCTAAAATTACCATTATAATTTTGAACGAATCTTTAATGTGATTCGGGAAGAACGAGTCGTCTCAGGGAGTGATTCGTTCAGTCGCTATAGGTTCTGTACTGGAATGGACTCTATGCATGGCCCACTGCCTACGTGTTTCTAAAATCTCAGTTGTAGGCGAGCTTCCGGTTTAGCGTTCTCTGATAGCATGCTGTGGTAATAGCGCGGTCTTTCTGTCAAATTTTTGATTATCTATAGCGATTACAAATAATTATTTTATATTATATATTTTATTAACTGTAGTAACAACATTTTAGTATATTAAAATATAACATTTTATTAATGAGTTCAAGAAGCTTCAAGTGCCTTGGCGTGAAGGTGCAACGTCTATGTATTGCTGTGTCCCATTATGTGACACATCCTCAAGGTTTAATTCGGTGGTTAGTTTCCATACTTTCCCTTTGGACAAGGAAACAAGTAAAAATGGATTCACTATATCCGACGTGAGGATTTTAATATCACTCTAACACAAGAGTCTGCAGTCGTCACTTCAAGAGTGATGATTTGATCGAGCCATCGACTCCCACAGGGCGCCGGCTACTGAAGAAAGGTGCAGTGCCCACTTTGTTTGAGTGGAACAACTACTCCACTTCTGCACCAAGGCGCACGGGGCATGGCAGAGGAGAGAAGTTTCCTCCACTGAACGAAGATCCTGTGCCTGTGGACCTCCAGCATGAGGAGCATGATTATTGTTCATTTCCGTTCCTGCGGCTGTCGATCTTTCTTTAGATCAGACTGAAGATCTCGAAAGGAAGTGGAACAACTGAGGAAACAGGTGGAAGAACTGTCTGTCCGTCACAGATTTTGCTTGGGCAGATTTGCTGCATCAGACGATGACATACGGTTCTACACTAGGTAAGATTTAAAACTTATAAATAATATTATATCATTATTAGGATGCTGTATTATAATTTTCTGGTCTTTGCATAATACAGTATGTCTATGTAGATATTTTATTTACATGTCAGTAAACCCATATACTATACAAGTAAGCTACAATACAGTCTAAAAGTAAGATAAAACTGTTGGTCATTTTGTGATGTGTATTATCTCAAACATGTCCCACATCTTATGTAGGTTTGTGACTTACAATCACTTAATGGCGTTCTGGAGACTCATTGAACCTGCATCCCACAACATGGTTCGTGTGACCAGAGCAAGGGCAGCTACAACTAGGAGTGAAGGTGGAGCATCAGGCAATGCATCTGTAATTATATATATATTTTTTCATTTATCATTGCTTTCTAATTTTGTGTATTATACAGTACATACAATATACATTGTGTTATGAATTTATGGGGGAGAAACAAAATTTAAATGCTGCTTTCTCTATGTATAAACACACATATAAAAAGTAAAATAAAAAAAATTTAACAGGGTCAATGCCTGCAGCCCATAGATTAGTTTTTTCTCTTCGTGGTTCATCTCTCAGTTGGTCTGACACAAAGGGATCTGGCTCACAGATTTGATATTCATCAGTCCACCGTGAGTCGAATTATAACAACCTGGGCACATTTTCTTTATACCGTTCTTGGATCAGTGCGCATCTGGAGGTCTAAGGAGGCGGTCAAGGCTCACATGCCAAAGGAGTTCCAGGACTATCCAGACACACAAGTGGTGATCAACTGCACAGAGCTGCGGTGCCAAACTCCATCCTCTCTCCTGCTTCAAAGTGAAGTGTTCTCCTCTTATAAATCCCACTGCACCTTCAAGGGGTTAATTGGCATGGCACCACATGGCGCAGTCACCTTTATGTCATCCCTGTATGCAGGATCCATCAGTGACAAGGAGCTTCTCAAGCAGTCTGGGATTGTGTCTCTGCTGAAACCTGACATGGCTATTATGGCCGACAAAGGTTTTCTCGTGGACGACTGTGTGCCATGCAAAGTCTACAGACCTGCTTACCTGTCAAAAAGAGAACAGATGTCGGCTGATGAGGTAAAGGAAACTCAATCCATTGCTCGACTGAGGGTCCATGTTGAGCGTCTCATCCGCAGGGTGAAACAACACAAGCTGTTTGATACAGTCATCCCTCTTTCCATCACAGGGAGCATCAACCAGCTATACACTGTTGCTTGCCTCCTTGTGAACTACCAGAATGGCCCCTTGGTAAAAGCATGGGCAAAGGATTAAAGACTAGACAAGACACTTGCTGTAGGGGACGGAACAATTTGAATTTATTTGTAGAGAATATAAATATGTTGATTAAATGTAAACAATTTTAATAATGTGTCTGTAAATAAATAACTTTGATACAGAATTTCTGTAAACATGTAAATATAAATAACTTTGATAGTGTTTCTGAAAATGTGTAAATAAATAACTTTGATACAGCATTTCTGTAAACGTAAATATAAATAGCTGATAGTGTTTCTGTAAACATGTAAATATAAACTTACAACTGTAAGTTTGATACAGTGTTTCTGAAAATGTGTAAATAACTTCTTTGATACAGCATTTCTGTAAACATGCAAATATAAATAACTTTGATGCAGTGTTTCTGAAAATGTGTAAATAAATAAATTTTTTACAATGTAAATCAACTTTTTTTTTTTTTTTTTTTTTTTTTACATTTTTAAGGATCTTGGCAGGTAGAAATAAAAAAAGAAATGGTCAGCCCTCTCTCTAATAGTTTTAAACATTCTACAGTCTTTGTAGATGCGCTGGATCATCATGTCATCCTGTGCGTACACCACAAAATCACACCAGTCCAATCCCGAGATCAGCATCTGACCTTGCACTTGCCAGTAATAAGCATGCTGCTGTTTTAGCTCAGGTGTGCTATTCTGCAGCTTCAGGTAAGGGCAGTCAACATAACTTTTTAGATTTGGGCACTTTATCTCCAAAAGGCCAAAAACCTGGTGCTCTGTGGGGTCGTAAACGATACCATCAGGAGAGGAGCCAAGCCAAGGTGCATCTGGGTGAATTAAGAATCCACAAGGGTAGAAGTTCACTCCACGCAACAGACAGTGTTCCTCCACCGCTGCAGATTCCAGTTCGAAGCCTCTCTTCATGTCTGCTGTCTGGCGAGTTCCCTTGTGGATTCTTTTAGCCAAGTGTTCAGTAGAGCTCTGCCCCCGTACATGGCAAACCTCTCTAAATCGGGACGATGTTACTCGTGGCTTTCTAACGGAGTGCCAATCCATCAAAGCACTCTGGTCTTTGGTGGCATCCTGAATCTTGTGTGCCGTTTCCAGAGTTACTGCCAGTGACTTCATGTGCAGTAGTTCATGTTTGTTATGTACAAATAAGCACACAGATGGGTCAAGGTTGTAACCATCCAGAGGCAGAGGTGGTCGTGGTGGGGCATCTTGATGGGGAGTAACGTTGCGTGTTGTTGCTGCTGGCTGTTGGTATGACAGAACACTCCCAGCCTGAACTTTACTGAAAGCAGAATCCACCATCCAATCATCACTGGACATCCCCATTGTGGTGACTAAAGGGGCTGTAGTGCTGGTAAAGTCCTTATACACCTCTGCCACTTGCAGGACTGAGAGGTCAGGCAAGTCGCTGAAACACCTTTATACAAGGTACTCCTGAAATGAAAATTAGTAAAAAAAAATAATAATAAAAATAGTATGAAAAATAAGTTGCACATTTTATAGACTTAGTTACCATTCTTTAATTGTATGGAGAAAAAAGATGCAATGAAAGTGAATAGTGACTGAAACAGTCATGCTGCCTAACATATGTTTTTGTGTTAAAAGTAATATGGGTTTGGAATGACATGAGAGCGAGTAAATGCCATGACTTTGTGAACACTCTCTTTGTCCATATAGTAAACAATCCTAAACAATCCCATATTATACTTCTACTAGGGTTGTTCCGATTCCGATACTAGTATCGGAAATTCCACCGATACCACAAAAAATTCTGGCATCGGTATCGGCGAGTACTTGAACCCATGTACCGATCCGATACCATTTTTAAACAAGACCTATAGTTATGCGCACTAGCTTTGCTTAACGCTGCAAATCGGAAATCAATTCTTCTTCGCTGCTCAGAATGCAAAGACAGGAAGTTGTGCTGTGTTGCCACACAAGCAACCACTATTTAGAGCAGCGAAGAAGAAATACAAACGTGCTAGCACATTGCCAGTAAGTTAAATCACTCGCATACGCGACTAAATCTTCACCCTGGGTGACTATATGATGTCTAATATTAGCCACTGGCTAATAAATGATCAGATTTTACTGGTAGGCTATGTATAAGTTTAGCACAGATATATTGTCACTCGCTGAACACTCTGAGCGCTTCAGAGTTTCTCTCTCCGTCAAGCGATATATTTTTCAGTTTATTTGAATGAATGCGCAGCGCAGCTGTATTTGATGTACCGTAAACTCTAGTGTGAAGCGCGACTCGTCGCTTTGCTTTTTCCTCACACGCAGAGAGAGAGAGGAGAGGGAGCAAGGGAGTCTTACATGTAGCCTGTCAATTCTGCATGGTATGTAAACGTTATTCTTTGTTGTATTTTTTTGAGTTCCTTTGGAATTCTTCAGCTTAACTGCCGGGTTCTCCGGTAGTAGGCGGAGCTAATGCGCAAACGACAATCTCATTGGCTGGCGTTCACCTATTATCGCCCCTGTTTTGATTTCAGCAAATCCGTTCGAGCCAATGCAGACAACGTGATTAATATTCATGAATCCAGCAGCTCGTTAATCCTTAGTGCGTTTTATATTGTTCTTAGTAGAATTCATAGTATGATTATTATTTTATCAGTATTATTGACAGTTTTTCCCCATTTTTACAGAAACACCGAATGACCAAAAAAGCACCACCACCGGTCTTAAATTCAGTTAAAATTACTCGCCAGACTATCTATCTATCTATCTATATATGGTGAAGCACACTAAAATAATTGTATCAATTCATACAGGGCTAGTAGTACATACAACTGTATAACCAGATACACACCCGGGTATCGGATCAGTACTCGGTATCGGCTGATACCCTGAGCCTAGGTATCGGAATCGGTATCGGGAAGGGAAAAAGGGTATCGGAACATCTCTAACTTCTACATTAAGTAAGTAACTGATTGCAGTGTGCACCTTAAGCCATCAGCGAGTTTCCTTTCTTTAGGTCGTGCAGATATAACCACCATCCCACTGACAGGACCTGGCCGGACTCCCTAGGAATACCAATAGTCACTTTAGTATGAACCAGTGTTTGCCAGACTTGTTCCTGGAGGCCCACCAACAGTGCATGTCTTGGACATCTCACTAATCTGACACACAAGTTTTAGGTCTTTTAAAGAGCAATTCCTGTGTGCCTCCAGGAATGATGTTAGGAAAGCAATCATTTAAAGGGGTCATATAATGCCATTTTTATACAAGTTAATATGATTCTTTAGGGTCTAAATGAAAAGTTTGTAATATACTTTAATTAAAAATTCTCGTTCGTATTGTAAGAAAACACTCATTTTACCTGCTCAAAAACAGCTCTCTGTTCAGCACGCCATTTCAGTGCATGTGCCTTTAAATGATCATGAGCTCTGCTTACCCCGCCCCTCTGCTCTGTGGGGCGTGACACAACACAAGTGGAGTGTTGCCTTGACAACAGTTGAGGGTATCTTTTGGCAGAAGAATGGCAGCGGGAGTTTTTGAGGACACTTTCATTCATTTTAATGTACTGTTACCATGTTAACTTTACCACAGCGTACACAGTTTATAATAACACAATAACCATAACGCGTTGTTCATTACAAACGTGGGATTATGAATTATATTGAGAACATCGTACATAGAAAACATGCCGTAATGTACACTTGATTTCACATAATGAAAGTTAGTGTAAACTTTAGCCACATTCATGGTGAAACATGCAAGCGATTAGCAAAAATTAATATAAAGGTTAATAAAACGTTACACTCACTTCTTCTGGAGGTGCAGCAGGAACACGAATAGTTGGTACCGATCCTTTTTTCAGGAGCAGCTTCTTGGCAAAACCAGCTTTAAACTGACCCTCGTTTATAAAGCAGTCTGGTGAGAAATGATTCGCGCAAACATGAAAGAATTGAGGTTGATCTGGGGGACTATTCCCTTCGAAAACAAAACTCAGCCACTGTGTCTTCAGCGGTTCTGATTTAGAAACATCAAAATGACTGCTGTGTTCGTTATTACACCAAAGAACAGAACACCACGATCGCTTAGACGCCATTCTGCTCATAGACAGCTCCAGCGTATATCAACAATGACGCGCGGACTATGATTGACAGCTCGCTCATGAGCAAGGGCGGGTCTGTGTTGAAACACCGCTGTCAATCAACCATCGTGGGAGGGGCATCCGACCGTGTGGCGTCACACGGTCGAACGGCTTGATTTGAGACAGGGTAAAACAAATAAGGAGATAAAAAAAAAAACACTGGATGGATTTTTATCATTTTATGATGGTTGTGTACAGGCACTGCTAACACACATTTCAGTACAATCAACTTGTAAAAGTGCATGTACCATTATATGACCCCTTTAATATACTTCTAAAAAGTTTTGAAAATTCACTTAAACTTACCATTGTTCGTGGTTTGTGCCAGCTCTGCTCAGTTTCAGTACAGCTGCGAACTGGAGGAACTGCACTGATGCCAAGCTGAGAGTA
Organism: Onychostoma macrolepis; assembly: GCF_012432095.1. NCBI lineage: Eukaryota > Metazoa > Chordata > Actinopteri > Cypriniformes > Cyprinidae > Onychostoma > Onychostoma macrolepis. The sequence goes on along the minus strand of NC_081157.1, from coordinate 10,758,732 downwards.
ATGTGCAGTCTGGTACAATAGTGCAACAATATGGTTGCACAGTGCTGTGCCAGCAACACAGGAACAGCTACACTGGGACAGTATGACAGGTTTGGAGTCCTTTAATGTAATCTGTAAAGATAATTAAACAATGACATAGTAAATGGATGGCCCCAAATGAAACAAATATCTATCTAAATCAGTATGTTTCTTTTAAAGTGCTAAATTTATTTACTGAATAGACTTATGTCTGCATTTCTAAACTTACTGTATAAATTAATAGAAATTAATTTTTTTTTTTAAAGTTTAGGAAATTTAAACATTTTAAAATATGAACAATACATACATCCTTTATTTCTCTAGTTGTGTCTCCCTACTCTCAAACTATGTGGCTTCTCTGTCTTCCTCATAGATCTGAAACAAGTCGCCCTCACGCTGATCTCTCCTGTCACCTGATCCTTTTCAGAGACTGAACAAAATGACAGCTTTAAAGGGTCATACAGATCGTATTAACATATCATTAGCGAAATTATAAAAACAGAAGATCTTAAAAAGGTTAAGTAAACAAAACACATCCTATAAGTGTATGCACTGTGACAAACAAAGCTAGCTAACGTTAGCTTGTTAGCTTGAGATACGTACTTTCAAAGTTGTCGATATAGCTCGAAACATAAAATTTGAAGCCCTTCTCCTTTTTACTTGAAGGAGTGACCGATGCTAATCTTACAATTCGATTGACATCGTTCACTGTAATCCGTGGAGGTTCTTTCAAGCAGCGAGTGTAAATTGCCATGCTGAGAGCGCTCATTGAAACGGTAGGGAAAAACTGCTTCCGCTGCAGCACCGGAAGTTGTGGAGCAACTGACACGAAACACGGAAGTAGTCGTGCATTGAGTCCATTAGTTCACCTGTTTCGAGTCTTCGGGTTTGAGTCGTTCGTTCATCACGTGACAGTCCCATAAACTAAACCAATGCAGTCAGAGCCGGAAAGAGAATTGATTAGTTCACCTCCCGAGTCTTCGGGTTTGAGTCGTTCGTTCTTTTGTCACGTGACGTGACAGCTTTGGGCAGAGAAATTAGTTAATTTACAACCTTCCTTACAAACGGGTGCATAGTCATTATTATTATTTACTCGTACAGTTATGTGATGCATTTCTGGTCTCAAATTATTGCTTTTTAATTTCTGTCACGATGGTTCTTTTCCATAATACTGAATGTAGTAATAAAGATAATAAAGAGTTGGTTATGCTTTAATTTAATTTTATTTATTTTTTTGGAGTCTAATCTTCATAAAATACAATACCTTGCTGTATTTATGTCTTCTGAGTTAACCCTTTAGATTAGACTATAGTGTTACTTACTATACTTTTGTAACATATGACACTTTAGACATTAACACTGTGTACACACTCTTGAATTGTTTTTTTGTTGTTGTTGTTGTTTTGTTTATTTTTGTGCCAGAAAAAGCTTTAGCAAAGAGGATAACTATTCCAAAATGAATTAAAACAATTTAAATAAAAAATACAAGAAAATTAAAATATACTAAAGCCACAGAGCCAGATCATAACCTTAATATTTTAAACTAACATTAATCATTCATATTCAAAATGTTATTTGCTTTCACTTTGTCATTGTGTCCTTTTTGACCAATCTTCTTATACAAATATTAGACCAATATATCAAGTCTGCTTAGGAAAAACAATTATACCAGCAAAGTCAAAACTGGAGTAAAAATGAACAAACTATAAGTGCTTTGTAATTTTAGGCTTGGATTTTTTTATTATATAGTTATATTATATGTTTATTGATAGACAAAGACAGTGAAAGGACAAATCAATCAATATTTTATTTATAACAGGGTTTTATTTATTTATAAAATAACACAGATCCTCAAGAAAGAGTAACAAAAACATAGTGACAGAAATGAACAGACCATTTTTATTTCTAGGAAAATGCTTATTACACATTTTATGATAATTCTTAAATATGATCCAACATACAAAAAATACAGTTTTACTTTATAGCATTTTACTGATCCGGCAAGTGACAAAAGAACGAACGACTCAAACCCGATGACTCGGGAGGTGAACGAATCAATTCTCTTTCCGGCTCTGACTGCATTGGTTAATGTATGAGGCTGTCACGTGATGAACGAACAACTCAAACCCGAAGACTTGTCAGATAAGAGGTGAGGTGAGCTAATAATAGAAGACCCAGGTAAACCATGAATTAATCTTTTCTGTTTCTTATAGCATTATAGTTTGTAGTGTGATCAACGTTTGCGTAAGTAGTAGATGTGTTAGGGAAGTAACATTTTAATTATATTTTGCTAAAATGAACGAAATGACTTGGAAAAAAAGATTTGTTCATTTTGCTGAACGAGACTCAAAGGTCCGAGTCAGTAAAATGATCCGAACTTCCCATCACTAGCTTCATTTGTGTCTGGTGTGAACGCACCTTGACCCCACCTCTTCATTACCCAATAGCGTTACATTCACCTATTTGGGAGGCGGGTTTAAGCTATTAAGCATCCAATCACTAAACATAAGACATGTTTGATTGTACACACCACGTTTTTCACATGTGCATTTCTAACAAACTTTTATGCTACATTACATAATGACACATATGTACGAAGAACTGTAAAAGTATAGAAAGCTATTAAACATCATCCCCGATGTAGAAATGAATGGACAATGCACATTCAAACGAATAAACAAAGCAATAGACTAAAATAAATGTTTTGACCCTATTACTCATAGGATTTTTTTTTTCCTCTTTAAATAGGGTTACTTCTACAACAGCAGTGAACAGACTTCATTAAATCACCAACATCAGGCCTTATGAACAGATACAGCAAACAGTCAGCAAGTGGATTCACAAACAGGAGCAACTGTGCACATGTGTAAAATTTCCAAATAAATTTACTGTAAGAGTCAACAAAATCTGTAATTAATTCCATAATCAGAAAAGGCAGAATGAGAAGTGTGTAAGTCAACAGCACCAGGAACAAACTGCCCAAAATTAATTTGCGCTTATGAGCAGTCAGTGATATTGAGCGAGAAAGACCTCGACAAGTGCCAGCAAAACAGAGAATGATGATGGGGTAGGGAATTAAACACGCTATACACTGGTGTAGACGATTAAAATAAATATCAGGGGGGTCTATTTCTGCACAGATCAGAGGCACAAACCAGACGATCACAGAAATAAAACAGGAGAGTTTGAGTGACTGGTGAGATTTGTACCAGATAGGATGAGAAACCAGAAGATATCGTTCAAAAGCTACACATGCCATAAAATACAGACCCACAATCAGAGAATACCAATATGCAGTATACAGTTCATATGACGGGAAGATTGCTGTTCTTATTAACATATAAATGACCTGTATGAGATCTGAAAGTATCAAATGACTAACAAAAACTGAAGCAGCAGGCCGAGATTTGATGATGAAACACAAGGCGATCAGAGTTAAGATCATGACTGGGATCTCAACGACTGAAAGGACACTGACAAATACAAAGTATGCATAATCTCCTTTGCTTAGAAATTCCATCCACTCCTTAAATATAAAATAACCTGATCCAGTTGAGTCATTGAAGCTGCTGTTATGTTGTGCCATTGTTTCACAAATTCCTGAGAGGAAACACTAAATAACAAACCTGTCATAAGCTTTATGTAAGAAATGCTTCAATGTCTCAATGTAAAAATTCTTAATTGTAAAAACAGATGGCCTGACATGTTTCTTCTGTCTAAATGTTGCCATTCAATGGGTGACGTGTGATGTTAAAGGGATAGTTCCCCCTAAAAATGAACATTGTGTCATCATTTCCTCACTCTTGTGTCGTCCCAAACCTGAAATAATCATTCATCTTCTGAACACAAATGAAGATATTTTTTATGAATTCTGAGATATTTCTGTCCCTCAACTGACATTGAGTGGTTCAGTCAAATTATCTGAAGAGACTTGATCACTTTATCTGATGAACAGATTTCATTTAGGCTTTTATTCACATATTTACACTGATCAGCAAACATAAACAGAACCTAGTTGGTTCTTACAGATCTCAAACGTGCTTTATCTGTGAATAAAAGCCTCAATGACTGAACCGCTCAATTCATCTGATTTTCTTTATGAACTCTGTGTTGACTGTCAGCGGAGGGACAGAAATCTCTCAGATTTCATTAAATATATCTTCATTTCTGAATGTGAACAAAAGTCTTACAGGTTTGGAACAACTTGAGGGTGAGTGAATGATGACAGAATTTACATTTTTCGGTGAAATATCCCTGTAAAAGGCTTAAAGTACATTATACATTAAAAAAGGTAAAGTTTAACTTGAAATAAACTTTAAAAATCCCTCTGTCTATAAAATCGTTTATTTAAACAATATTGTAAGAATGTTGTTCTGAATATTCAGTGTCACAGCTGCTAGTGCTTTAATAAAATAGTTCAATAAAGCAATAAAAACTGAACAACTTACATTTATGACAGAACTTGGCCAGTTCAGTTGGTTTGCGTTTCTTCTTCCACAGGGAAGTCAAAGGAGAACTTTCAGCGTCATATTTTCCACGGTTATGCTGTCGGTCTGATGGAGGACATCGTTCAGATACAAACAAATGTGAATAAACTTTTAGTCCATTTAGTAGCAAGTTTAACTCTAAGATCTCACTATTCAAGTTAGAAATGTTACTGTCAGGTAAGGAGCGAGACGACTGGGGAAGCTGCAGTGAATGCTGTTTATTGAGCAACAGTTGTATGCTGAAATAAGACGAGAGCGGTGAACAGAACACAGTAGCATCAATGACAAATCAAATAAACTTTTCTTGCAGGAATCCACAGAAACGAAGAGAGCATGTGATGTAATTAAACACACTTAAAGGTTCACTCAGTCAATGCCATATAAATGACTGTTAAACTGTAATTAAAGCTGAAAAAATGGTAGTGAAAAAGGGTAGTTTGAGTGAAAAAAATGTTTTGGCTCAACTACCCGAGTACACTAAAAATGCTTTCTAGTTTATTGTTCAGTGTTTTTCACTTCCTCAGTCAAATAAGAAACCTGCAAACACTAAGAGAAAGCACAAATGCTCTGACTTTCCTAATTCTCTTGCTGCTTTGTGAACTTAGGTGTCGTTATTCCATTCAGTGCTGATAATAAAACTGAAACTGTGCACACTTTTAATTAAAGGAAACTAGTTTGATTAACTACAAACGGTCAGTGATACCAGAGGCTGAAATGCAAATATAGTTAACACCATATGAACTCGTACATGAGATAACATGATCTGCAATCATGACAATTACAAGACAGATGATGATGTTTATGAGCTGATCGCCTCATTATTGAACACAACCCCTAAAATGAGAAGTGGCTCAGACAAGGACCTGAAAGAAACTCCCCAAAGCTACATTAAACAATATACACATGATCTTACCTGGATCAGACCGTGGCTTGAAGATGTTCATCAGTAGATGATGGTGTCTGTGAGCTGATGGTCGTTCTTTATAGTCTGAATTCACTCCAGAATGGAGAGTGATTCTGTCAGATAATGAGCAAATGAACAAAGATGCATTAACATAATGAATGCTTAATGCACATATAACCACAACTTTAAAATGTACAACCATTACATTTGTGATACAAAACCATTACATGAAATAAATAAACAAAGGCGTTTTATTGCAGACAGTGATATTTGTGAAGCACCACATCAGTCAGCTTCAGCTCCAGCTTTGGTTTAGTCAGACTCTGGTTAATCGTGCAGTCCTGCTCTTCAACGATGTTCTGCTAAAGTGCACCTCATTCTCATTACTGGCTCTTGAAATTGTGATAAATGTGTGCAGGAATAACTTCATGAGAAACTGACATTTCTGTTTATTAAAGATTTACAAATCATTACAAAATGTATATTCAAAATGATATATATGATGAATTTAAAATTGGTGAAAATTCAGTGGACTGCTTGCACTGAACATCAGGACTCATTTGTATAAAACCTCTCAGAAATGCTCATAAAAATAGCCTTCAGCTTTGACTTGTATGTAAGTTTTTGACTCTACTAAAGCATAAAAATACCATATGTTTGCAGATATGTAAGAAACATGCTTGTTTATCTGAAAAACAATGCTAGTCAGTTATTCTCCTTTGAAAATGTGCGTTCCGGCCCGGAATGTCTGTGTTTGTTTTGGTCTGTGTAATGTAGAGGATTTTTATTTATATTAATCAGAACTACTCAGACATAATCAAGGTGAATTTTGCCTATAAGGTATCTGTTGAATCTTCCAATATATTCTGAAGGCCTTTGTGTCAAAGTGTGTACGTGGCAAAGCACATCTGGAAGAAATGAGGAGGGGACTTTCTCCCCCTTACCATAACAAATTCTAGAGGGTCTCTTCTCCTCTGGGACAGATAGAATTACATACACAAGTGAAAAGTATGCATATGACTTAACCTTAGAATCCGCCTTAAACGGCTTGTATATAAACCAGAGACAAAGAACAGTCGAGAAGCTTTTCTGAAGAGAGAGCTTCGGTTTTATTTCGGCCGAATAAAATCTAATTTTTCTAGCATTAAAACTCCAAGTCTTTGTTTCATTCTTCGAACCGCGGGGCGCGACACTTCAGTAACCTGCCCACTGCCAGTTTACCCAATTGTATTTCAGCACCCTGGGTTGCCAGTTGGCAGAAAACAGAGTATTTAATTAAAAAACAGTATTTAATTACAAGCTGATTGTGCATAGATAAGATCCCTGAAGTTGCAAAGACTAAAGTCTCAAAACCAAAGAGATATTCTTTATCAAAGTTAAGACTGCCACGCCCACCTAAAACGGCTCATTCAAACACGCCCCCACATGTCTACGTCACGATGTGGAAATATTTGCGTAATGCTGCCCAAATGTTCACGTGAGGAAAGAAGGCGTGGTTTCAGTAACCGCAGTAGTGTTGATGCAGCTGTGTCAGGGAGACGCTGTGGGTTTGTAGGCAAAAGCAAAAGCACTTTATTTGGCCTTACGAAAGTAGATGCATTTAGGAATCATTAAGATTACTTACAACAGAACAGCACAACCCAGATGTTATCACAACGCATTTTATGGACGATCGTTTTGTGAACCTAGGAGAGCAGGTAATTCTGACTTTGCTATGACAATCTGGTGCTTCTGAATCAGCGACTGCAAGTATGCTTTGTTATTAGTTATTAGTTAGTATTTATTTGCTATTGACTGTTCAAATGCGGCGTTTTGCGCGTTGTGTATGTATGTGTGTGTGTGTGTGTGTGTGTGTGTGTGAGAGAGAAAGAGACAGGGTCACATCACATCAGTGGAGTCAGCTGTGGCAGGAGCAGAACCTGCAGAAGAGCGCACTTTTACAGCTGGTACTCACACTACACCCAAACCAGCACAGCACAGTCCGGCCCGACCAAATCACAGTTACAAAACAAAACTACACCGCCTATTGGAAAGATGCCACTAAAATACGAAAGAAGATGGAGCTGTATTTACACCTGAAAAGAGACTACAAACCAGCAGAATACCTGAGCTGTGTAAAAGATCACAAATTAATAAAGACACTAACGAAGTACAGACTGAGTGATCACTGTCTGGCTATAGAGAGAGGAGGACACGGACAAAGATGGCAGCCACGAGAACAGAGACTGTGTTCACTGTGCTCGCAGAAAGAGCTGGAAACAGGAACATTTCTTGCTGCACTGTGATTACTATCACAACATTAGAGCTGCATATTTCCCCAAATTCCAACAAATTAAACCAAATTTTATGGCATTACCAAATGCAGAAAAATTAAGTCACATTTTAGGGGAAACTTCCAAAATGATCACAACAGCAGCAAGATATGTATCAGCCTGTCACAAACTAAGACTATCAGCCAGTGGACAAAACTGAAGCAAGATCATTTATTTATCTCCTCTCGGGCTTGAACTGATGGTAAAACTAAGGACACTATTAACTGTCTTTACATTTATTTTGAGAGCTGAAGCCCGCGATTATAGAAAGGGGTGTTACATTTCCGACGCGGCTTGTGCTGTTCGACCAATCACAATGCACTGTGTCAGTTGGCCAATCAGAGCAGACTGTGCTTGTCGGAAGGAGGGGCTTTGTAGGGGCATAGAGGACCTACAATAATGTATAGTATTTAAAAAAAGAATGTGTTTTTTTTAACATTAAAGCATGTCAACATATTCTGTTGCATCAAATGACCCCTTTAAGTGTTGACTGAGGTGACACTTAAGTGTTGTGAACTAAGGACTACAATGATGCCAACACAAAATGGCCGACCTCGACCTCTGAATCAGCCAATAGTGAGCCTGCTCATGTGAAGTCACAGCAGCACAACACCAATCATTTAATGTAACTACAATAAACTCATTTAATTAAGACACTGAAATATTTTAATATACTTTTTTTTTTTTTTACTGCTTTGCATTGTGCAAAATTATCACAAATTATTACTGATGATGATCAATGATGTGAACATGAGTTCCATCAATGAGCACGTTTACATGCACGTTCTTAAGCCGATGGTTAATAAACTGAAAACACATGTGGTCATGTAAACGCGATAACCCGTTTTCTTTTATCGGTGTAACGGTGTAAGCATAAACTGTTCGCAACAGGTACTTTTTTGCCTCTTACTCCAATTTCGCTCGGCATGTAAACGCAATGACCTGCTTTCTGTCGGATTATTGAAGTGCGCATGTGCGATACGTGACAGGAACGCATCGTTTAGTGCAGATTTAAGCGCATCTTGTAAACGCAGCTTACTTGCATTGTCAGGTTACTGATGTGCATGTAAACCGGGAAAACTGGTTATTTTAATAAGCTGATATTTGTGAGTAATCAGCTTACTGGTGTGCAGGTAAACGTGCTCATTGGTTCGAACTACTCCAGGAAAGCCCACAATCCTCATAAAAGTGGCTTGTTTTATTTTGTTTTTGCAGCATGGTCTGATGGTCAGTTGGAAAGTCAATGAACTGCTATATAGTAGTGGCCAAACAAAAAAAGGTGCTAACGATTTTGTAAGCATATTGCATAATTGCTAAGTCAATTGTTTTATTTGTGAGACATGCCAAAATTGTGTGGTTATAATTTTTTCCCATGCTGTCATACAAAGAAGTTATGAACACATGCAAAAACAAGAGAGGACCAATGAAATATTAATAACTGATTATGTTGCTATGCTGCATGCAGTCAATGCGACAGTGTTGCCAATTTAGTGATTTTGTCACTAGATTCAGTGACTTCCTCGCCCCTTTTGAGACTTTTTTCAAAAGCCTAGCAACAAAATACATTTATTGGACAAACATTAATTAGTTTCCAAGACTCTCCCGCTGATCTATATTTATATTTATATAGATCAGTGAACGTGCCGTTATAATGTCATCTAACAACATTTAGTGACTGCTTTAGCTACTTTCAATTGAACGCAGTAGCAACACTGGTTAGTGTTTTTTCTCTTCATATTTTGATGGTTTAAGTGAACGAAGTGATTATTTGCTCTAAGTGAAATCATATTTTCTTAGTGATAGATTTTATTTACACTAAGTGCAAATAGCAATAGATTCTATTTACACTGTAAAAACAATTGTTACGCTCTTTCCCCAAGAACGCAACAAAATCAGGGAGACGCCGCACACAACCACTGCTTCTCGAAACAAATTTATTTAACTATAAAAAATAAAAATGTATTGTTTAGTAATCAGGCAAGTGCTTGTAAGTAATACACATCACAATAGTCCAAACAAACACCACTAACAACAGTCAGAGTCATTATGACTTTCATTTCTGCAGTTAAAGCATTGTTTCGTAGCGTGGGAGAAGTTGTTGAATTTTTGACTAGGTCAGTAACAAAAACAATACCTTGACGATCAAGCCTGTATCGTTTTATCAACTCCCTGTCATCATATAATCCAACACATTCTTTTGTTATTGGAAAGTGCGCGGTCTCCTCCTCTCCAGCTCTCTTAAATAATTTAGCAGCCTAGTCTTAGCACTTAGGAACCTTTATGAATCACTCTTATTCTTAAGTCTAGGAATAAGAGTAAAATTCGTCATTCTTAGAATTTTGACACACTTAAGACTAAAACTTTACTCTGAGCGGCTTTATACATACGGGCCCTGGTTTCTCCCTAACCTACATTTGGAATTTAGTTTTCAAAAAAACTCAAACATGCAGGAGTAAAAGATAACACAATAATAGACTGATGAAAAACTGAACCAAACTGGGAACAGAGACATAAAGAGGAAACAAGACACAGGTTACCATAATCCGTAACTATGGAAGCCAAATCATGATAAATCAAATCATGATAAACAAATTACATGAGGGCTCACACCAAGGACGATATAATAAAGATAACTATAAAGATACAGTTAATATTGACAGCCAGTTAGAATATATCCTGCTATAACGAGCTTGACAATTTAAAATGGCAGACAAGCATGTGCTTAAAATAAACAGATGATATCGTCCACTGCTGTGGACATTAATATTGTTATTTTTAAAGTTATCATTCTTGGTGTGAACGGGTTTTTCCTCCCTCCCATGTGGCACAGATCGGATATGACCTATGATGTGTAAGTAGGGAAAAATCATGTGTATCCTAATATTCTGCTGTATGTTTCAGGCCTCATACATATGTGGAAATATATATCTCGTATGTATCAGATACGTGAATATGTGGACAGATATTCCCCTATCAATGTGAGTCATGTGTAATTGAAAAAGCAATAGTGGTGAATGATGTGAACTCAGGTGGACACAAACCGTGATCACATGACTCTTTTCAGTGATGCAGTGGAGACTTTCTGATCTACTTTGCGTTGTTTGGATAAGTGTACAGTGTAAATGAAGATTTAGATATGAGTCACTATTAAAATAAGATGTAAGCTGGTCATCAATAGAATCAGAAATAGCCTAGGCATCAATACCTGTAGGGTAAATGCAGCCTATACAGACTAGACGTGGCACTTTTAAGTTTATGTGTGTGTGTGTGTGTGTGTGTGTGTGTGTGTTCTTTAAAGCTTCAGGCATAATGGTTTTTAAATTTTACCACAGAGTGTTACCCCAGATCCACTGAGTATCATAACTGGTTTGGTTTCTCTCATCAGAAACCTCTTCCTCTGTTGTTTGGGTGTTTATCCCTCAAGACATTATCAGAAGCTTGATATTTTAAAGCTTAATAGATTGAGCTGTGGTTGCATATTTCCTGATTTCTCATCAGAATAAATGTATTATGCATGTCAAAAACCACCTCAAATATTACATGGAGATTTACTTTGTCCTACTGAATGGATCTGCACAATATATTTTGTCACGACTAAAATCTTACTTATCTGGGCCCGTATGTATAAAACTTCTCAGAAATGCATTAATGAATGAATGAGGCATTTATATAGCGCTTTATTGTGTATTGCTGTACAACCTTTCACGTAAGTGTCAAAAAATCTTAGTAAAAAGTAGTGCTGTCAATCGATTAAAATTTTTTAATCGTGTTAATCACAGTCATAGACAGTGATTAATCACAAATTTAAAATACTAGGATTTACCTGTAAATGTGTTGAAATAAAGAAATGCATGACAAACTAGTTTAAGGAAACAGACCTTTCACACTTCCGCCAGGTATGAGACATAATCCTTATTATTCTTTTATCATTATTCTTTTGTTTTTATTCAGCCATTATCAGCCTTTATACTGGCAATAAAACCTTTACCAAGCCACACCGCTTCAATCCCAGTATACATTTACCCAACTATTATCAAAAGTATTTCTAAATAAATACAACAAAACATTTTCTTGCGACCTTACATGAAGTATTATGACAAAATGCATTATAAAGAAGAATTGGACTTGTTCTGCACCTGCATTAGAGCTAATATTAACATCATGCTACATAAGACAATTTATGAGTGTCACGAATCCTGTCCCTGCACTTCCGTTCATTCACCACCAGAGGTCACTCGCTCGCCACATTGTCTCTCACAGCACACATCACACTGGACTCAATTTCCCATCATCCATTGCACTGATTGCACACACAGCTGAAGGCACTGATCACACAGCTCTCACTAATCACACACTCTATTTAAACACTGGACTTTGTTTCCCTCACTGCCGAGTATTGTATGCGTTTACCGCTCCCCTAGCTGTAGCAACTCTACAGAGCCCCTGATAGTTTTCCCCTGCCTGTTTTGGATTGTGTTTTCCCCTGCCTGGACTATTGCTTCGTTTTCAGACACCTCTCTCGTCAAGCCCCTTCGGATACTGTTCGCTGTCGACCGACCTTTGCTTGCCCTAGGATTACTCTTTGTCTTGTCCCTGCCATACCTGTTTGCCATTGCTCGACCCTGCCTGTATTTATGACCATGCCTGTAAATAAAAGCTTGCACTTGGATCCGCACATCTCACGTCTCGTCAGCCCCATTACAATGAGATTAATAGTGCACTTTTACTCAGAACTCACTTCAAACCACCATCGAGTGTTTGTAATAACTTCCTTTTGTGATCACGTGGAATTTGGTCGTTTACTGTTAAAATATGCTATTTATAGCCTTTTATATCGCTGCACAAATTAGCATTTCAGATGTACACATTCATCTCAAGTAAATCACATACAGACCATATCCTATCGTAATCGTGTGTTTATTATCTAATATAATCTATAGTGGCTTTTGTCATGTTTATTTCTGCTGCTCTGCTGAAACTCACCTTGTTTGTGATGTTACAACCGCCTCTCTCCGTTCTTAAGTTGCCAGGGATACATTCCAAGTATAATACACATTAGTAAAAGGATCTATTTGAATTTTTATTTGTCTATATACACTTTGGGCGGTCGCAACTCACGGCTCTGTAATTTTTCCCGCAACTGTATTTTCAAAATAGCCCACTTGTGCCGTTACCCTGGCAACACTGGTTCGCAGTACCCTCATCACACAATGACAGATAACCTTCCGCGCTGCGATGATGGGAAGAAGTTGGGGTCAAACCTTATGAAGCGATTAATCTGCGTTAAAAAAATATTAACACGTTAACATTTTTTGATCAATCGCATGCGTTAACGTTGACACCCCTAGTAAAAAGTAGGACTTTTCTAAGAGTAGGAGACTTTTATAAAGAAGCTAAAAGCAACTTTCAGTAAAGTCTAAGACTGATTCTTAAGTGTTGACTGAGGTGACACTTAAGAGTAGTGAACTAAAGACTACAATAATGTCAACACAAAATGGCTGACCTTGACCTCTGAATCAGCCAATAGTGAGCCTGCTCATGTAAAGCCACAGCAGCACAACACCAATCATTTAATGTAGCTACAATAAAATAATTCAATTAAGATACTGAAATATTTTAATATTATATATTTTTTTATGCTTTGCATTGTGCAAAATTATCACAAATTATTACTGATGCTTCGTTTTCTATTTCTGACATATTGGGCATGGTAAAACAGACTGCAAACAATAAAATGTTAAATGATGTAATAGCACCATGGATTAGAGAAAATTTTGATTAGGGCTGGAGAATTTTAATGCCACATTACCTCAGATGGAAAATGTCCTTGTTTCATCTAATCCAAATTGCTTTCTGAGACAAACTGAACTTCTGTCTGCTCCAAAAACAACAATTAAAACGGTATCATACAAAGTACTTCATCATAAGTATGTGATTAGCAATCTGCTGACATAAACATACACTAAAATCATTTGTTATCCTTTTGAAGGTCTGTACACAGTAAAAGATCTATTATAAAATCAACATGGAATGTTAAATTAAGTTAATAAACAATGTGCCTCCACGAAGTGCATTCAAATCGTTTAATGCACAGCAAGCCGTTGATTATCCAGTTTATGCCATGGTCATTTCCCAGCATTCACATATTAAAGATGTTAATATTTGCGCTGCAATATTTGACCGGAACGATAAAAATGACGGTTACTGGAACTACCTGTGCAGTTCAACTAATTTAATCAACACCTGCCAGCCAATCAGAATACATTATTCAAACAGACTGTGGCATAATAAAAATTTAACATTTAGTCAAAACATGCACCAAAACCCATCATGAAATCAGCAAATAATTAGCATTAATCCATTACCTCTTCATTTGAAGATGTTGTATCATTTGACTTGCAAACCTGAATGTGGAGAGCCAGCATCTGCAGGGGCATGCTTTTGTGGCACATTTGGCAAGTAGCCTTTGGCATTTTTTTTAATTCTCTGGCATCATTAGGGAGAGGATTAAGGTCCAGTTCCTCTTGTAGAGGAACTACATAAAGCATTGTCTTTCCAGATGCAGAGGCAGATTTGATTTGGGATCCAGTGTAACCTTCTGAGTATGGAGGAATAACGTTTAGCCGTCTTATACCGCATCCCCCTATAAACAAAGACAAAATTTAACGTGACATGTTTTTATAACCCAAAACATACTGACTCAAGTGGTAATAAAGACAATATAAAGTCACCAGTAGCCTTGTAAAGCATCCATCCTCCACGCAAACACTCCATTTTCGGAAATGCTTCATACAGTATGCTGGAAAACTATTGGGAAATGCAAAGAAACTCACTAATTTTGAATATTTGGTTCTATTACCTGTACTTATGATTCTACTATAAATTTACTTTTTCCAGTTGTACAAAAAGACAAACACACTACCATACCTCTGAATGCGTCATGTCCATTGCAATTGAGATTTTGCCAAGCCCTGCTTGAACAAGCTTGAGTTCGTGTGCAGGTGAAGGGGTAGTCTCAGAATTTGTATCCAAAAGATATACATTTAAATCATAAGGTTTAAATGCTTTTGCAGTCTTGGTATGTGTTCTGGATGCTACATTTACTCTTTATTAAGTTGTATAAACTTAATTGATTTATTTATTGATTTATGTATTGATTTTACATATAAATGGTTGATGAATTATATTTTTAATAGAAGACAGTTTGTTTGTTATAAGGGATGCTATTCTAGTAAAGCAAGCCTATTCTGTGGGGTTCCTCAGGGGTCCATACTTAGACCATTACTATTTCTTATTTATATAAATGATCTATTGAATATTTCAAATATTCTTACTCCAGTAATGTTTGCTGATGATAAAACCTTAGTTCTCTCTCACTCAAATTTCAATTCATTGATTAAGAATGCAAATGATGGTTTACTTGCTTATGCAAATTGGTTTAATTTAAACAAATTATCTTTAAATATAATGAAATCAAGTTTTATTATTTTTAGTGGTAAAAAAAAATATACCCAAAGGATTTATCAAAAATTATTATGGAGTCTATTGAGGTGCCTATACGCACACACACACACACACACACACACACACACACATACATACCACACACACACACACATACAGTTGGAATTTAACGTTTAGCCAAAATAATTTTTTCTTCTTTATACTTGATAAACCTTTTTAATCAAAGAATAAACAACCCAGCAGGCACCAGACGTCTATGTAACATCAGGTTGACGTCGGAGAGACGTTGCATTTTGGTTGAAAATGAAAAATGATGAGTCGGAGATCACTAAAAATAATGTCAAAGAGGTGTGTGAACTTGCAAGTACGATGTCAGACACTGTAATATTTGACGTCAATTTGACGTTGACTTAACATTGGATTTTGGTTGCACAACCTAAAAACAACAAAATCTCAACGTCACCTGACGTCAGTATTGGACATCAAATTAACATTGACATTAGACGTTGAATTTACATTGAATTTTGGTCACCCAACGTCACAACCGAAATTTAACCAAATATCAACATCTTACGACGTTGTGTGGCTGCTGGGAATACTGAATAATATATACTTACTTAAATAAGTATTAACATTTGTTATAAACTGATATACTCATTAATTTGTCTTCTTGCCGCTGACTGCAAGCGGCAGCCTCTTCCGACTATCGTTTTTTAGTAACAGCTGACGTCCAGTTTTAATGGCAGGTGCCGTCGGCTTCCACTGGCAGCAAGTTCCTGGTGACAGCTGCCGATTTTTCGCTGAACCCCCTCTCATTAAAGAGACGTTTAAAAGTCTCTCTCACCCACCCCCTCACTCACCACACACAAGTGAAGTGTTTGGAAGCTGCACTTTAAAGATAAAAGAAAATTACTGTTATTTATCACTTTAATAAATCGTCATTGCAACACCATTCAAAATATCCAAAATCCATTCACAATTTAACATCTTCAGTATCTTGGCATCATGTAGACAAAGTTTGGTGTGAATTGCTTGTTTCTCCTGGATGGGGTATGCAAAATTCCACTGCCTGATTTTTCCAAAAATCCACATTCAAAGCAAAATGGCTGACTTCCTGTTGGGTGTAGCTGATGACTGTAAATTAGAAAGTTGTCCGTCTTGATGAGAACAATGTTTGTACCGACTTTGGTGTCTGTAGCTAAAACTATCCCCCCAACTTTTGTCAAAAGGTGGAGCTAGAGAGTGCCTCCTCCACGCTCTTTTATGAGCTTTTGCCAGCCGTAGAGTCCCTGTGCCACGCCCGGGTCCCAGCCTCTGTGGCGCCCTAATGACCGCAGATTCCAGTATGAAGCCTAGTGTTTTAAAAATCTGTTCATGTAGTGTATTTCAGTCTTTAGTTGTTTTTTCCTGGACAGATACGACAGGTTTCTGATGGCTCCTTCTTTGAATGGACGACATGCCTCTTTCATCTTTGGGCATGAAAACTATAGTTATGTCTCAATTTTGTCATCTTAAAGCTGTGAAAATAAGTTATTAACCATTTTATAAAGATTAACTTAAAGTGACAACCATCCGTTTATGGGTGATTCTTAGAATATGGGCACTTTTATGTTCTTTGGTCATATTTTTAAAAATACATATAATTTTGGTCAAATTCCCCTTTCTTTGTCAAACTAACAATAAAACCACCTTAAAAATTGATTTTTCATACTTTTCAACCTCCTTATAGGTGTCAAAATCACTGTTTTCTCCTTGTCGCACATCCAGACTTTTAAACTTCAACAATGAAAATACAGTTTAAAAATGTGATTCATCTGGTAACTATTAATGTACCTGAATTAAGCACTAGTAAAACAATTAAAATACAATGTAGTATTTAATGTGAGACCACTATCAATATTACTTTTTATACAAAATATAGCTGTCGCACAGTATTGGTGTCATTTCCACCACAACACTGTAATGTCCCTTTAAAAAGTTTGTGAGAAAGATTGTTTCGGTGGTTTCTATGGAAATGTTCAGTGACATCAGAGCACATGTTGGACATGGAGGGAATTTAAATTTTCATCAACAACAAATGAGGAAAAATCAAGTTTTATTGCTTGATCAGTTAATATATTTATTCTACGTCATTTCCAAACATGCTGTACCTTCAAGGGTGTTTTTAAAAAGCTAAACATTTTAAGTTAAATAAGAGTATTTTGCATACATGAAATGCTAAGTATTAATTCAAAGCTAATCAGTGAAGCTATCTTCCATTTCCATTGAAATACTTTTTTTTTTTTGACGTTTCGGTCTCATTACCGTCATCAGGTATATTCAAACATACGAATGCGAGCTCAATCACATTTAAAATGTGTTACTCTCCCCTCTAAACACAGTATAAAGGACAAGAATTATTGCATGTTCAGTTAATATATGAAATAATCAGCGTCATTTAACATTTTACCAACTCTTACAACATGTTTTTGGTTAACTCGCGCTCAGTCTCCGTCAACATGGTCTGAATTCCCCTCTCACGTGCAGGAACACAACGGAGCACATGCCGCTCTGCTGAGCTGCGGTTTAGCGAATCACATCACACTGGACCAGCTAACCAATCAGAGCCCATCATGTATTTCTGAGGAAGGGCCTTCACAGAAACAGGAAATGATCGACGCGTTTATCAGAGAAGGGACAGAGAGGTATAGAATAAAGGTAAATTATGTGAAAAATAATTTTTAAACGAAGCATTAACACGTTAGACTGCAACCCATAAACACAATCAAGCCTAGAAAAAAAACAGTCAACCACCCCTTTAAAGGGATCAATGTATAGAAAAATAATGTAGGAACTAGATTTTAATATACTTTAAAAAACGCTATTAAGGCTTCTGGAGCCATTTTTGTGAGAGAATTTTACTTCCACATCTGAAAACTGCCAAAACCGGAAGAGATGTAACGAGAGGGAGAGCGGTCCATTTTACCCACAGGAAAACAATGGATCGCAACGACAGTTCGGACGCTGAGGAAATTTTAAATGTTTATTTACACTCGTATGACGGACCACAGATAAAATTATGAGCCTGTTATGCGGCCAAGAGAGCAGGAACAGGCCAGGATTAGACAGAACAACGGTCAGAGGAGACAGATTGAGTTAATGTGTGAGGAGAACAGGGCAGGTGTCTTAATATCTGACACTAACGTTACGTGATGTAGCGTTTCTCATCACCTGCAGTGTCGGACTCTTCACGTGGGCTTTGAGGCTTGCTGTCTGAACCCGTATGTGCTACAGATAGCCTATATGCACTTCAGACAGGAGCATGGACCTCTCCAGGCCAGCAGACACATGTATGCTAGGGCAGAGATCATCTATTACTCCAAGCTAAGTACTTGTATGGTTAAATACATAATAAATTAAAAATTTGAATATTAAAAACATCTGAATATTTTTATTTTATTTTTTTCAATTGCAAGTTGCCTATATTTAGGTAGGTCACAACTACCTGTAAGTCACACTTTTTGATGCCATTGGTATAACACAATCAATATTGACAGCATACAGACAAGTTGTCCGCTGTGCCTATGGCTGTCACGGTGCACACACACGAGGGAAGCGAGGAGACGAGGATGAACTCAAATACAGTCTTTAATCAAACCAACAGGAACACAAGGAGTAACGAGTAGACCAGACCAAAACTAACTCAACAGGCAGGAACTAAATGCACATAATTACACACACCTGAACTGATTAAACTAATAATCACACTGAAGGGGACTGACAATGGCATTCTGGGCAGGCACGTCAGGAAGCCCTTACCTGCATGTGTTGTGTCAGCCATTAGAAGATAGTTTACAGAGGAAGGAGGACTTTATAAAAGTTTTGAATGGCCCCATTTTGGTGACAATCAATAAAAAAATAATCACAATCACAAACTGTCTTACTCAGGGGTCGAATTATAAAAATAATTCAGGGGGGATGGGGGTTCTTGTGGCTAATTTTACACAATGATTACAAAATTGGTCTCGTTTTTAAAAAGGTTTCTATTTAATGAAAAATTTGCCTTATTAAATTAACTTTTATTTATAAGTTTTTTTTTTTCCTTCTGGGGCCTGAAATAGAGGAATTTTGGTCAATATTGATGATAATTAAACAATATTTTGCTGAATGTGTTTTTGTGCTGGCACCTCGACTGGTTTAGGTCTGTCATGAATTAATAAACATGACAATAAAACCGCCAGTAGGTGGCAGCAAGTCCCCGTTTTAATAAATGACTTACTGAATCATTCATATCAAACGATTCGTTCAAAACAGCTGATTCAATAGAAACGAAACAAGTGAGTCCATCTGAATAGACCGTTGAATCACTGGCTCACTTGATTCGTTCAAAAACTGATTCATTCATGGAATGAAACACCGTGTTGCTCTGCACTGTTGTATAAAACTAATAGCATTTGTGTTTGCGGCCTCGTGCCTTTCTCTGGATTGGAGAAGGTGATTGCTTAATTTTTCAAGATTTTTTCTGCAAACTAAAAAGTACCATTTCAAACACACTTTACTAAAACCACAGGCTAATTTTTACCTGCCTTGCCTTCTCGTTGCAGTGGATGAGGAACTGTGTTACAGGTCCACCTTGAAACTTTGCAGCCTTTACTCCTCATAAAGACTTTACAAAAGGAAAACAAATATTAATTCATGTTCCACATTACCATTGTGTCCATAGCTTTGATACTAAAAATTATTTCCATTTCTTACGTTGTTGTTTGCAGACACCTCTTTACTTTTGTTGGAGACTCCCCCAATGGATCCCAAAAAATTGTAATTAAAATTAAATTACCTTAAAATTAAATTATTCAAAAATTGTATGATAGTGACTGCAAATTGAAAAAGGGAATTTCACGCCAAAGTTTTGTGAGGAAGAAGTAGTAAGCAAGAGAACAATAGTGATGATTTGCTTTGCAAGCACCACTAATAATGCTATTTTAGTTTAGTAAGTGTGGCAGGAGCTACTGGGCAAAGTGTGACAGTTGGATATTATACTTAATACTCCTACATATTTAAAAACAAGCATTTGATACAAGTTGAATCAGATTTGATTGCCACATACTGAAGATGTCATTTAGAGATGTATTTAAGAATGCTTACAGCAAGAGTCCAGTGGTGATGCTCATTTATGACCCCTAGAACAATTTCATATTGGCTTGGATCAAGCTAAAATTACAATAGTAATTGAAACGCATTGATTATTAAAAACAGAAGAAATTGCTAAATACAAATATTGTATCAAATTAGATAAGGAGATGCCTTTGTATGATCCTTGCCATATTTTGCTCATTGCAAAGCAGTAGATCATATAAGCCATCCCTTTTTGCTCCTGGTTATGCTTCCTCACAGCTAAAAACGTATGCATTAATAACCTACAGGGAAAAAAATTGGTGTTACATTGGTATAATATCATAACATTTTTTTTAAACTGAATGATTATTTTTAATATTCAGGTCTCAATCCTGGGTGGAATCTGAACAAGAGGTTTCCAACTTTGGTTCTGGAGTGCTAATGTCTGCAAGGACATTTAGCTCCATCTCTTGTCAAAAAACACCTGAAGCAAGTCTTGAGGGTTACTTCATGATTACAAGTAACCCTTAGAGCATGGTTGGAAGTTAAGTCTGCAGGATGGTAGTTCTTTTAGGGCAAGGTTGGTGTTTTCTGATTGAAACCCTAATTAACGATAATGGCATATTTGCATGTTCTTTAAACTGATAGTGCTGATTACTCTACCTCACTTTCCAGCTCTCTACCAGGGTTTAGCCATGCCATGTCCATAGAAAAGATTTTGTATGGCCCAATTTTGGCCATCAAAACACACACATTTCTGTTTGGGAAAACTGTGCTATGTGTAACTTTGCCATGGACTGGTGGTGCCTTGCTCAAGACTGGAGATGCTGCACTTAGGTCCAAGGCTGCTGTACACAGGAAATGGAGGTGATATGTGAAACCTTCTGATCTTGTGAGGAATTCGAGGTTCTTCCTTAATGAATGGCACCAAATGCTCCAAATTAATTTTGGGAAATTCCACACCCTTGTCAGCGCTTTTTCATAATCGTAAAGGGACCCAAAAAATCCTTGTCTAATTTCCCTCCTTTCCTCTGCTGGCTTCTCACATTCATTCTGAGCACCCATTCTCCAACAACAAAGGTGTGCACTGCAGCGCCGGAAGTTCTTTTCTTTGATTTTATTTTGTCCCTGGAAGCTTGCATGTTTTTCCTTACTGCCTCATCTGCTTGGTCCTGCAGCTGTATGGCAGGCTTGATTAGCTCTGCCTGCAGCACATCTTCCACAGTTTCAGTGACCTAGGTGACAAAATACATTAGACAATTTCAAAATATTGAAACAAGTCATAAATGATTACAACATATCAGAAAGGAAATCTATTAAAAAATCAGAGGTGGGTAGTAATGAGTTACATTTACTGGAGTACATTTTTTGGTTAACTAATACTTTCAGAGTATATTTAAAGATGGGTACTTTTACTCTTACTCAAGTACATTTTTAGTGAAAAAACTGTACTTTTACTTCGTTACTGTGGCGACGCTCCTCTCGTTACTTTATCTTAATGCAATACAAGTTAAAAATCCTTCAATTTATTCCAAGCGCGCCGTCTACTTTTCTCTGGTCAATGAGTGATGCCCATTCGCGAATGATTCATTCTTTTGAGTCAATACTATTCGAAGGCTTGATCAAACCAGTTGGCAGACCAGTGAATTGGTTCGCAAATCAGTTGGAATGATTCGTTCAGTTCCCTGCCGCACGTGCTGAGTCGTCTGAAGCGTCTTCTCTCTCAGAGTTGTAACATCAAGAGCATTGAAGACGTTGCTTTGGATCAACAGTCAATTAAAAGCAAATCTGCAAAGGTTATGGTTTGCTAGCTAGAAGATCTTTATTAGATGAACACCGTGTGTGCTGTCTGCAGTTGTACAGGTATAGATAGGCTACATTCGATTACAGTACACGATACCACTATGACATTACCAGTTTGTTATACATGTACCTTATACATTAAATACAATGTATAATTTATACATTAAATAAGCTGTCACAGAGTATGAAATGAACACCCGCCAAACCCGTGTTAGTGCATTTGTTTCATTATATTCAGATGTTCTGTAGCAGTCATGTGAGGAGTTTTCACTCTTTTCCGTTTCAGAGGTTTTATATACACACAATATGATTTGCATCACTGAAATAAATTACATTAAAAAAAACAATCACAAATCTTTGAACGGCTATCTATATATCTAAACAAAAATAGACTACACAGTATATGATCCAAAGTAACTATTCAGACTATTACTTTTACTTGAGTACAGTTTTTGGGTACCCACCTCTGGAAAAAACTCGCACAAAACGATACAGGAACCTGTGAAAAATATCGTGCCTCCCTTCCAAACATCAGAAAAAATGGTGAGAATTGAGTAGTGAGCTGTTTTTTGGTCCTTATGTTGAAAAGCACAGCATCAAGGTATCTGTCCCATGACTCCGGCTTATCCTGGCACAGTTTTCCAAGGGCGCTGAAAGAAAACAAATAAAAATAAAAATACATTAACAGTACAGTCACAATCTGAGCCAATAACCAAGGGTGAGAGGTGCAATGTGACTTTATTAAGTAAATGAATAAACAGAGGAAGTAAGGGAGTAAGAGTCGATGAGGGTCTAGGGAAGGGGTAAAGAATAATGTCCTTGGGAGTGAGAGTCCGGGGAGCAATGGAAGGAGTCGTAGGAATTCGCTGGAGTAACGGTGGAGTATCACAGGGGAGATCTGAGGAGTAAGCACAAGAGCGTTAGGGGGGAAAAGAGGAGCCTGGTCAGTGTTCAGGGTGTGAACCATAGACCGGACAATGAATGCCAGAGAGTGTGAGTGCTTTATGGGAGTGCTGATGAGGGTGCACAGGTGCTGGTGATTAGAACGCAGGTGATTGCGATCTCGTGATTCCTGGTGATGACGGAGACAGTGACTCTCTGACAAGTACACAGCAACTGCATTTTTGTTTGTGTTGTTCTGTACTGTTTTCTGCTATGCAGTGTGTAACTGAATCTAAATACTGATTTATTAAAGTTACTTTAGGCATGCCTACTATGCTTAATGTGTATGCCTAGTAGTTATGCCTATTATGTGTTAACACTTTTCTCTACCATCAATGATACTATTTTGTGTAGCACATACAGTCCTTGCCATGCCACAGCCATGCTGGTCTTGACTTGCATGGATACAATTACTAATCTTACCTCTGCATTGTGCCATTCATTCATTCCACTAACCCATTGGTTTGTGGATGATATGGTGAGCAAAGGCTTCTCTCTATACCAAATAAGTTGCAGACTTCTTTGTTGATCTGGAGAAAATAACTTTCCGTATTGGTAAAATAAGAAGCATAACAGCAATATTACTAAATTATCAATGTTGTGCAATTCCACAAACAAACCTGATTTACAAACTCCCTGCCTTGATTTGTGAGGATTCTTTTAGGTGCACCAATTCGATAGAATGTTTTAACAATCCATGATGATACCTCCTCTGCTGTTTTGGAGGCAAGTGGATAAGCCTCCACCCACTTAGTATAATAATCAACAAGTACACATATGTACTGCTGCCCTTTTGAGGTCATCGACAACTTGCCAATCAAGTCCATGCCTATCAATTCCCATGGTTTACTCACCTACAAAAAAAAATAAATAAATCAAACAATGATTAGTAGTAATAATAATAATAAAAGAAAAACACAATTATTGGAGTGTACTCCTCCTGCAGTTTGACAGTTCTATTGGACTGGCAAGCAGAACATTGTTTAATCTGCAGATAGTATAAAATAAAATATTATTTCATACCTGTTTTCTTTTTATAGGAATTACCACTGTTTGTATTGAATATTTAAATGTGAGATCAGTAAAACTCACCCACTTTTCAATGTCAATACTCATTCCAGACCAGTGGTACCTGCTGGAAATTGCATGAGTTGTTTTGTCTTTGCCACTGTGACCACCTGCCTTGCTGGCATGAAATTCTTTGAAAATTTGGTCTGCCTCTGCATGTATAATTACATTTTAAATAGGTGGTAATCAAATTACACTTTCATCCGAAAAGTATTTTAGATTACCAAAGTGATTACTTTGAATTTTAATGTAATTTATTAGTGCTGTCAAAAATTTAATCATGTTAATCACAGTCACGGGCTGTGATTTAATCATGATTGATCGCAAATTTAAAATACTAGGATTTACCTGTAAATGTGTTGAAAAAGAAATGCATGAAACTAGTTTAAGGAAACAGAACCTTTCACACTTCCGCCAGGTATGAGACATAATCCATAGACCATATCTATCGTAATCGTGTGTTTATTATCTTATATAATCTATAGTGGCTGTTGTCATGTTTATTTCTGCTGCACTGCTGAAACTCACGTTGTTTGTGATGTTATAACCACCTCTCCGTTCTTAAGTTGCCAGGGATAAATTTCAAGTATAATACACATTAGTAAAAGGATCTATTTTAATTTTTAATTTGTCTATATACACTTTGAGCGGCCGTGGTACATTAAAAAAGTTGGCCAAAAAACCACAACCCACTCTGTCATTTTTCCCGCGACTGTATTTTCAAAATAGCCCACTTGTGCCGTTACCCTGGCAACACTGGTGCTGTACCCTCATAACACAATGATAGATAACCTTCGCGGTGCGATGACGGCAAGAAGTTGGAGTCAAACCTTTAAACGATTAATCTGCGTTAAAAAAATATTAACGCGTAAATTGTTTTTGATTAATCGCATGCGTTAACGTTGACACCCCTAATATTTATGTAAACAGTTTGGGGATTTTAACCAGTAAGGCAACTGATACTCCGTTGAAAACTGCGTGCAGCAGCCTGTTTATTTAGCAACTCGTAGTGAGAGATACGCTCATCACGACACATAAATGGACAACACAACAGAAAGCCATTCACGTAATGCATTTCTCTAATGGAAATACAAAGACTATTTTATAAATCTGAAAAAGGTAACGTAACATCTCAGTGCAGTGCAATGCCTACCTGCAACAAAACTTCTATCAGCATCAGAGGATACAACGTCTAATCTGAAAAAGCATCTTAAGGGAAGTTGTTCTTGATCTTTGAAAAATTTTATCCAGTAACTCGTTTTTCTATTTTCTCATATTTTGAGTGTTGAATTATTACGTTTATTATTTCTAAGAATTTAATTGAAAAATGACACCGAATTCTCCTAGATTTCACACTTTGCATTCAGTTAACAGATCCATACGAATCATGTATGAAATAAAAGTTTATAAAGTCAAACGATACTGTGTCTTTATTCATTTGAAATGTTCTAGAATATCATCTTTGGCGCGGAATGCGAGTTCATGATTCGATTTGTGCACAGATGATTATTTTGAGTCAATCTTTTAAATGAATCATTTCTTTTGTTTAACGAAACCAGTGTGAATGGTTCACATTAAACTGGATAGATCTGGGGTATGTTTCCCAAAAGCATCGTTAGCGAACTGTGGTTGTTTAATTACAATGAACTATAACGACATTACTTGCGACCGTAGTTGCTTTGGGTAACAAGCCCTGTCAATTTTGACTCAGTGTGAAGTAATCACTTAAAGTTTGGTCTATTCGTTAAACAAATCTATTGTATAACTTGGACAACTGTGCCAGTTGTTTTGGCTAATTTTATGATATGTTTGGTGTGTTTGGATTTGTTTTGAAGCTTGGAATGCAGCATGAAACAGCACGGAATCCCATTCATTGTATTCAAATTGAATTCATGTTGATTGGTAGATTTAAATGACATAACATGTTGTTGTTGTTGTTCATAGAAATGTTGTGGAAAACTGATGTTGTTAAAAAATGCAAAGCGATAACATAAAAACAAGACATTAAGTTAATATGTTCCTTTGTGTTATATAGCTTAAGTATTTCAAAGTATTCTAAAGTATTTAGATTAAGTTACTAAACCTGAGCAATCTAACTAAACTTATTTACTAAACTAAACAGTATTTACAGTAAACTAAACATTACTGATTACTTTTTAAAGCATGTATTTTGTAATCTGTAGAGAAATACATTTTAAAAGTAACCTTCTCAGCCCAAAAGGCCTATTTCTCTCAAATATTGTTCACAAATCTGTCTAAATCTGTGTTAGTGAGCACTTCTCCTTTGCCGAGATACTCCATCCACCTCACAGGTGTGGCATATCAAGATGCTGATTAGACAGCATGATTATTGCACAGGTGTGCCTTAGGCTGGCCACAATAAAAGGCCACTCTAAAATGTGCAGTTTTATCACACAGCACAATGCCACAGATGTCGCAAGTTTTGCGGGAGCGTGCAATTGGCATGCTGACTGCAGCTTATTTCTCTACCATAAGCCGTCTCCAAAGGCGTTTCAGAGAATTTGGCAGTACATCCAACCGGCCTCACAACCGCAGACCACATGTAACCACACCAGCCCAGGACCTCCACATCCAGCATCTTCACCTCCAAGATCGTCTGAGACCAGCCACCTGGACAGCTGCTGCAACAATCAGTTTGCATAACCAAAGAATTTCTGCACAAACCGTCAGAAACCGTCTCAGGGAAGCACATCTGCATGCTCGTCGTCCTCATCGGGGTCTCGACCTGACTGCATTGAGTGGGCAAATGCTCACATTCGATGGCATCTGGCACTTTGGAGATGTGTTCTCTTCACGGATGAATCCCGGTTTTCACTGTACAGGGCAGATGGCAGACAGCGTGTATGGCGTCGTGTGGGTGAGCGGTTTGCTGATGTCAACGTTGTGGATCGAGTGGCCCATGGTGGCAGTGGGTTTATGGTATGGGCAGGCGTATGTTATGGACAACGAACACAGGTGCATTTTATTGATGGCATTTTGAATGCACAGAGATACCGTGCCGAGATACTGAGGCCCATTGTTGTGCCATTCATCCACGACTATCACCTCATGTTGCAGCATGATAATGCACGGCCCCATGTTGCAAGGATCTGTACACAATTCCTGGAAGCTGAAAACATCCCAGTTCTTGCATGGCCAGCATACTCACCGGACATGTCACCCATTGAGCATGTTTGGGATGCTCTGGATCGGCGTACATGACAGCGTGTTCCAGTTCCTGCCAATATCCAGCAACTTCGCACAGCCATTGAAGAGGAGTGGACCAATATTCCACAGACCACAATCAACAACCTGATCAACTCTATGCGAAGGAGATGTATTGCACTGCGTGAGGCAAATGGTGGTCACACCAGATACGGACTGGTTTTTGGCCTTTTATTGTGGCCAGCCTAAGGCACACCTGTGCAATAATCATGCTGTGTAATTTTGTTCAGTGTAGTTACATCCAAAGAGCTCCTCGAGATCAGCCTTGAGTCTTGGTTTTTTATGCTCACTGGGCAACACGTTGGTTGTCACGCTGCAGTAGGCATCCTCCTGTTCACCTGTTGTGTCAGTGAAATATGCATCAAGAAGTTGTTTAAAAATTTTTAAAAATAACGTTTACTATAGATTGTTAGCTCACCTGAAGTTTCTGAATGCTTTATCTCACTGTCTTGCAATAAATCGGCGAGATGGGCTTTGGAATCCTGTAATGTTAAAGGGTTAGTTCACCCCAAAATTATGTAATTTAATTACTCACCCTCATGTCGTTCCAACCCGTAAGACCTTCGCTCATCTTTGGAACACAAATTAAGATATTTTTGATGAAATCAGAGAGCTATCTGACCCTCCATAGACAGCAACGCAACAGAAATGTTCCCAGGTCCAGAAACGTAGTAAATACGTACCTATTATGTATGTACTTAAGTTACACATATGTAAGTACGTACATAAGTACATATTAAATAATTATTAATAAAAATAAAAAAGTGATAACTTGACTCACTCATGTTTCTTTTTTATTATTATTATTAGCCTACCTTAATGTTTTTTTTATTATTTTTTTTTTTTCAAATTAAACAAACAGTTAAACACCATGGAACAAATTACATCACATTTTGTGTTGCACTTCTGTGCCTCGGCTGCGATTTAATATGCTAAGATTTGTAATTTTTCCTACCGTGTCCGATATTAAAACCAGTGCGACAAACTTTGCAAAAGGCGTGGGCGGTGTTTACATGGCTTCAAGACAAGAAATTAAATTCTTCCGTCCAGCTGATGTTAAATTTACACTAATATTTTTTTTCATTTTTTTTAGGTTGCCAGGTTGAGGTCAAAAATGGTTTGAAATTTGTGTATTGTGTCGATTGTGTGAGGTGATGTGTTTTATACAAGATCTGGCAACTGGACAACCACAATATTGATGTGATCATTCATATAACTAGTTTTGGGCCATACAAATTACGGGAGTTTCCTGGGAGAAATAACAAAACAGGAGGGGGACAGGAGATGGGTGTGAAATACAGGAGACTCCTGAGAAAAACGGGAGTGTTGACAGGTATGCATGTGACATCAATGGCTCAACTTCATTTTTGCGACGCTACGAGAATACTTTTTTTTGTGCAAAGAAAACAAAAATAACAATTTGTGACCCTGGACCACAAAACCAGTCATAAGGGCCAGTTTTTCGAAATTGAGATTTATACATCATCTGAAAGCTGAATAAATAAGCTTTCCATTGATAGGACAATATTTAGCCGAGATACTATTTGAAAATCTGGAATCTGAGGGTGCAAAAAAATCTAAATATTGAGAAAATCGCCTTTAAAGTTGTCCAAATGAAGTTCTTAGCAATGCATATTACTAGTCTAAAATTAAGTTTTGATATATTTACAGTAGGAAATTTACAAAATATCTTCTTGTAACATGATCTTTACTTAATGTCCTAATGATTTTTGGCATTAAAAAAAAAAAAATTCAATAATTTTGACCCATACAATGTATTTTTGGCTATTGCTACAAACATACCCCAGCGACTCAACCATTTACTCAACCATTCTTCTCCCCTGAGTTACGTTTCCGCCATTTTGGAGAGTATCCAAGAATGTATTTGACATAATCAGCGTTGTTTATTATTCGGGGGGAAATCGCCCGCATGAACGAAAGCTGCGTAATAAGCGTTGTTTACTCTTAGGCGAATGCGTGCATATGCATTGTGATACTCTCTAAAATGGCGGACGACGTAACTCGGGGGAGAAGAATGGTTCAGTAAATTTTTATTTTTGTTTTCTTTGCGCAAAATGTCACATGGACTGTTTTACCGATGTATTTACTACGTTTCTGGCTCTCGGAACATTTCAGTTGCGTTGCTGTCTATGGAGGGTCAGATAGCTCTCCAATTTCATCAAAAATATTTCAATTTGTGTTCCGAAGATGAACTAAGCTCTTACGGGTTTGGAACAACATGAGGGTGAGTAATTAATGACAGAATTTTCATTTTGGGATGAACTATCCCTTTAATGCACGCTCGAGTAGTCAAATAGTCTATGCAAGCCCTATTGTGTACACACACTGCCAACACACATTTAAGTTCAAACAACATGTAAACGTGAACTTTGCATCCGGTGACCCCTTCAAGTTTTTATTTTTGGTGAAGCAGCTACACAGGTTTGGCAAATTTGCTCATGAATTTTCAAGTTTTACATGCAAGAATGTCTTGGAATTAAGTAATGTATTCAAAGTTTACAAGAGTTTTCACCTAAAGAGCTAGAAGTGTCTGCTAAATTAATAAACTATAAAAAATAATGTAAACCTAAACCTAACAACATCAAATAAATGGGCTCAGCTACCCATCATTGAAGGTGCTTTACTTTTGTACGTCATTATC
Source organism: Onychostoma macrolepis (assembly GCF_012432095.1). Classification (NCBI taxonomy): domain Eukaryota; kingdom Metazoa; phylum Chordata; class Actinopteri; order Cypriniformes; family Cyprinidae; genus Onychostoma; species Onychostoma macrolepis. The sequence continues at coordinate 10,728,753 of NC_081157.1, read as the reverse complement.
ATACAGTACATATTATTAGGCAATTAACGCTGTATGCGGAAGAGTTCAGAGATCTGTCAGTGTTAATGGGGCTGATAGATGACACAAGGTATCTTCCTCATGCTAACGTTTCACTTCATGTGTTTCAGTGCATGCTTGTCTTACATTGCCTGAGTGCAGTTTTAAGTGTCATTGGTTATCTGAAGCTGGTGTATCTGTTCTCATGTCGTTTCTACATTTGTCTACATTTGTTTGCTCATTTGCATTATTTTGCTAGGCCTTAGCTATGATAAAGACATCCATTTCATGCCTGTGTTGCATAGCATGTTTATTATTTTGAGGGTGGAGCAATAAATGGAGTGGCATGTTTTTGTAGTAGTGTGTTTGTTTTGAATCGATTTCAAATATCAAGAGAACTTCTCATAAATCACTTGCATTAAGTTTCAAGCCTCTTAGGGTACCGTGATAAGTCTCTGTACACACATGTATCGACAGTGATGGGCAGTAGCATCGCTACAAGTAGTGACGCTACTAGTTTAACTACATTTCTCAGTAGCGTGGTGGTAGCGTTGCTGCTTTCTGAATCAAATAGCTTTTCAGTAGAGAAGCTCTATTTTTGATCAAGTAGCGCGGTAGCATCAACAAAAGCTAACGTTACATTATCCAAAGCATTTCTGAAACTCAAGCTCAAATCGGAAATATAACAGTTAAGGATCGCTGATCCTGGATAAAACCTGGACTAAACCTCGTAACGCCATTGGCTCCTCAAATTGTCAGTCAAACCTCATTATTCCTCCCGCCTCTCTCGTGAATGAAGTGCGGCGCACAGTTTAGAGCATAGGTCACTAACAGGCGGACCGCGGTCCGGGTCCGGACCCAGAAGCCGTCCCATCTGGACCCGGACCTACATATCTAGCTTCTATTTCAACTGGCGCAGCTTTTGTAGTCTTTACGGTAGTGGACTCCGGTCCGAATCCGTGAAGGCTTTTGACATAATGAAATAAATACCAAACACTAATTTCTAGTAAATCAAATTTATATCTAGCAGATCAAGGTCAGCTCTAGAGCCGTTTGGGTGCGGTCGTGCGAGCGGTGATGAGAGCAGAGAGCGCCCGCTGCGCGCAGACAGATGAAACTTTCAGTGGGTGAAAAGCAATGGCATTTTCAAAAATTAGGAAAGTTGACAGGTCCTTAAAAATCTTAAATGTTACAATTAAGTCTTAATTATGATTTCAGGAGGTCTTAAATGTAGGGACTGAAAGACAAAAATTGTGCTATTCATTGAATAAATATGAGTGCTGCACGTTTCAAAGTCATCTGCTTCGCTGCTTTGTGGAGTCTGTCTCTCGGGCTTTGCCATTCCCAAAGCGCCACCTGCTGGAAGATAATGATTTTCCATTTTCAATCAGCCTGTTACGTCTGCTGTTGTCAAGGGCCAATGTGAAAATCAATCCATGTTCAATCCAATCCAAGATAATGTGTTATAAAATGTAAACAAATAAGGCAGTAAAATATATTTATGTTATTTAATTATTGTAATACTTGCTTGTTCTTGTGAAAACCTGTATCTGAACTGTAAATCATGCTTTTTATTTATTTTAATTTTTTTGTGCAGGTCTTAAAAAAAAAAGGTCTTTAAAAGTCTTGAATTTAAGCTTAAATATCCTGCAGATACCCTGGCCTGGCAAAAACCATCAGTTGTTTTTTATATATAGTTGTTCGGATCTCGGCTGGTGGAGAGGGTTCATTACTGGACCTCGAGCCGTTTTAGTTGAAGACCCCTGGTTTAGAGCATCTCAGTTTGTCTGCAGTCTGAAGGTAAATAAAAGAACTGTTGATTGAATAAGTATAGCGTTTTCTGTACTCAAAAAACACTATTTATAAAGGCTAATGTTTTTTTGGTTTTTAAGGAGCAGAGAGTGCAAATTGCTTGTGCGAAGCGCTGAATATATAATATGATATTTTGGCCAAATAACAAAAAACGGAGCACCCACATAGCGACAGAAAACTGTATAACCTGAAAGTTCATGAAAACGTAAATGTGATGCACGTAGCCTACGGCCTCTGATGTGGCGATAATGATGGGAAAAAAACATTTGTTGGTCAAAAATTCATATTTGAACTTGATTTTAGTGAAATGTTAATAATATAATGACACATGAGAGGATGCAGATAAACGTAGCCTATCTAGACCTATACATTTATATGGTAACACTATACAATAAGATTTCATTAATGTATCAACTAACATGAGCGAACAATGAACAATACAAAGATGAATAAATACAGTAATAAATGTACATTTATTACTGTAGCAAATTAGCTTAAAAGGGAATTGTATATAAATAATTACAATTAATCATGATTAATTACAATTATTTCTATCGGCTGACAGTAATAGCTGTAGCAGAATTAAATTGCCATCAACTGATCTGTTCGTCCAGCAAACATTCAATGTAAGTTCAAATCAACTCTAAGAAAGGATATTTTCGTGGCCACAGAAAATACTTTCCTATTAATGCATTAGAGCATGTAGCGAGGGTCAAAATCGTAAAGGAACATTAATTTGCAAGGCAGAATCAGAAACTCATGTAATTTGTGCACACAACTTTTATTAACTAAACGCTAACACACATAACTAATCTAAACAAACAAACAAACATACATACACTCACGCGTATATACAAAAGGGGAGCTAAAGTGGATGAATGAAGCCATTAGAGAAAACAGAATGCAGTTATGGAAAAAGTCAGTTAACCACCTGAGTAAAACCACCAGCGCCGTTTATAACGGGGTCTATAGCTTATACTAAACCTCTGTTTAGTTTAGTTAGTTGTACCATACTTGCACTTCCATGGCTGTTGACGTGTGTCTGGAATGCAGTCTCGGATGACAAGTCTTGATGATTTGAAGGTTTTGGACTCGCGATCACGTTCTTCCGGGTTGAAGAGTGATGAATTCCAAAGAGGTTATTCTTGTTCTGAGGTCCGAGGAGCTTCGGTTGAACGGAAAGTCAAGGCCGCAAAGCCTGGCGCAAAACTTAAGGGTCCCGAAGAGTTCTAGCTCACATCCTTCTAGGATCTAACAGAACCGCAAGACTGAGATATGTTGGAGCCCACCGGACACGCCGGTACCAGCTCAGGCTCTCCACACGGGCAGCAGTCCGGGATTTTTAGCAGAAGAGAGTGCACAAGAGGGAACTCTGCGTGAGCTCTTTAAGGTCTGCGAAGAGTCACACCTCTCAGGATGGGCTTGACCAATGAGAAAGGCTGAATTTCCAAGCGAGAGTTTGGAAATACTGGGGGGTTTATGGCCCTTTGTCTGAGAGCATGGTAATTTGCAAAGGGGTTGGATTGAAAGTTTTTATACAAACTATTAAAGATTATTAGGACATTAATATGCTGCATAGGTATCAACATGTAATATTCACTCTCACTTAGATCATCCGAAGAGGAATTGAGACCAAACATGTTACAGTTAGAGTGATATTAACTAGTCATCTATTATAAGCATGCATAAAACAGTATACAATACACAAAAACAGTAATAATATACACAATGACTTAATGATATGTGTGCTAAGGTTTTTCTATGAATTAATTAGAGAAGAGTCCATTTTATGGCATAATGTCTTTTTCCTATATGAAGTGAGTGTTGCTCGGCCATTTGCATTCCTTTGAGCAATAAAACTAGTGTTATCTGATGGGTTGCCATGGCACCGGGGGGGCCTGGAGGCGTCCACAGACATAGGGGCTCCTGGTATGTGTATTGGGTGAGGGGTCTGTGACCATTTGTTAATCTAATAACTTATTGATTTGTTAAATCAAATGCAAAATTGTGTGTCTGATTGGTCCAAATGCTACATTACTGTATTTATTCATCTTTGTTATGAAAATACAGTCATTCATTGGTAGTTCATGTTAGTTCACAGTGCATTAAACTAATGTCAACAAACACAAATTTTAATAATACATTAGTAAATGTTGAAATTAACATTACGATTAATAAATGCTGCAGGGGTATTGTTCATTCTTATTTCATGTTAACTACGCTAGTTAGCTAATGTTAACTAATTAACCTTATTGTCAAGTGTTACCCTTTGTATAAATGCATCTGTATACACAGGGCCATAGCTGGGGTTTGCGGGGCCCAGTGGGCCCTGTTTGAAATAGTTTAATTTGTATATTCATTTTATTTATTTATTTGTGCTATTTACACAATGTTTAAGTTTTTTCAAGTTTGTAGGTGTCCAGATACAGAAACCGAATAATCAAATGTAAAATAGCACTGCAGTCTTTACTGTAAAAATTAAATATACAGTTGAACCAAAATTTATTCAGACACCTTCAACATTTTACCTCACATTATCACAGTTTATTTGCTATAGTTTAGAAAATTGTAATAAAATATGACAAGAACTCAGAGTTAAACTGTGTCAGAACAAATTAATCTTGATAATGTCAGATTTTATTGATCACTGAGAGAGCATTGACTTGGTATGATGTTGGTTCAATATAAAAATGAATTTTTTAAAAATATCTTAGATGTAGTAAACTACTTTTGCCATGTTGCCGTAGCTTAGCTTGCTACATTTCCCAGGGCTGTAGCTTTAGTGTAGTTAAGCTTCATTTAAAGAAGAGTAACTGTTAGCTTAGCTCACTACATTTTCCAAGTAGCTTGCCCAACACTGTTTATCGAGTAAGCTAAGGATAGTTTAATTATTAGTAATTCCTATTGTTGAAGCATAGCCAAACATCCTGATCAAATATGCACTGCTATGGGAATTGTCTGTCACATTTTTGTGCCTTCAAGGAATATACCAAAATAAAAGTCACCATTTATTCACCCTCACATGGTTCAAAACATGACTTTTTGAGAAATAAAAGAATAATTTTTTTTGGGTGAACCATCCCTTAAACCAGAACTGGCAGACAGAATCACTTTGAAGGACATAATTTATATAGAAGAACACTTCTGAAATCCAAAATCTGCATTCTCATCTGCATCAGTTTTGAGATATTGAGCTTCAAAGTTTATGCATTTCATTTGACTTTGTAGTTTGAAGCTTTTTGTTTTCTAAAACAAGTCCCAAAATGAACAGCATGAAGAAAAAACATCACAGTGTAAATAAACTGAATAAGAATATGTGAATAACTCAATTTAGGCGAAAAAAAAAGATTGTACTTTCTACTTTTAACCAAAGTTATTATCTGCGAGCAAATTTCAATAGTTTCACATGTAAGGATGAGACTGATCTAAATTTCATAAGCTCTTAAGGATGTTTATATCCTTGCTGGAGTTTCCTTGAGCTTTTCCTGGAGACTTTTGTTATGACCTCGATGATCCTGTAACAGAAAAACATATTTAGTGATTTAAGAAGACATTTAAGATAAAATGTAAGTTGATGCAGGTTGTTAAATTATAACAATAAAGAAAATGATGCTGAATAGTGTTGTGATAGACAAACCTCTCTGATTCAACTCCACATGCACAAAGACGAGCAAATGCATGCATGTGTGGCAAGGCGATATGAAACTGTGTGAAACACTCTTCCTTGTGCCAGTCAAAACAGGTTGCCCTGAAATGCTCAGCTACAGTTTTGAATGCATGTAAATCCATCTTAGAATAATCTTCATCCAAATCATCACATTTAAAGTGCTTACTGATAGCTTCAACGTCTCCATCAATTTTAGCTTTAGTCTGGAAGATAATGATTCATGTATTAACACAAACACATTCTGATAAATAAATAATCCTGCTATTTATTCCTCCAAAGTATCATTTTATTTAACATTATAGGATATTCAAGCTGCACAATTTGATGCCATAACTGTATTTTCAAACATTATCATGGCATGAGCAGAAATGTACGTTTAACAAGCCATTTACAGTTTGTTGTACCATGGGTCTGTGGAATGCTTCGCAGCGGTTGTGCGTTATTTTTCAGGAAAAGTAGTTCCAGATCTGTCGACCGAATTAATAATAATAATTTGTTACATTTATATAGTGTTTTTCTGGGTACTCGAAGCGCTTTACATAGACCCTAGTTTTCCCAAGAGGTCTCCCATCCAGGTACTGACTAGGCTCAACCCTGCTTAGCTTCAGTGGGCAACCAGTCTTGGGCTGCAGGGTGATGTAGTTGCTGGATGTTTCAGTTCGAATTACAGTTCTATATCTCTGTGCCAAGTTTAACTAAATAAGGCTGTAGTCTATTGTCCCCCACAGAATACGGATCTAACAACAAACAGAATGACAGGCAAATTCCATTGTCTGAGAAGAAATAACTATTTGATATTTATGGACAGCGTGAAAATTTCAACAGCAATGTAGCAAAAACTGTATTGGACTGTTCAGACGAAAAACGAAAGCGTATATTAGAGTTAACGGCAAACGACATGAAACGATCAGCGAGTTAAAGATATTGATTCTCAATGAAGCAAACATGTGCATGTGTGTGTTGTCTGTCTTTCTCTTTCGATATCTGATAACTGCATATACAGGCTGAAGCAACAGCTTGAGATAAGATGCATGAGAAATTAGTCCTACCAACACAAGCATTTCAGGACAAATACCTTACAAACGTCTTGAGATAAAACGGCCCACCGTCAATTATTCCTTACTTAAAACATTGCTGGATTTGAGTGTTTCAACAAACTAACTCAGTAGACAGTTTCGTCGGACGCAGGCGCCTGGCCCAAAATTAACGTCTGGTCTGTGTTTGTTTATTGGTCTGACTAGTGGCTATTAATGCAACAATTTATATTATATTTAATTTATATTAATATTTTGTTTCATAATCGAGCAAAATAATACTGGCTAGACATAGTTTTAACTTGCTAGCTAACATAATTCACTTGTTATTTATTTTGCTTGTTATCAGAAATAATCTCTACTCTACAGGGACTCTGTTGTCATTGATTCTTTGCGGAAGTCTACTGTAAGTAAAGTTTGGGCCTAACGTTTGTTTATGTTGTTGCCATTGAAACAGTCTATTGGTTTGATATTTTTGCGATTGCAGGAAATCTTGTAGGTGACCTTCCAAAACTTTACGTAGTTCTTAATAATGGGTTTTTAAGGATTTTTGTCATCCAGTAACACTACTGTAGAACATCTGCGCTTGACATATTGGTTACATATATGATGTACTGTATTACATAAACATCAAACCTTATGAAGTGCTTCATATTTTCTTTTCAGATGTTGTTTCCTGCCTGCATCAGTTTCTGTTTTAATTCGGTGCTCCAAGATTTTGAATGGCACGTCATGGTTAGAGGTCAAATGAGTTGGTGCAAACCCCAAAGCTCTTGTCTCGCTCCGAACTCTTTGAGGGGTGTTATTCACAAACTCACTGATCGGATGTCCACCCATTGTCTAAAGAAAAGTCGAAACAAAAACACTAGAAACTACAAAATACAATACTGATGAAATCCAAATATGAATGTCTTCCTGTTAAACCTTGTATTGGTGACAATTACAAGAAGTGAGTTTAGTGTTTTATTTATTAATGTATGCTGTGTAAAGTATTTTTACCATGTCCCCAAAACGGCAGGAGTGAGACGACATCATCATTTCCTGAAGATAACCAAACTGATCCCCGAATGTTTTATTATCAAGGTCATTCTGAGAAATACAACTTTTTTTATTTATAGTCTTTTTTGTTAGCATAATTCTATATTTCACTCAAATCACACTAAGACAAACCGTTTCCGTGTAGTACATCCAATGAGCTGAGAATTCATCAGAGAGAAAGGTCTCCCTCTCAGAGTCAAAATAACAGGCATAACTGGCCTCATCTGCTCTTGCTGCAGTCACAGCGTACACTAGAAAACACAGTGTGTGTAAGTATATATAATATATATAATTTCATTATAGTTTAATATAATTCCCCTTACCATGAACGTTGTTGGGAAGTTTGGTGAACATCGATCCGGAATGACAGGATTCCATGTATATCACCATCTGCACCACATTAAAAAAAAAGTATTGGAGAGGTATTTAAAGATGGAATAAAACCTTAAAAGCTCATTTGAAAGGAAACAATCTTTAACTTTGTATTTTGCAATGGTATAAAGTAACAGAGTATAAATACTCTGTTAATGTACTTCAGTAGATATTTTACAAATTTGAACTTTCTGTAGTATTTAAATTTATTACAACTTCTACTTTGCTACATTTTTATGCCTTTTACTCCACATAAGCATCTCTCATTACTATGATTTTTTTTTAGCTTGTTTTATTATTTTGCAAAAAGATAACAGTGCTCATGCCGGAGTTGGAAATAAATTAGGGATTGCATTGTCTGTTGAACATTTCAACAAATTGCGAATGTTTCTGTTAACCTTTAAATGCATACCTCGGGTCTTTAGCGACCTGGTACATCATTCTCTACCCTCTCCCTTCTTCATTTTTTAAAGTTAGACATCAACTTTCTTAGTATTCCTCAATCTATACATTATAAACAATATAACAAGAAGAAAAAATATAAAAGAACGTCTGTTTTCTGATTAATTTTTGTAAAAAGTGTATAGGGTCGAATATTGATTACGAAGTCATTGAAAATGATGGTTTTGAGAATACGGTTGAGATCGTGAATATGAGCCAGATGCTGAATGTACTGTGGAAGTGCGCTCTGACGATGACAGCGATGGTAAAATCATCTGCTCAAATGGAACCCTTTTAAGTTTCAAAAGGTAATGAAATATGTTTTATTTTACTCTTCTGTAATTGTTCTTAAAATATCAAGAGTTTTTTTGCTATTGCATCAGTTCCATCCGTGCTGGATATATAGGTCCGAGTCGCTAAAGACCCGAATATGTAATAATGATTGGCAAAACATTCATGCATTTAAGGGTTAAGTGCATTACTTAACTGGCTGATCAGGGGCAGAAGAGGTTTGTTAAAATTTGTCATGACAACAATTATTTAACAATTAACAAACAATAATATGGTGTGATGGTATTATTCCTGGCCCGTCCTCCACTGTGATTGGTTAGCTGACTAAAAAGTGACAGTGAGGAGCGCTAAGTTTTACCCAAAGTTGAACATTCTTCAACTCGGTGCCGAGAAAAAAACGCCCGAGTGCTCAGCATGAAAAAGATGCTCCCATTTAAAACAACTTTAAAAATTCGCTAGCCTCGGGAAAAAAACAAAAAAAAACGCTTTGGTGGACACACGGCCTAATTTATATTTAATTCAGAGATTCCTCTGCATACCACTAGAGGAAGCTCACGTACGCGTACTACACTTTGAGAACCACTGGCCTATAATAAATAATATTTTAGCATCCAGATACGCAAATATGGAAACATTTGGATTCATACCGAATGAGAGAGGTAGGCATCAGTTTCACCTTAAATTAATTTGTTTTTGGATTTACGTTTTTATAGCCTAAATGCATAGCTTTAACTTTAGGGGATTTACTGTGGAGAGAAACTAATAATTGTGTTTACAATGTTTGTAAACATTTTGCTTTACCAGCATTTTAGCCTACATTATTGCTCAATGTAGGCTAAATAAAAAAGATATGCGATGTGAGCCTATGCAACTTATGGGTTTTTTGTTAAGTCTCAAAACGCAATCTTATACAAGTAGCTTTTTTTTTTAACAATGCAGCAAACATTTTTAGGCCTAAATTGTCACGAATCCGGTTCGTGGCCTTTCGTCTGATTGCCACCAGAGGTCACCCTTCCATCATATTGACTCTCACACTACACAGACTGTTTTCACATTACCTTGCATTACAATTCCCATCAGCCATTGCACTGACGACACACACAGCTGATTGCACTGATCACACACCTACATAAACCATGGACTTCCTCTTCCTCTTTGCCGAGTATTGTCTAGCGGTTATCACAGTCGTTGCTGATAGCTACTTTACGGAGCCTTACTAGTTTCTTTATCTTAGCCTTGCCAAGCCTGTTTATCTGTGTTTTGATTATTGCTTTTGTGTTTTTGGATTGCCCTTTCGTCTTGCCTTTTGGACTCTGTTTGCCCTTGTTTGGATTATTGCCCCTATTGTCAAGCCCTTTGGATATTGTTCGCCTATTGATGACCCCCGCATGCCCTCGGAATACTCTTGTGTCTTGTTCTCAACATACCTGTTAACTAATGTTTGACCCTTCCTGTTTTTGACCATGTTTCTAATAAATACTCACAAATGGATCCTCACGCCTCATGTCTCGTCGGCTCCGCAACATAAATATCTTAAGTACTTTAATGTCTTTAAAGTGTAAATAAATTTTCTCTTTTGTTTAGTATCCTACATTTGGCGAAAATATGATGCTGTATTCCCAACAAACACAAGGTTTAATTTTATAAACTAAAAAGAACGTTCCCTGCAGGTTAGTTTCATAAATTATTTATTTATTAATCGTAATACAGCGCTTACTTTGTTAACATGACTGAATTGTTTGCTTTTGTCTTTATTTCCTATTACATAAGTCTCTTTTACTTTATACTTTTATGATGGCTATTGTTCATTAAAACTGACATTTAACAAAACAGGCAGAGCTGTGCTTGTCATATTTCATTTTATTATACATAGTGATTCAGAGTACACATATTAATGTTTTATAACGAAAAGAGGGTTGTGTTTTATATTTTGGAGAAAACGAAAAGGCAGTGTTTGATATCATTTCGTTTCACTGTAATATGTGCGTTCCCTGAACTACAATTTTGTGGCTATTAATATGATTACATGAAAACAAAAAGAGGCAGTCATCTTTGATATCGTATTTCGTCGTATTGTAATACAGTGTAAATAACTTAGGCGAGCTGACTGACGTTATCAAGTATGCTGCTGTTCCATTTTCAGAATTACCGGACTTGTGTCCTCCCGAGTCGAACTCGCGAAGTCTGAACTACCGAGGACGCAAGTCCGAACTTTACGTACTTGGTATTGAGAAACGGATTTCCTTTCCCACAGCCCCTTCACTTCCGTTTTACTCCTTATATAGAGTTTACCATTTTCCCAAACATCTGCTTAATTGTGGGTAAGATACAAGAACTGGCACGGACTTTTTCCCGTTTTGCCACAGTTACGCCCTTCTCGTTTTACACTTCGTGCATGTGTACTGAATATTAGTAATGATAACAATGTGTACCATGCTGATTTGTACAGAGGCTCAGTAAATTTGCACTTAACAAGCCTGAACAGACAGCGAATGAGAGAGAGATCGACTTCACGTGTAATTACCTGCATCTGTCCTTCAGGCTGAGTCATGTATATTTGTGAAAATAGTTTGTCATGTCCAAGGAAAGTGAAATCTGTCTTAACATCAACGCTCTACTGGTCAGCTGAACCTTTAAAAGTGGCGCTCAAAGTTGAAATGATTTCAACAGCGTGTTTCATTACAAATCTCTTTGAATGAATCAGCACTTTTGAACGTGTAGTTGAATGAACGGTTTAAAGACTCACTCAACAGACAGTCTCTTGACGCCACCTTGTGGCGAAACAATGAAACTGCACTGACTGACAGCCCGTCTAGAACACGCAGGTGAAATATCAACTGAAAAAGTCTCGTCCAGTCAGATTCAAGGATCAGAACTAACTGTTCTAGTAATATATATATATATATATATATATATATATATATATATATATATATATACTAACAATAGATTAACGATCTTATTATCAGGTTTATGTTTTGTTATGTGGACCATTATTTTGTCATTCTCTTCTGTTTACTTCACTTCCTGTTTCAACGCAATTTAGTTTAGGTTTCATTGGTTTCTGAATATGACCTCGTTACATCGTAACACATGTGTATGTGTTACGATGTAACAAGGTCATATTCAGAAACCAATGAATGGGGTGGGGGGGTAATAATAGTAATTTTAGACGACCTTTCGGATGTATTTAATTATAAGACACTTTATAATCTAGAATAACATTTATTAACAACGTATTTAATATTTTCTCTAAACTTTCTTGTATATTTAGACCTGCAAAAACCTGCAATTCTGGCCAAATTAAAGATGCGTTGTGTGTGAATTTGCACATATTACGTTGCAAAAACGTTTGCAGTTAGTTTTTAATATTTCATTCTTGAGGACTCTATGCTTACATTTCTTTTCAGGAGCACTAGTGCTCCTACTTAAAAATAAATAAATAAAAAATAGGAACAAACCTTCTGATCAATGACAGGAGGGTCATTCCTGGGATTCGGTAACATTTCAACTTGGAATATACATGTTTTTCAACTTCTAAATACCCCACATCATTAGGCACATATCAAACCTCCAAAAAATATTCATCATATTTTAATATATCATATTCAAAATATCATATTTTCCCACCTCAGGCATTAAAGACCTTTTATCAATCTGAGTTTTTTTCCAGTTTTTTTTTTTTCTCAACCCCGTAACGGACAAAATGGGATTGGTTTAAAAAGGATTTTACACAGAAATCGTTATATAAACAAACATCTACCTACTGCTCTTGTGTCCCTGATAACAATTTAATGATAACAAATGTAACATTTATCATCATTTTCACATTTTTATAGGACTGAAGCTAAAAATACACAAATTGTTTGTCTACAGTCTCTTTATTTTTGTAAAAAATATTTTTAATTTAAAATTTTGACTAAAACCACAATTTTATTGTTTTAGCCCTTAACATGTCAGATGGTAATCAGCAAGAAATACTTTTGTTCTTAATTGTCTTCCCTATATTTTTCCGATGGGGTTGAAGACTGTAACACATTTGAAGGGATACATTGCCTTAAATAAAATTTTTAGTTTTGTTTCTCTCTCATATTGTCCCCTTGTTTCTGGGTCAACGTATCTGCATGACCAACATTGTCTTTCTGCTGCAAATGTGGGCACAATTTCTGATGTATGATGCTTGTCCACGTTTAAGTGGACATATTATGTAAAGAATTCTATTTAAAATGATTTTGGAGTATATATATTTACTGAAACCATAACTATTTTATATTTTTTCATTAAAATTATTAATAAATGAAGCAAATAACTCAACCCTGTCACAAGTTTACAACCCTGTAACAATGAGAAATACGTATATTTGTGGCCACTGCTGCTCATGTATCATAGGAGAGTAGACCATATATGGCAGCAATAAAATAAACACATTGTATATACTTGCGTATGAAAATAAAATGTTGTAAAAGTAATAATTTACCATCTTAATTTTATATGACGGGGTTGAGTTGTTAAGCTTGACATTACCCTTCCTGACCATAACATGCCTCCAAAATATGAATAAAAAGTATGATGCCACTAACCATTTTCTGCACCACTATTAAAGAGACCTGAATGAAGTCACATATGAGTGGAGACTAAATTATTATGGGCGAAGAATGGTTAGTGTGACGGGGTTGAGTTCAGACTGAGAGACATAACTTTACAGTCTGTTTTTTTTATCAAATATTTTTTATAAGAAAGGAACACAAGTAAATGCTTATATTGTTGCCAAAAATCACAGACACTATGCACATTTTGTTAATAATTTTCAAAGTACAAACTCAGGGACATTACAAAATGCTTGGTTCAAGATAGTTACTGTATAAGACATTATTTTATGCTAAAAATATAAAAATGCAATAATTATTTTTATTAATTATAATGGGCATCCCAAAGTTTTGTGAAAAGCTTCTAACAATTTTGGTGAACCACCATTTTAGAAACTCTGGGGGACTTAAATATTATCGAATCCCAGGAATGACCCAGAAATGAACCTTCCTATTGTTATTTGACTTTTTTTAAACCTTTGTAATGCCATTTTTCTACCTTTATTAAATGTATGTCATCTTTTGTGCCAAAAAATTTAGATGTATAAACTTTTATAAAAAAAAATTAACTACACAATAAAAATTTAAATAATAAGATATAACAATAACAATCAGGAAGAATAAGTTTCCAGTCAAATGAAATCAGCATCAACAATTCATCTTTGCATGGCACAGAAGAGCACAAATGTGGCATTAAGGAATATTTACAGAATTTAAGAAATGTTTGACAAGACTCAGAGGTGGCATTAATGCATCTCATAATAACAATGTTATGAGATTAATGTTTTAAATATATAAATTTCAATAAATTAAATGACTCAATTTATACTTTAAAAATGAAACAGAAACTGCCAGTACAGGGTGGCAGCAAGTCACTGTCTTTGTTACTGAATCATTCATTCAATCGATTCATTCAAACGGCCGATTCATTTAGTTAACGAAGCAAATGACTCTCTTTATGAATGGGTCATTGAATCATTGACTCACTAGATTTGTTCAAAAGCAAAGATTCATTCATAAACGAAACAGCGTATAAAAATGTTTGTATTTACCTTTGCGAACTTGTTATTTCTTGCCATTTCCTTGATTGTTTCAATGAGATCACTGGCATGAAGCTGCAGGAAAAGGATTGAAATAGATCACCACAATATAAGTAGTTAAATACTGTACAGTGTTTTATATAAGTACTTATCTATTTACACTTTAGACTTAGTAAATTTGCAAGCCGATCATAAATATACTGTCAATAATGATAAGTTACTGGTATATACAGTATATGAATGATTCCAATTCTTGCTTTGAAATTCTCATAAAGAATTATAGCTCCACACATTATTTTATGACTACAGATGTATACAGTATATTGAGGTTGACTGGCTCGAAATCATAATAGAGGGAACAAAACTTACAATGTCGTTAGGAAAACAAAATATGCCTGAACCACCATGATCTGTCAGATAGATGAATATTGTGTCATTTCCTCCACTGTGTGACACACAAAAATTTTTTTTTATTATCATTTAAGATTAAACAATATCATTATCTTCCGTACTTATCCTTATTTGTATCAGAACTGTAATTGACTAATAAGACAAACCTTGTAATGACTTTTGGATTTCTCTTTTTCATAGCACGTCTGTCTCCTTTGAGAGCAGCCAGGAAGTTTTGAGGTGTTACATCCTGTAAGACATTCAGTGTTGTTTACTGTAGGTATAGGATGAAAATATCAATTGTGTTTGACAAAAAGAAAATTACCTCTCCAGTGTAATCTTTTGGAACCCCTGGATACACATCCAGTCCGTTTGGTTTATTGATAATTTTTCCAGGATGAGGGTTTCTGTAAAGGAAGATAAAACATTATATGGGACATTTTGTGGCAAAACACTTTTATGTCCCATCATACACGTGATAATACACCGGATATAATATTAATTAGGGATGATTTTGAAGGTACAGCATGACCGGAAAGATCTATGTGAATCCTGTGTTAAATCTGCTATGAGCCACATGACTTTCAAAATCTACAGGAAGTCTCTTACTTATTATTATTAGCAATGTCATCATACATCATCACCACGATCTGCTCGTCAGGAATCCCATTCTGATGTACGATCTGATAGGCGTGACACACATCAGCCTGAAATGGAGGTATAATTGTTTGTTTTTTTTCAAACTGCATTGCAACATCCCTTGTTGCAATGTCTAGGTAGCTCAACTGGTAGGACATCATGCTAGCAACCCAACGGTAACAGCCCAGAGTAAGCACATACTCACAAAATAAATGAATGCACTGCAAGTCCAATAATGAATATAGGCCACAAACCTGGTGCCTGTAATTTTCCATGTCATTGAACCAGCTACAAGCATAACCCAATGATTTCCTTTTGCTGCCGCCATCTTAAGAGCAAAGTCTAATTCAGTTACAAAAAAGAGTGTTAATGTAATGTATCGATTGTAATATTCATTATAAATATAATTTAACAGTCACATAATATTTAATAATCTAGTAACAGCCATGTATAAACAGTGTATGAAGTGTGAAGAAAGAAGTACATTCTACAACAACAGTGCTTCTGTTCTCAAGATTACATGCATACCTGTACGGACTGTCAGATGATCCTTTCGTTGCCAGCTGTACTTATCATTTCGAACATCATTGTTTATATACTGAAGACTACATACTAGGTGACTTATATCAGCCAATCATAGCTCTTACGCCAACCCCACCCTGGGGGTGTTCAATTGTTCATAGGAATGTTGGTCCAAAAGTGAAGTAAAGTGTAAGTGAAACTGTCAGTGACAGTGACGTCCCACATGAAAAAATACTATAGTAAACTGTGGTAAATTATAGTATTTACTACACTTTGTTAACTTATACTACAGCATACGTACTGACAATAGTAAGTTCATAAACTGTAGTAAATACTGTAGAAAGCTATAGTAAATTGTAGTACGCTGTAGTGTGTTATATTATTTACTACAGTTTGTTAATTTATACTACAGCATACTAACTATAGTGAGTTCGTAACGTAAAGTAAAGTAGTAAAGTAAAGTTTTTACTCTAGTAAACTGTAGTAATACTGAAGTATACTGTAGTATATTTTATACTATATCATAATGTAATATTAACTACAGAGATAATCAATGAGTTACTAAAAGATAATATGAAAATACAGTGTTTTCTGGTGTTAAGTAAATGGTTCTCTCTGTAGCACTCTACTTTTACAGATAGATATCATTTGTATCGTCGACTGACATTTTGTAAGGCAAACAATAATGTATCTTTTATTTATTTATAATGTATATAGTTATGTATACATTATTTTATTTTAAATGGAAGAAAAACCTGTTTTTGACCTCAAAATAAAGCAGTTTTGTGGTGCTTGGAATTCTTTATAATTAATTAAAAACAAATATTGCCACATTGATGGCTCAAGAAGGTATAATTGTTCAAATAACACATCGTTTCATTTTAAAATATATAAAACAATTGTAACCAAGTGTTTTTCAAGTGTAATATTTCTGTAAAGGCTAGGGACAGAAAAATTGACATTTCCATAGATTGACCCCTATATATTTTAGGCTATAAATATGTGGCTCGTTTATTGGTAATAAATAATTGACAATAAATAATATTTATGATAATAAATCATCAAAAAAATATTGGGCTTGTTTTGGGCTTGTTTTTGAAGCTGCGGTTGCTTATTTGTCTCGCGAGAGTTGGCAACTGTGAGTGGTAAGTGAAGTCTCTTATTAACCTTGTCAGTTCTCTTACTGTATGGATTATCGGTTAAAGTAAACGTAGTATAGTCTATAACTATCTAGCGAAGGTTTTGATGTGTCTGTTAGCTATAACTGCTTAGTGTTGGCTGAATGCTGCCATAGCTTCAGTGCATCGGTAAACTAACGTCATTCTACTGAACACATTAAAGACCCAGCAAACTATTATCTGCATGCTGATGATTAACAGGTTTTGGTCGTAATGATGGCCAAATACAATGACAGGGAAAACATGTCAAGACCTGAGCAGAGAAAAGAAAGGATTTAAGACTGTGATAGGAAAGGAAGATGTTTAGCTAAGAGTAATTACAGTTAGTAGAAGTCAATTATTATTTGTTCCTCACTTTAATTATATGCTGTAATATGATATTTAATAAAAAGTTCAATAGTATTTTGTCAGCTTT
Source organism: Onychostoma macrolepis (assembly GCF_012432095.1). Classification (NCBI taxonomy): domain Eukaryota; kingdom Metazoa; phylum Chordata; class Actinopteri; order Cypriniformes; family Cyprinidae; genus Onychostoma; species Onychostoma macrolepis. The sequence goes on along the minus strand of NC_081157.1, from coordinate 10,711,331 downwards.
TGCACTGAAGGCAGAAAAAAATGCATAGCTTTTAAATGTGAATGTAGTGCAATTTATCTTTCTACAGGACATCACTCAAATCAGTAGTATTTATGTGTTTTATCCTATTATTATTTATTAGTGCTGTCAATCGATTAAAAATTTTAATCGCGTTAATCACAGTCGTGGACGAAGAAGAATTAGACCTCTTCTGCAGGTGCATTAGAGCTAATATTAGCATCATGCTACATAAGACAATTTATGGGATTAGTAGTACACTTTTACTCAGAACTCACTTCAAACCACCATCGAGTGTTTGTAATAACTTACTTTTGCAATCGCGTGTGGAATTTGCTCGGTGACTGTTGTTAAAATATGTTATTTATAGCCTTTTATATCGCTGCACAAATTAGCATTTCAGACGTACACATTCATCTCAAGAAAATCACATACAGATCCTATCGTAATCGTGTGTTTATTATCTTATATAATCTATAGTGGCTATTGTCATGTTTATTTCTGCTGTGTAAAAGACGTGTGCTCTGCTGAAACTCACGTTGTTTGATGTTACAACCGCCTCTCCGTTCTTAAGTTGCCAGGGATACATTCCAAGTATAACACACATTAGTAAAAGGATCTATTTGAATTTTTATTTGTCTATATACACTTTGGGCGGCCGTGGTACATTATAAAAGTAGCCCAAAAAACCGCAACCCACAGCTCTGTAATTTTTCCCGACTATATTTTCAAAATAGCCCACTTGTGCCGTTACCCTGGCAACACTTGTTCACTGTAGCCTCATCACACAATGATAGATAACCTTCTGCGCTGCGATGATGGGAAGAACTTGGGGTCAAACCTTATCAAACGATTAATCTGTTAAAAAAAATTTTTTGATTAATCGCATGCGTTAACGTTGATGTCCCTATTATTTATTAAGGAAACGCTCAAGCCCAATGATGAAAAAAGAAGCAGCAGCACTTCACTAGCATGGATATAGTTCAATATTAAAGGTATGCTTTAAAAAAATATGTATATAAAAATCTTTGCACCCCATAGCAACCTCCAACACACAAGGGTTGCCTTCTCCAGACTGCATGTTTCTTGTGTATTTTTAGCTGCAGATTTTGGGTTATTATCCTGTTGGAGGCATACGGTATACACAAGACATTTGTGTTTAATTTCATCACTCTTCAGGAGGAATTAAGCATTTTTTAATTAACTGTAAGAGTACCAACAAATTTGTCCACATCTGTTTGTATCTGTGTTAAGTCACCCAAGTTCAGACTGGACTTGTGTATTTGTCAGTAATCTTTGCCTTTCTTTCAGATAGTGCTACCAGGTATTGTGCAGAGGCTGGAGAGTCTTACGCAGTCAGGACTGCCTGTGCAAGGCCCTACTCCAGTCAAGTCAAGTCAACTCCTGATGTCTGTCTGCATCAATAGAGACATGGACTTGAACACATTCAGTGACTGGGGTTCAGTCATCAAAAGGCACTCCAGTTAAGCCGTCCATCCCAGGAAAGACTTAGGATATAACAAGTAAGAGTCAATAACAATTGTAATTAAGACTCAAAAAAAAATGTCAGGCAAAAGTTAAACAACGCAGGCAAGAACTAAAAAAATAAATAAATAAAATAAAAATGACTAAAGATGTTGTTCATTTTAAGGAATTTGTATGCGTTGTGTTAGTATATGTTGTAGTATCCTATACTGGAGTGTTAGAACATTTACTATAGTAATTGCTAAAGTAATTTGTCTATATTACTATAGTAGGATTACCACAAAGTACCATTAGGCCACGACTTCAGTAAAGTACTGCACCAGTTAAATAACCTGAATGGATACAAGGAAAACAGAGAAGGTGCCAAAAACTCACCTAGCTTAATCATAAACTTTCTGTCTGATAGATACAACTGAAACCACTTGAGAACTGAGACTGTTAAGGCCGGGACACACCAAGCCGACGGTCGGCCGTCTGGTAACATCGGGCAACGGCGAGCGACAGTCGGGCTAGTTTGTTTGGTGTGTTCCACTCATCGGGCTCACATCGGCATCGGGACCGTCGGCGCGAGTGAGAACTCTGATTGGATGTTCAGTTTAGCGAACGAATCAGTGCCCTAGAATTAAAGCACAAGTGATTAGAACAAGCATGTAAATGAAGGCGGTACAGACAGAAGGCTGTTTAAATGTTACGTGATCTTTCCAACCCGATCTCATGAAAGTGCGTATAATAGTACGCCAAATAAAAACGAAAACTTGTGGTATTGATACGCAAAAATGGACTTTAATTGGCGTGTCTATGCTACGTGATGGGTAGGATTAGGGTTGTGGTGTAGATGCGGATCATATGTACGTGAAAACTGTGTATATCTTTGTTTCGGTTTCTCCTTTTGAATGATGAATATATACTATTGATAGCTGCTGATATGGACAGGTCGTTCCTCTCACGCATGCGCAGAACGCACGTGTTAGTTTGCCATCGGCTGTAGTCTGTGCGGTGTGTTCGAGCGCAGCTTTTTGGTCCGACGCTGCCGACGCAAGGCGACAACACCGTCGGCTTTTGTCACCATTAGTTCTTTGACGTCGGCTTGGTGTGTCCCGGACTTTAGCCCCACTCATGACTCTAAAGTAGTAGTTAGTGTAGAGTGGTCAACCATATCAAATGCTGCAGATAAATCTAAAAGGATAAAGGCCTTTCCACACTGAGCGCGAAAAAGTTAAACAAATTTCGGACGCAATGATGTGCTGGAATAAAACAACAGCTTCCTATGGATGCTTCCACATAGACCGCGAACATTCACGCACCGAAAATGCGAATGTTTTTTTTTTCGTCCAGTCCAACGAATGTTTTCAGTTTCGCAAAGTGAAAACACGGGCAGTCCAATAAGATTTGAGCATTACATCACGTGGCCAGAGCAACTGCTGTTACCCAGAAAGTCGACGCGGTAGCGCTAAAAGCTCAGAAGACTGTATTGAGCATGGGCGTAAAAACACCAAAGTAGAGGACTTTTACCGTAAGAGAGAAGAGAGTGAATGCTGAGTTCTTTTTATTGTTGGTATTTAAGAACAGACTATTCTCACATGTTCTTTATACAGAATAACATTTCTATTACCGTATTGTCCCGAATATAAGACGACCCTGATTATAAGACGACCCCCCTTTTTCCAGATGTACCTTCTGGAAAAAGGCTTTTTTAAACTTTTCTCTCTCTCTCTCTCTCTCTGTAAAACACATTATTTCTTAAAAATTGCATATTTTTCCTATTTTAATTTTTGTTTTGAAAGTATGGTAAATACTGGTAAAATGTACCAACAATGAAATTGAAAAATATACACTTTTTGATATACCATTGAAATAACAGGTAGCCCATCTGAATTATATAACATTAGGCTATCCATCTCATAGTAGCCAACCAAAATTTTATTAACAGTAGAAGTGAAATCTTATTGTAGTCTTCAAATCTGGGTACTGTCTTACGTTTTAAAATCACTTACAGAGGAAGTTTGTTCCCATCAGGCTAATGACAGTCACGACTCATGCAGCTGTAAGCTTTTCTTTTTCTTTTGTTTTCACTCGCGATCTTTACAACACATTACGTTACATATTTCATGGCACACTCATTTCATGCGTTTTTGGCGCCACCTATTGTTGTGGGTGTATTATTGACATGTCAAAGTCTAGACCCTGAATATAAGACGACCTCGTTTTTTCAGATGTATTTCCAAGAAAAAAACATCGTCTTATATTCGGGTCAATACGGTAATTCTCCACTTAAGTATGTGATCTGAAGAGCACCGTCCATCTTCGTCCATTTTGTGTTTCTGATGAAGAAAAACAAGTTATTTATCTTAATTTAATGCTGTATATTGAGCAGCGGACAATGTAAACCACACAAGATACATAAGCGACATGAAGAAAAAATTTATTGTTGGTCGGTGCCACCTAGCGTACAGGCGTGAATTAGCAGAAGGCGAACATTCGTTTCGTGCTCAGTGTGAAAGCAACATTTGCGGGCGATTCGCCTCACTTTTTCGCATTGCGCTCAGTGTGGAAAGGCCTTAAGGACCACAGGATCACCGGTCAGTAGCAAGATAAATATCATTTAACACTCTCAGGAGAGCGGATTCATATGTGCAGCCTTAAAATCGGATTGCAAATTCTCAAACAGACTATTAGCATTGAGAAAGGACAGAAGGTGGTCAAACACATTTTTTTCCCAAAACCTTAGAAATAAAAGGTAAAACAGAAATAAAAAAGAAATTTGTTTTTTCAAAATAGATGTATTAAGTAAAGGCTTCTTGACTAGAGGCGTGATAGGAGCCACTTTTAGGGATGTGCTTGCTGCGATTATGAGCTTAATTGCGTTTACATGAGGTAAAGATTAATCGCAATATTGTCAAAATCTCATTATAATTGCATTAAGAGGGTCCATGTAAACGCACTCAGCTCTACAAGCTATACAAACCCTATACATAAGAGGTCGTACTGTATTTAAAAACTTTGCTCTGTTTCTCCTCATCTTCGTCCTCCTAATAGTTTGCTGGCTTTTGTGGCACATCAGCTTATAAATGAAAGAGTAAACGTGTACAATTTGGGTAAACTATTAAAATTCAGTGGCCTCCATGTTTACTTCCTTATGACAGTGCGCTTCATGTGACTCCAGTTGTTTAATCTTATTTTTATGCAGCGACGAGGATACTTGTGCACAAACAAAAATAATTAACTTTATTCAACAATTTCCTGACTTCTATTCAAAACTATATGCCTATACAGCGTAAATAAATTAAATGAATTACTCACTGGCAAATAAATGGGCTCAGCAACCCATTATGGAAGGTTTTGTTTTATTTAATTTTGTGCAACATCGTACATATTACGCAATTAATCCTGTATGGGGGAAAGAATTGAGGTATGAATGAACCCTCCTCATACTGGCGTTCCTATTCATTTGCATCGGTGCATGCTTGCCAGACTGCATTCTCAACTTTTCTTGAACAGAAAGTACAGTAGTACTGTAAGTGTGTACCACCCTGATGCTGAACACAGACACAAGAATGACCACAAATAAAAATCATTTAATAGTACTTTTAGAATATTGCCCTGTCAAATCAACCAGTTTATAGAAACGTCCCCGGCTAAAAATTTTGATGCCCTGGATGAATATTTACGATGTAATACAATATTTTCTAGAGCGAGATCAATTTTCACCTAAAATTTAGAGCCACATTACAGGAGGTAAAAATGACTTTAAAAAGATGGCAGCATCATTATTTTATTTTAACACAGAGATTGTAGGTCCGTTAGTTGAATCATTGCTTTGTTACTTGTCAATGGTGACAGTTCAAAAATGAGAAAAAGCACCTTTTTGGATTTATTTTCCAAAGTTTGCATGCCTGTAACTCAAGAAGTATTAAAAATATCCTAATATCATTTTAGACTCCAATTCTTTAAAAAACTCTTGTGAACTACATTTACAAGGCCCTATTTGATACAATTCAAGAGAAATAGAGAACTCAATGTGGCTTCATGTGCAAATTGTACTGTATTTTGAACCTATTATCATTATTCAAAAACCAAATCTGGGTCAATTTGCATACAGCTGATAACTTGTATTTGAAGAGGAAAGCCTGAATAACAAATAATGTTGAAAGCAAATATGTAACAGTAACTTATAGCCAAAAATACCCTGAAATGTTTGAGGCACAAGGTTTTCCTCATTATTTAAAGGGATAGTTCACCCAGAAATGAAAATTCTTTAATCATTTCTTCATTCCTCATGTCATGTCAAACCTGTATGACTGACTTTCTTCTGCAGAACACAGAAGACCCTGCTGAAAAAACAAACAAACAGGTAAAACCAGCCTAAGCTGGTTGGCTGGTTTAAACTGAAAGTAGCTGGTTTTAGCTGGTCTCCCGGCCTGACCAACTAAGGAAGTGGCCAAAACCCCTCTAAAACCAGCCTGCTGACCAGCTATATGGGTCAGACATAGGCAAACACAACCAGTCCCATATAGGCTGCCTACATGGGCGAAAGGTGGTACCCACATAGATAACCTCTGTAGGGGTTCTGAATGAGCAAACACATACGGGGCCCTCTTGGCCAAACCATACGGGTCAGACATGGGCAAACACAATCTGTCCCATATAGGCTGCCTACATAAGCCCAAGGTAGGACCCACATAGGCAACCTCTGTAAATGGGTCGTAAATGGGGAAATACATATGGGAGAGTGATGGGTAATTCATGAATAATCCGTTCACTATGTCTTTCACGTGACAAATGAACGAAAGACTCGGAAGGTAAAGTAATTATTTATGTTCCCTGTAAATTATCTTTGGATGCATTATAATGATTGTGAATATGAATATAATGAATGAATATGATCAAGATTGCATAGGTGGATGTGTTTGGGGAATTTGGCTGTTAAAAGTGTACCATTTAAAGCCACTTAAACCAAGTTCACACTACACGACTTAAAACGTCAGCAGATCGCTGTGCTGTTCAGACTACATGACTGATGCCTGTGTTGAATTCGCTGTGGTGTATACGTGACACAACGTAAATGATCCGCAACAGGGGTCACACACTACACGAGCTGACAACAACTCTGTCACCCAACGACTCTATCCAGTCCCCAAACCACGTTTTGGCATGAAAACACATGAATTGGAAAGGGAATGGCGAGAAACAACACGTGTGTAACGTGGGGTTTGGGTTTTGTGCCTTGTTTAGGTTTTCTGGTCTTTTATTTTGATATTTTGCCTTGTTTCATGTTCCTGTCATGTCTTCCTTGCCCCTCATGTGATCATGTCATGTACTACTCTTGTCTGTGTGTCATGTTGTGATTGGTTGTATTAGTCATGTGCCTTGTTTCCCATTGGTTGGTTCTTGTCATGTGACCCTCATTGTTTGATATAAATAGCTCTCATGTTGCCTTTGTTCTTGGTCTAGCTTTGATGTTGTAACCTGCTGTCTGTGATTCTAGTTTGTTTATGCCAAGTCAAGGCTGGTCATGCTAAGTCTATTCATGCCAAGTCAAGTCTTTTTGGATTATGTTTCGTCTTTGTTGTAAATAAAAGGTGCACTTGGGCAGGGCCGGAGTGGGATCCATTTTCAGCCCGGGAGTGTAATGCTCAAGACCAGCCCACCTATCCCCATCCAACCCCCTCCCACTGTGGTGGAATCTGGATAAATGAAGTGACAGATCTGTTCTTACTATCCTGTTATATTTATTTTTGACATGTTTCAATAAAAAAATATGAATAATGTAAATATGGCCATAAATATCAATAACAAATCACATACTGAGTTTTCTGCAACAAGTAGTCCAACTGTTACATTATGAAAAAATGGTTTGCATTCAAACGAAAATAAAGAAGTGCAGTAAGAAATATACTTTTTGCACTTTTTTTTCTATATATATATCCACGTCAATGTAATAAATAAAATAATGAAATAAATTATATGAAACATTTCTGCTACAAAACATACAACTGTAACATTATAAAAAAATAAAAAATAAAGTTCAATTCAAAATTGAAACCTGCCAAGCATAACTAAATGGAAAATCAGTAAGCATCTCAAGAGAAAGAATGCATAACTGTAAATGTTGCTAGTCACTGTACCTTGAGTCGCCAGTTCAGGTGTACTCGTTTGTCTTCTTGAAAAAATATTTGTCAGTTTGACACATTTGGCCGCGTCATCATCCAATCCTTTCTTTTTTTTTAACCTGGCTCTTTTTTTTTACTATCCATTTTATTCTTCCCGCGATTAGCGCACTCTGGCTAACTCACACCACAGCATTAATGGTTTCGGTTTGTCTCCATGGCAACGACCTGGGACACGCGCTTGTGTAGAGGAAGAGAGAGAGACACGCGCTCTGACAACAGAAAACGTCACATTTTAATGTTAAATTCAAATCAAGTGATATTAGCTTAGTTATCAGCCGCACAGTAACTTTAACACATAGACGTTATTCTGTGTATGTAAAAAAATTATAATCAGGCGAGTCTGCCGGCCCAATTTATGAGCGGGGCAAAGCGGCCCACCGGGAATTCTCCCAGTTCTCCCGATGGCCACTCCGGGCCTGGTTCATCACTACGCTCATCTTCAGTGGACTATCATTAGAGAAAGCTAGACCTCAAAAATGAACCCAGCAGTTGTTCGTCTCCACCAAGGTGATCAGGCTATTGAGGATTATGTTCAGGACTTTTGTGGACTCTGCAACCAAGTGGATTTTAATGATGTGGCCCTTAAGGACATCTTGTGTGGGTTTTAATGAACCCATTCGTTTCCAACTACCTGGAGGGAAAATACACTGGTCTCTTGAGGAATATATTGACCATGCTCTTTTGCTGGCTGATTCACTGTTTACTGTGGGTGTCTTGGAGGAGGAACATGGCACTTCACCTAAGTCTCATCAGGTTATGACTGCTACAATGGAGCAATTTCATGTTCCAACCGCCATGTCTGGAATTATTCACGTCACGTCAGAGTCTACTCATGTCATGTCTACCAAGCCACAGCCTGCTCACGTCATGTCTGCTACTCCGGGGCCTGCTAACCTCACGCCTGTTACTCCAGGGCCTGCTAACGTCATGCCAGCTACTCCAGGGCCTGCTAACGTCACATCCAAAGCCTCTTCATGTTATGCGGGCCACTCAAGAGCCTCGTCACAAGATGCCCGCCACGCCTGAGCCTCACCACGCTACGACCGTCATGTCAGAACCTCGTCATGTCACGGCTGCTACTCCTAAGTCTCGACCCATCATGACTGCCATGTCAGAGCTTACAGTGAAGATGGCTGCCACGCCAGAGCCTTGTCTGTTGTGGGCTGCACACTGCACTCTAGAGGCCTCTCCTGCCCATGAGTCTGCCTCAGAGGTGGACTATCATTACAACGTGAAACAGGAGTTGTTTATTTGAAAACGGAGGTTGGGAAGAAATTAGCGCTGCAAGCTGTTTGCACGATGATCTGTTCTGAAACATTTCGCTCCATTTCTTGTCCAAAATTTTCTTAAAACCATGTTGCTGCTGCTGTTTCTCTTTCGGTGATCTCAACCCATGCCTTGCTCTCTCATTGGCTGTAGCTCGTCGCAACACCTGATACCACGTGATGTTGAGTTAGCCGACTTGTCCAGATATTTAGCATGCTAAATATTTGTTTCCCATCTGCGATGTGTTGGTGAGGCGTCAGCAAGCCTCTTTGATGCATCATTGAGTAGTTCACACATAAAGATTGCCGAGCGCTGATGATCCGATGATTTTCCCCCAATCACAGCCCGACCTGTCGGCAAGCTTGTTAACTTGCAAATCGGGCTTAAAATCCTGTAGTGTAAGATTAATTCATTTTGATGAACGAGATCGAACGAAAGAGTCAGTAAAATGATCCAAACTTCCCATTACTAATATGGGGCCCTCTTGGCCAAGCAAGACATGAGCAAACATAATCAGTCCCATATAGTCTGACTACATGGGACCTAGTTAGTACCCAAATAGGTACTAGGTACAGAGTGGGCAGTGGGTTTGGGATCTATGTGGGTACAGTATAGGCCAGGGGCACAAAATCTGCCCTGAAAGATGCGTACACCACTTCCTACGCAAAAGGTGGGATTTATAAAAACAAACTTGATGGGAACCTTTGCGCACATGCACGTAAACTCTGACCCATGCGTACGAAATCTTTTTCCAGGAGAAAATTAATGACGTAAACAACAATTTTAAACTGTTTTCATGTCGATATACACATTTACATTAAATATTCCACTCTCATAATGGAAATAAGCACTGAAATTACATAAAGTCATTATGCAGAAGTTAAACAAAAATCAGGCTATATGAATTTAGACATATTTGTAGTGGATGTGTTTGACCACTTTTCCTGTGGCATGCTATGTTTTCATGACAGCAAGGAGTGCTATAGGTGCACAATAATTCATCTTGGGGAAGTGATCATCCCTATCCCCTTGGTGTGGGTACTTTGGAGTGGACAGGGCACATGCGTGTTTATATGAATACTCGTCAAAACAGACAATTCAACATCATTTTGTGAGTATTTCTCAGTTTGACATGAAAGAGAATTGAATTCAGTACTTAAACACTGTGTGAGAAGCACTTTTCTGTCTGCGTGCTTTGGGTGTGTATGCTCAGAAACTAACGTCACAGGGAAGTGAGGTTTAACTGCACAGCACCTACCAGCTGGCCTCCGTTACCTTATGATAGAACCACTAGTTAATGTAACCTCACCTATACTTATATTAGGTATCTATGAATTTTTGGTATCTATGAATTTGTATTTTGATGATCTAAATGAGAGAAAAGAACGCGATCACAACTCCAACACCATCCAACCTTCAAACCATCAAAACTTTTATCCAAGACACTGTGGTGGGCGTTCTGCCGCACTATGGCTGCCCTCACCTCATCCAGGTGGATGCTGCACGCTGGTGGTGGATGAGGAGATCTTTAGAAAAGCGCTATATAAATGTAATGAATTATTATTATTATTTTTATTATTATGTAGTCCAGCTGCAACATTATGCAGTGACTGCACATTATGTCAGTGAAAAGTGGACACTGCAATCGAAATGCTTACAAACAAGCTTCATGCTGGAAACCCATACAGCCGACAACCTGGAAAAAGGCATTGTAGGAGATTATACATGACTGGAAAACAGAAGAACAATCTTCTGCATAACTACTGATAATGGGGCCAATATTGTTGAGACCATCAGACAATTAAAATGACTGTCATTAAGTTGTTTTGTTCACAACTTAAAGGGTCCTATTATGCTCTTTTACAAAGTCTTGATTTTGTTTTGGGGGTGTACTAGAACATGCTCTCATGCTTCGTGGTTGAAAATCGCATTATTACAATACCTTTCTCCCCAGCCTGGCACAAACAACTCGATTTGTTCTGGGTTTGATGAAGGCCCGCCTTCCGAAAAACTAAAGGTGTTGTGATTGGTTAGCTGTCCCAGTGCGTTGTGATTGGCGAACAGCTTAGGCGGTGTTTTGGTACTGCCCTGCCCTTTCCCAAAACAGCAAGTTCGTCAATATTGCCATATCAATTCAGACCTCGAGAATATTGAACAAGAGGATCACGCAGAACCTTTGCACGCACCGATATTGCAAGACATATTAAAGTGGTAATGTTATTGTTGTTGTTGTTTTTTTTTTTTAAGCTAAATCAGGTTTTAGACAGGATGTCAACAACAGCTTAAAAATAACTGCATTGACTATGTACAGATAAGTGCAACAGGTAATATGTATTATGTTGATATTTCTTTAATTCTAACATTATAACATGAATTGCAGTGAAACTGCTATACAGTTGAATTTATTTATACCATAGCATAGTCTCACAGACACACTATTTGTGGCGGCATATGTACGCAGATTAATTCTCTGCCAGCGGGAGGCGCTGTTGGAGTGGTAGAGATCGAGGTTTCCCCGGTAACACTGTACACAAAGCAGAGCTCCGCTCACAAACGTTGCTTTATCAGACATTACATGCAAGATGAAATGAAAATGACATCCAAAATTTTCTGAAAACAGTCGGTTTCCATCAGAAATACAGTGATATAAAACACCCGCAGTGGGTTTCGATTTTGAAACGTGCAGACCATTCAAATTTCCGTAGGCGGGATTTACAATTTGTGATGTCACAAATACAGGAAAATAACTTTGTAGTCCAAACGAGTCGTTCGCTGTAGTTCTCGAAAAGGATTTTTAAAAACGAAATATCTCCCTTTGGAGTGGACTTTGAGATTTGTAACTTTGTAGATCGTTTTATGCCAAACATACACACTACACACTGACTAAAATTCAAAAAGTGAAAAAGCATAATAGGAGCCCTTTAAACACTGCCATAAACAACTCACTTAAGCAGCAGCAGGCCAGCAATGATCAGGCATTCAAGGTTTGCTGGGCAGTCAACACTGCTTTTTCCCACAACTGGTGGAGGAGACGTGAGCTGAGCAAAGCACAAGAGGAGCTACAACCCTCTCAACACTTCTTGATCATGGCAATTTTTAAAAGTGTGGGCAGATACCTATTACCTAATTGCAGTAATTTAATAAATGTTCCAACATGTAAAACCATAAATGCGCATATAGGCCTACTAAATAGCTCCACAAATTAAGCTATTCAAATTCTATTAGCACAGGTCAAGTGTGCGAGCAGACACACAGACAAACATAAATGACTTTCATAATCCATTTATCATTTGTTCAATGCATTTTTAATTAAGAATCCACAATCGGAAAAAAGAAAAGCAACTAATTTAATTATTTCTTTAGAAACCCAAAATGAAAAAACAAATAACGACTTTATTCATATTTTTGTTTCTATTCACAAATTAAAAATGGAGAATAAGAATAAAATTAAAGCTTGCAGTCCGTAAGGTTTTTTTTTTTTTGTTAAAAATTATCCAAAATCATCACAATTAAAGAACCAAAGACTTCAACTACTTCAGTCGGTGCGCATTGAATTTATTTAATACATGAGTTTCACAATTTGAGTTGAATTACTGAAATAAATGAACTTTTCCACGACATTCTAATTTATTGAGATGCACCTGTACACACATTTTTCCTAGAACGTTCTTTTTTTTTTTTTTTTGTACAGTCATCTTGGCCAGGACTCCCTGTAAAAGAGATTTCTTTTAATCTCAATGGGACCTTCCTGGAAAAATAAAGGACATATATATATATATTATTATTATTATTTTTATTATTATTTATTTTTTATTTTTTTCTGAAGACAGTCGGTTTCCTTCAGAGATACAGTGATATAAAAACACTTGAGCCGTGTTTTGATTTTGAAACGTGCATTGCTCATGTTTATTAAAGTCAAAGCCTTTTGGAAAATCCATTTTTGGCGGTCAGTATTGATAGTGTGGTAACTTTAACATGCGATGAAACCGTCTATAGTTAGCATATAACAATCTAACATTGCTCTTTAAAGCATTAAAATCACTCAATTAAAAATGAAAATAAATAATAAAGTAAAAGACTAAGTTTTAACTGCTATAAGAAACAAACATTAACTCATTTGAGCTTAGTAATTAGGACTATATTAGCTTACATTTTATTTAGCCATTAAAATACTCCCTTTACAGTTACTGCTATCATAAAAATATGTAGGTTTAAAATTCTACAAATGATTTAGCAAAATGCATATGCGCGTTTAATCGCCCACTCCTGACAGCAAAATGGATATGTTTGCATGACTTTCTAACATTTACAGATTAAAAATATACCTGTGACATGTCAGTTATGCACTGAGGAAAACAATGCATTAATAAAGTGCATCCATTAGAAATGATATATAAATAGATTGTTTTTTACCAATGAAAATATGTTAGAAGCGATGCATCGCGATACAAATGCCAACTTGTACCCATGTACACTTTTTAATCAATGCATCGCATTGTTAACTTTTTCTGCCAGTGCACCTATCGAATCGGTGAATCTTCCCATCCCTAATGATCAGCATTGCACCTCATGCCAGGTCAGATTGTCAATTCGCTTGCATGTTGATCTACACATGCATGTTATACGGTTTGAACTTCTGACCTCTGCACCGTTTACATGGACATCAGTAATCAAATTATTTACCTTATTCTGAATAAGAATAAATAAATATTTACATGAGTTGCTTTTAGAATAATCCTTTCATGTTCCAGTCCATGTAAACGTAGCCGATGTGTTTCAGGTGTTGTGTAGAGCGAGTGTGTGTGGACGCTGTTACTGGGAGATTGAGTGGAGTGGAGGTAAACATGGTAATGTGTGTATATCGGTGTCATATACGAGCATCAGCAGGAAGGGACGGGGTAATGAGTGGGTGTTTGGACATAATGATCAGTCCTGGAGTTTGATCTGCTTTTGCTCCGGTTACTTATTCAGACACAATAACATGGTGACTCTTTTCACTGTAAAGCCCATCAGCAGTAGAATAGGAGTGTATGTGTATCACAGTGCAGGAACTCTGTCCTTCTACAGCGTCTCTTCGTCTTTCCATGAACTTGTTGCATTAGAAAAATGGACAGAAACTCGGCATATAGAACTTGTCGCAGTTTTTCTTTCGTTTTCTGTGAATTATTTAAGTCAAATATATTTTGCGAATAGGACTATTTATTTATTTTATTCCGTTTTTCTCCGTTCGTATAATTGCTTATATTTAGGCCTGGGCCATGTTATTTTAATTAAGCTTTATAACAGAAATGTTTTAATGGTTTTTATCTTCCCAAATGGCAAAACTGCAGTACACTTTCAATTTTTCAGCTGTTTCAAGCCACAAATATTTACAAATATTAATTTAATGCCTGTCTGGGACAAAATTTCAGCCTGGCAGGGAGTCTCATCCAGGAATAATGAAAGAAATGCTGCCAAAATTAAAACAATGTGCCTATCTTTTGTGTGTAAATTCACTTTTTTTTATGAACATGACACAATAAGCTATAGCATTAATATAATTTGAAAAGAGTTTGTAACACTTTTAAAGCACGACATCAAATACGGTGAAATATACCCTGACTATTTGCTCATCGGAGAACACAGATGCAGTAGGAAAGGAAAGTGTGGCCAAGTATGGTGACCATACTCAGAATTTGTGCTCTGCATTTAACCCACCCAAGTGCACACACCTGTAGCAGTTCGATTTGGTTCTTGCTCAAGGGTCTCTCCTCAGTCGTGGTATTGAGAGTGAAAGAGAGCGCTGGACATTCACTCCCGCCACCTACAATTCCTGCCGGACCTGAGACTCTAACCCACAACCTTCGGGTTACAAGTCCGACTGTCTAACCATTAGGCCATGACTGCCCCACCGTTACACCAGTATGTAAAGCAGCGTCCAACACAGTCCACAGGTTCGGTGCAGCTCAGGACTTTTACAGAGAGGTGCACTGATCACTCAAATTAAGGAGAGGTTTCATCAGAAGACACTCAAGCTGATGGAGAAATCTACTGGTTCTTGGACGATAATTATTTGAAGATATTATGAACTCTGCTTTATCATACACTCCTTTTAACGTTTTGATTAATTTATATCTGGTATAAGTGGTTTCTGTATTCAAACATTACATTCTTTAGTGCTTTCAGCATATTGACTAATGCATTCAATTTAATTCATGTATTATTTGTATGTATTTTATTCTATGAACATTTCAATGCACTGCGGGACTTTTATTTTGGTGTGTCGCTGTGACGTCATAAGGCTGCTGCATCTGTTGTGATTCGGCTGAAGACAGGTTTGTGCTTTTAAGCGTTTAAAGTGTTTAAATCAATGCAACCCGTACGGGCTATTATGTGAAGGAAAAAGCGCATCCACAGACGAGTTACAGAGAAGACGCGTCTCATTTGGTGAATGAGTTGATAGTAAACACGAGTCGAGTCTCTGGTGAGTAGAGATGGAGAAACTGAGCTTTTGGAAACTTCCAGTGAATTGAACCAAATGCACCGCAAAATGATTCAGTGTTTCATTCACCGCACACTGACGACCTCTGCTGCTCGAAACACATGTAATGACAACTTTAACAAACCAGCTGCAGATGTTTTTATTCTACAAATGAATAAATGTCTTCTGTAAACCACACCTGTGCAGACTATTGAACCTGGAGCTGATTGAGACGCACCAGAGATTTAGTTTGGAATTATATTTTATTTCTATTAATTATTGTCTTAATCATGACAGAGTGTCCAAACACACAGAAAGTAAAGCTGTGATGTAAAGATGGAGTCTATTAAAGAGGAGAGTGAAGACCTTAAGATTGAAGACGCAGTCACTGTGAAACAAGAAGATGCTGAGGAACAAACAGGTTGGTTTTCATTTGTTTCTTAGTTGGTCCTTATTAAAATGTTTCATTCTACAGAAATGAATGATTGTTGTCGATTATCATATGAGTGGTTTTAATGAAAAAGTGGTTTTGTTTGACATGGAGCCACATGTGGACCGATATGTTGAGATCACATGACCAAACGAATACTAACTCTGATGCTTCTCCACAAATGCCAACATACTTTTCAAGCTATCCAAAATAATGTTGTGGTGTATGTAACAGCACTATACAAAATATGTTTTAGCACATTTTCTCTGAACATGAGGCTTAATTTCTAAATGGTATTACACAAATACAGTTTCTTTGCAAAACTGAACATAGTTAAGAGGACACTGTTTTAATATTATTTCAGAAACAAATGGAACACACAAAGTCCTTAAAGTGCTTGAATTTAGCTTTTCAGAAAATGTAAGGTTTGAAATACCTGGAAAAATCGACTTATTTTGTTGAAAAGTACATAAAAGTAGGGCTGACTCGATACTATAATTTTGGCTTCGGTACGATACCAGAATGTTATACCTCGGGATTGATACCACAGGTGACAAATAACCAGCCTCAAAAGATAAGTGAATTGAAAATAATTGTATTTAATAATAATAATAATAAAACAGTTTGATACAAAAGGTATTAAGATATTAATCTGTAACAAAAGAAAGTACATTTTGATGTTGGAGAGAAAAAAAAAAATATATATAACTGAAGTAATACAATGAAAATATATTCAAATCTTCTTATCTTTTCAGTGCAAACAAAATGTCTCAATGTAACAAAAAACCTGCCGGGAACATGGGTTACATTTTGACTGAGTTTGAAGAGAAAAAAAAAATACAACTGAAGTAACGCAATTAATGCAACAAATGTTGCTTTATTGTAAAGTGATATTTTAACAGTCAAAGTAATATTCAAAATCACGTTATTATTTCTCTCTCAGATTGTTTTCAGCCAAAGAAAAAGCATTATAAATCTCTTGCTCTCTCAGCTGCTTCATATTAGTGGTCGGCAGTATTCCCTTCATATTATTGATACTAAAATTAATATAGCAAAACCCTTGCTTGATTCAAATTCAATTAATATTCGATTGAATGAAATGCACGTGCATATATTACGTGACCAAAACTTCACTGGTACTAGCGTGTCACACATGCACGTTTGAGCTTACTGTATCACTTCTGTATGTGCGTTGATCAGTTGTAAATAAAAGTTCAAATTAAATCTGAATTTATGACGTACTCAACTGTCGATCTCTAAATTCTCTGAAAAGATCAGGATGAGCAAGCGACAAATGCTTAAAAAGGTTTGATGTGTTGCCTCCTGTGGCAAGCACTGCCACCTACAGGTGCACTTTGCAACAGCAGCGTAATGAAATACCGAATTGACCAAATTATGGTATCGTACCGTTTAAAATTATAATATATACCGGTATTTTTCAAGGAAAAAATGTATGTGGTTTGCACAAGCGAGAAACAAATATAAATTGGTGAGATTTCATAGTCTTCATACCTAAATCAGTCCCTCCAGTTTTTCGCGATTCCGCGATCGCTGAATACAATGCAAAATAAACAAAATGTCGCATTTTTTTGTGATCCTGCATAATTCGTCATTTAACCGCAAAATAATCGCAAAAAAATAAATGAAAGACCTAACATAACACAAAATTATAATCATGTAAAATAATTCAGTTAGGTTACGTGGATTCAGATGTTGTTCACGTGATGAAGTCTGTGGTTGTGAGCGGTCAGTCAAGAAACAATGGCGGCAAAATTGTCTCACCTGCTGCCTCACATCAGGGCCAAGGACCGGGCTAAGCAATATCCCGACATACTGCACGAGCAGGGCGGCGTTTCCGTATGGCAGAGTATGCAGTTGCCATACCCTAGCCCAGTTCATATCTCTATTATAATTCGTTATTATTATTTTAAATCAGAGGGTTTTAAAAATGTTTAACCAATGATAAGCATTAAAAAGAGCTTGTCAGTAAAACTTCGTAATGCATCTCTCAGCGAAACCTCGTAACTTCACCCGCCTCCATTCAGATGGACGTGCCGCGCACAGCCTGGAGGAGACAGATCTCTGCTTTTTCGCAATGAAAGGGTAAATAAATAATTGATGTTTGAATAGTACAGCGTTTTCTTTACTCAAACACTACGTCTGTAAAGGCTATGTTTTTGTGTGCTGGAAGAGCGGAGAAGTAGGTTATTTGCCGTCTAGCCAATATAGCCTACTTTTGTACGTTTTAAATATCATGTGCATAAGTGCTTAATTTGAGATTTTGACCAAGTTTATTAAATAACAAGAAAAACTAAGTGCCCATATAGCTACAATAAACGTTATATAACCTGTAAAAGTTGATGAAAGCAAATATTGCGATGCACTTGCTGCCTCAGATAACAGTCACAGCTGTTCTAATGACACTCCGACATTCGCTGGTCAAAAACTTTAACTCCATTTGAACTTGAATTTCATATAATGTTAAGTGCAAGCTGATCAGTAAAGTCTGATACAATACCAACGCTAACGACGCAGTGTTGTTTAATTATTTTATTTTATATATATAATATATCAGAATTTATTAAGAGACCAAAATACCAAATGCATGAATTGGATTTACAAGCAGTATATACAGCCACAATACTTCTTTGTTAATGTTTACATAGGTAAGGTGCAAAAAGGGTCCTAAGGTTGTTTTAAAAGTTAAAATGTTTCAGAATTGACTAAGAGACCAAAATAAACCAGCTTTATGCATTTTGTTTGTTATTTGTGAATATTGTACATCTAACATAATACATAATCTGCACGTTTAATAAACTCCAGCTGGTTCAAAATCGCATGGGATTAATCGTGCAGCCAAACATTTGTCCAAAAATCCAGTAGGCAATTAACATAAGGTGCATAGATCCAAAAAGAATCCATGCAGACACTGAAGTCGCAAGGTAGGCTATTTCAAGGAGGAAGCCGTCGATCTGCACTCTGATCTGCTTACCTGGTGGAAAATATATGACTATATGCGCTACGAGCTCTCCCTCAGAGCGTGTATTCAATGCGGTTGGCCACATTGTCACTCCGTTAAGATCCTTGCTGAAACCAGACAAATTGAACATGTTGGTTTTCCTGGCACGAAAAATGAAGACTGAAAAAGAAAGCAGCAGGACATGCCGATTCACTTAAGCGGCCCAGTAACTTTACAACAGCTGAACACTTGTACAGACTATAGACCTTTTTCATCGCTTCTCATGGAGAGCAACATAGTGGCAAGTGACTTCCTGTAGGATGCTTTGAACTTCAGCTTAGTAATTGTCATCAGCTAGAGCAGAGGTCCCCAACCATCGGGCCGCGACCCACTACCGGGCCGTGGAAGAATTCCTACCGGTCGCGAAAGTTCTGGGGAAAATGTGTATAGATATGACGCCTGTTATTTATTGTGCGTAAATGATTTTTCTAATTACTCTTTATTTTCGTTGTATGCGATTGATATAGAGTAGCAATTTGACGATGGTTAAATTAGTAAATAAAAGATTGCTCTGATCTGTCATCACAGTTGATCCGTGATATACGGACCAGGTCCAGACCCCACCGTCCGGCATGTGATTCGCAGATTAATTTGCCAATTTACACGTTCAATCTATTTAAAACCACAAGAAGAAACGAAACAGAACTCAATTCGTTACTGCGCTGTACTCGCACACACCAAGCGCGCTGGCGTCGTGTTTCAGACAGTGCGGCATACCGAATTGATTCCTCTTTCATGTATTCATGTAGTTTTAAACCATGAAGGTGAGCCAATGGATATCACACAAGCAACGTGCAAACTTTGCGCAATAGTTATGCCAGTGAACGTCTTAACTTCAGTCATACAGAAAGTGAAAGTTAAAAAAACTGACGGAGTTTTCTAACGCTGCATTAACAGCGCATATTATCTCAGAGACAAGAGACGAATCTACTTCAACATGTGGTGATAACAGTATAAATGAATAGAGCTGTTTTAAAGACCCTATCCACAACAACAACATCAACCAATAATCAATTTTGTTATAACTGAAATATATAATTGGTTAAATATTGCTGTAAAAATAACGTCTTTATATTGAAACATGCAGACAATTGAATGCATTTGCTATATGTTTAGTCACACTAGCAGTGTTGCTCTATTTATAAATACCCACCTTCCACAACACAGCAGCAGCATGGCTACAAGACCTGCCGGGCCAGCTACGCAGGAGCCTGACTCGGCTCCACCTCCGCTTTCAGTAATGTGAACTGCTGAGGTTTATGACAAAGAATTTCTCCAATTTTATTACTGTGTAGATAATGCATTCGTGCTTTGATCATTTCTAAGCTCCTCACCATCTATACCCCTCACACAAAACAAGATAATTGAATGTGTCAACATGTGTGACTGCTGGCCATTGTTTCATATCATCAATCCAGGAGGTGGCGCTGGTCAACTTCGTAGGATGAGGAACAGACAAAGTTACATTGTTTATGGTCTTTGTTAAATAGTCTTGATCTTGCTGCCACCACAAACTGTTGCCATTGCTTGTTGACATTATGGACATTAAAAAATAAAACAGATTACAACCGTCGTTTCGAACTAAACGCATCAAAGCTGTGAACCGGAAGTTCGGAGCATCCTCCCTACGTGTAAAGCATAATGGGTAATTTTGCATTCCATGAAGAAGGTCTATAGGCTAGTCTGATGTTCCCTTTTTATGTTGTGCTTTGAAAAACCCAAATCAGAAAAAAAGCCTCTTTTGTGTTGCACTTTAAAAAAGTTTGTTATTATTAGTGGTCGACCGATATATCAGCCTTGGCATTTTCCAAATATCGGCATCGGCCGATGCGTTCGAAGCAGGACTTTTATTTTGATGGCGCTGAGAACGGCAGCGCCTGAGCACACAGCTCACTCTCCTTCTAGTTCGCTGTCGTTGTTAACCATTCTAATACGGATAGAAGTCTGTCTAATAATCAGATAGAACTGTTAAACAAAGGAATTAAATGTATATAAAAATATTATAACAATTGCTTTTATATTATTAGTAACAGAAAGGCAAACATTATAATACTTTCTCATTTGCCATCAGCATCAGCAAATACGCATTTCACCATTTAAACAAATCTTTGAATGACTAATGAACATTTAATTTCACAAATGTTACAAACTTAGTAGAATCCAGTTGTGAGATCTTGTGAAGTGTGCACTTGTATCCTGCATGATCACGTGTGGTCTGCGTGACGGTCGGTCAGGAGGAAACGCGCGCTCGACAAACTTTAAACTTGTGATTTCAAACTGTTGCGCTTTATGCATTTGCCCGCTGTCATATTCATGTCATTTTCACTGTGTGCTGTATGTAAAATGACTGTTACCTTGGCTTTATTTGAACAATATAAATTCCCAATGCACACAAACTGAGTGCCCTGTTACAGTGTTTACTTCCTTTTTAATTATATTTTTATTACATATACTTTAGATGATAAAGTATTTTTCACAAATAAATAAATGTTTATTTTGCACATTTATTTTTTAATCCATTTTCAAATGATTAAAATTTCTTAAATATGAATTAAAATTATATCGGCCATCGGCCACCCTGCTTTCCAAGATATCGGCATTGGCTGTCAAAAAACCCATATCGGTCAACCACTAGTTATTATAATTGTAGCCTAATTAATAGTTAAATAATATTAATAATTTGCTGTTACAAACATAAATGTTCAATATAAGTGAGTTTGTCATACTGTTTTGTTGTCAGTTCAATTAATTGATGGCGAATTGACGCTAATTTGAAAGTGAATGTAAAATGCGCACAGGCATTTACAAGCTATGTAAAAGCGAGGAAAAGAAGGAAACCTAACGAACTACCTCACTGTCACAACCCTACTGGAGTAATGTGTTTTTCATTGGGGGTGGGACAGGCAGACATAACCTGTTACGGCATTTAAGCTACCTTGTTGAGCACAGTGGCACTGAGAAATTTAATCTCTTTTATTTTCTAAAATGTAATAGGATTAGTCCAACTAATCGTTCGGTTTGTAATGCGTACCGAACCGAAAGCCTCGTTCAATATGGATACGTGTATCGTTACACCCCCAAAAAAGACATCGAAAAAAACAACAAAGTGATTAACCACCAAATCGCGGGATTTGTTGCTTCTTCACCACGGTAAGAAAAAAAAATCCCATACTGTCACAGCCCTACTCATATTAGATCAACTCCATAGTGGATTCCATTTAATTGAGGGCTTTATAATTAAACTCACTGCATAGTAGGGCTGTGCAATTAATCGTATTCGATTATCATGCGCATCTCGTCAGTAAAGCCGGTTTCGTGATTAGCAGTAAATCGCCATCACCTGCTTTCAGATGGAGCGGCAGTTAATACACAGCTGTAGTTCACTGACAAGCTACGCTAAACCGCGTTCATAATCGAAGGGGATTCGTCTTTGAGCAATTTTTCCCCCAAATTTTACCATTGGCAAAAATTTTGCTAATAAATTTATCAATCTCTGTGTAAAAATAAAATAATGATGCTGCCATCTTTCTGAAGTTAATTTACCCCACTTTTAATTCATAGTTTTGACCTAATAATTTTTCTGGAGAAAAGCAGAGGACCTAATACTGAGCCCTGCAGCACTCCATACTTGTATTTGATGAGATGTCTCTTCATTTACACAAGCTATGTGGTAGCAGTCAGATAGACGGGACTTAAACTCTGCCAAAACAAGCTATCTAAGAGAATGTTATAGTCTGTTGTTGAAAGATTTGAGTGTTTGTTTGTTTTTTCTGATAACTGCCAGCATGAAACATTTCTGTACATCCTAAAGAAAGCAAAGCAATAACAATATTGACAAGAGGTTCTCAAATTACAGTTTACAACTTTTTCAGTAGCTTGGTGGGTATGGAATCCAGCATATATGCATGTTTTTGATGTTTTATATGTATGTTGCTTTGTGCCCATTAAACGGGTTAATTTGTATTTGCCTTGTTTTTTTTGTTTTTTACACCTTAGAACTGATGTCACTGAAAGAGGAGAGTGAAGTACTGGATGAAATGGAAGAAAAAGATCATGATATCGTAACTGAAGAAAAATCTGAAACGACATCCTCACAAAAAAGTAATTTCACCTGCCAACAGTGCGAAAAGTGTTTCTCTACAAAAGGAAACCTGAAACTCCACATTGACATTCACACTGGAGAGAAGCCTTACACCTGCCAGCAGTGTGGAAAGTGTTTCACTAAAAAAGGAACCCTTAAAGGCCACATGAGCATTCATACTAGAGAAAAGCCCTACATGTGCCCTCAGTGTGGAAACTGTTTCACCCAGCAAGGAAGCTTTAACAGGCACATGAGAGTTCACACTGGAGAGAAGCCTTACACCTGCAAACTGTGTGAAAGAAGCTTTACAACAAAACTAAACCTTAAGTATCACATGAACAGTCACACCGGTGAGACGCCATTTACATGTGATCAGTGTGGAAGGAGCTTTCGACATAAGATAACCCTTAAAAAGCACATGAAAGTTCACTTAAGAGAGAGCAGTTTTATGTGTCATCAGTGTGGAATGAGTTTCTCAGACAGCCAAAACCTTACGAATCATGTGATAACTCACACTGGAGAGAAACCATACATGTGTCTTCAATGTGGAAAGACTTGCTCAAACAATACAAACCTTGGTGTTCACATGAGAATTCACACTGGAGAGAAGCCTTTCACCTGCCCTGAGTGTGGAAAGAGCTTCAGGTTTATAGGAAACTTTCAGACTCACATGAGGGTTCACACTGGAGAGAGACCTTACATGTGTCTTGAGTGTGACGAGAGTTTCACATATCAGAGAGACCTGAAACGTCATCTGCTAACTCACTCTGGAAAGGAAGTCTAGTGTTTCCTCAGTGGCAATTGGTTTAAAAAATGGAGCAATTTCAAGAATCATCTGCACATTCAGTCTGGAGAAAGGCAAATTTCTTGTGAAATAAAATTTATCATCATACAGATACACCTGAAAATCATGCAGATATGAGACCCTATTCTTATGTGTGTGAAAAGTTTTAAATGGCTCTGCAATTTTAAATTGGACCAGAAAATACTAGTGATGCCATGAAATTTCAACAAGTTTCAAAAATTGTATGGTTGTGCATAGGGATGCACAATATTGGATTTTTGCCAATATTTTTCAACTCGTGGCCGATAGCCGATATATTTCCTTTATATATATATATATATGTATATATACACACACCGAACAAAATTATAGACGCAACACTTTTGCTTTTGCCCCTATTTTTCATGAGCTGAACTCAAAGATCTAAGGCTTTTTCTATGTACACAAAAGACCTATTTTTCTCAAATATTGTTCACAAATCTGTCTAAATCTTTGTTAGTGAGCACTTCTCCTTTGCCGAGATACTCCATCCACCTCACAGGTGTGGCATATCAAGATGCTGATTAGACAGCATGATTATTGCACAGGTGTGCCTTAGGCTGGCCACAATAAAAGGCATAACTTGTAGGTCTTACAGGTTTAGAATGACATGAGGGTGAGTAATTACAGAATTTTCATTTTTGGGTGAACTATCCCTTTAAGTAGAATATTATAAACGTATAATAATAATAAAATGTCAACATTCGCTACTATCCAGTCTCTGCTGTAGCTCCTGTGTCCTGAATTCCCAGAATGCAGTGCCGCTGTGACGACACATTCCCATTCTCTATACTGAAAAACTCTGACAAGGCAAACTTCAGGATGTCTAACAGCATGAATGTGTGTGTGTGTATATATATATGCATGTATGTGTATATATATATATATATAAAATATGATTAATATATTTTCTGGGAAGCGCGGTTTAGGTTTTTGTCCATCTGAGAACAATAAACGGAAGATTTAATAACTGAAGGATTTAAATGTATATTATATTTAAATTTGTTAATTTTTATTTATTTCATTTTATTATTCTTAGACAAAAACTTAATTATTTGAAAAAAGCAAATCACAATGACAGTTAATTAATAATTAATAAGTGTGTCTTGTGAATTTAGGTAACAGCACCAAAATATGCAAAACATCTTATTCAGCTCTATCTAGATGAACATGCTGACATTCGAATTTCCATCTTTTTCTGACATCAATGAGCAATTTGATCCAGCTAATGCAAACGGGGGACCATGGTTGGGGACGGACCTTGGAGGTTCTGCATGCCTAAGTCAACAGTCTGTTTTCATGTCCACAAGATCACTGCTCAATTAAAAAAACAGTGAGGGAGGGTAAAGGCTTTGCGCGTTTGGCACAGCATGATGCCTTCAGTAAAGGTGCCATTGATGGGTGCAAAATTTGGATAAAACCACCAAATACACACAAGGAAGACTATTTTAATTACAAACCGTTTCATTCAATCCAAATGCAGGCTATATTTGATGATACAGGGCGTTCCATAAATGGTTTAATTGGTTATCCTGGATCTGTTCACGACACAAGGATTTTTAAAAACAATTGTTGGATCATGATTATTTGTAGTTAGGGATATAATATTACATACAACAAGATTACTGTCTTAACAGCAGAGTTTAAAGGCTTTTTCTTTTTTGCAGCAGGTCTGTGCATCCATGTATAAGATGTAACATACATTGAAATAACAGTACTGATTGATGTTAGTGTTGTAAAAAACACTATGATTTACAAGTTTACTTACATTCTTGTAATGTGTTATATTGGTTACTTCAGTACTGTTGCACTTTTTTGTTTATCTCAAACACCAGTTATTGAACAATTATTAAACAATTGAAAAGTGAGACAGAAACTGCCTATTATTTTCATATATGCTTTTCATTTTGTCAACACAGAATGTGTGTTTTATTCTATGGACATTTCAATGCACTGCGGGACTTTTATTTTGGCGTGTCGCTGTGACGTCATACGGCTGCTGCATCTGTTGTGATTCGGCTGAAGACAGGTTTGTGCTTTTAAGCATTTAAAGTGTTTAAATCAATGCAACCCGTACGGGCTATTATTGTTTTTAAGAAGTGATGTAAAATAGCTTAATTATTATTGCATGTAACATCGCGACGCTTTATCTGACATGTTTCAGCCGTACTTATGTGATTAAAGCCCATCCACAGACGCGTCTCATTTGGTGAATGAGTTGATAGTAAACACGAGTCGAGTCTCTGGTGAGTAGAGATGGAGAAACTGAGCTTTTGGAAACTTCCAGTGAATTGAACCAAATGCACCGCAAAATGATTCAGTGTTTCATTCGCCGCACACTGACGACCTCTGCTGCTCGAAACACATGTAATGACAACTTTAACAAACCAGCTGCAGATGTTTTTATTCTATGAATAAATGCCTTGTAAACCACACCTGTGCAGACTATTGAACCTGGAGCTGATTGAGACGCACCAGAGATTTTAGCCTCGTTCAGACTGTCAGCCCAAATCCGATTTTGTGCTTATCCGGATGAAATCTGATTTGAATGACAGACTGTGTCCACACAGTGTATTGCAACTGTTCATATCCGATTTGTGTGGCCTGTAGCACGAAGCCGCTTTCAGTTTTTACCCAGGTAAGTTCGCGTTTAGTTTGAGCAAACTCCCTCAAAAACATGGGTTGGTTTCATCACCATGGTAACTGCTCCGGAGCAGGTTTTATTCTGGGTTAGAGATCGTGAACCCAAACCTAACCAATCAGCTGTGAGCAAAGTGACATATATCTGATGCAATGAAGCCACTCCCCTTTATCTCTCGCTCCAAATTAAAGCAGTTTACAGTCAAAGAATTTCAGAGACAAAATTGCCTTTTGCTGCTAATTATTTTATTATATTAATATCATAATATATTTAAAAATATAATATGAACTGGCAGTTAATATAAAATTTGCATTTGAATTAATTTAAATATATACATTGCCTATAAATAAGTTTCAATAACGTTTAGTTATTTTAAAAGCTTTATGTATTTTCTTCGAGTGAAACTGTGTGAAACTACAAACACTTATGCTGCCTTCACGTGCTATCGGAATTATCGTAAATACGAGTTTCCTAATCGGAAATTGGATGTGAACGGCCTCTCAAGTCGTATTTACTACTGGGAGATTTGGAAATAATTTTGATACCCGAGTTTCCGAGTTGTGCGGGTCATAAACTTTGAACATGGTGGAGGGAACAACCATTGCTGTTCTCACAACAACTACATCCCTTTGTCTTGTCGCTAAAGTAGTGTATTTATAGGCTAGATATGAACGATCATGCGAAGCATGTTGTATGTTTTATTAGCAGTGAAATAAGCATGTATTTGGCCAAAATTCCAGAATTGTCAGCGAACTGAATGTATAGCGCGGTGAATATTTATATGATTGTCAACCAATGGGATGCTACATTTTATTCTTTCCGACATTAAAGCACTTGAATACGACAAGCTCGTAATCACGACTTCATAAGTGGGAAATAGGAAATTTCCGATAGCATGTGAAGGCAGCATTAAATTCAGCTGATTCTTTTGCATTGTCAGATATTCTTTCTGCTGCCTTCTCAAACGTTTGCTGAAGCATCGGTGTTTATTCCTGCCTTGTAAATGCATTTAAATTAATTATATTTTCAATAACGACATCTCTTAATCTTCAGCAGAGAAGTGAATTGTGCCGACTCTCGTGAGAAGTGAATCAAACTGACGCTCTCCACGCTCCGTGTGATTGGCTGTTTGCTGCAGGTGTCACACTTTGAGGTGCACGTGCTCCAGAGTTAATCACAAACTCTGGTTCAAACCCCAAGTTGACAGAGAACGTTTATATGTATCAAGCTTTGTGAGCCCACTGAACCTGGGGGCTGTTACATAAAACAAGTTTACCAAATAAGCCAGGCTTATTTCAGTTAGTCTGACTTATTGTCAGTTGATTTGGTTCAAAATAAGTCAGACTAAGTGAAATAAACCTGGCTTATTTGGTAAACTTGTTTTATGAAACAGGCCCCAGATCTAAACCAGGTTGGATTGGTTTTGTCAACTCTAAACCTACTCTGAAACTCGTTGTGCTACAGGCCATAGAAGTGCTCTCTCATTTTACGGAATGTGCTTTGGTTTCTATGGCAATGTCGTTGCGTTGTTATGCCTACGCTAAAAACAACAATAACAGCAATACAGTTTGCAACACAGGGGCCTGTTTCATAAAACAAGTTTACCAAATAAGCCAGACTTATTTTGAACCAAACCAAATGAGGATGTGAAAACGCTAGATTCCAGAAATGCGATTTGAATAGCATTTCAAACCACATACGAATGTAGCTCGAAAAGGATTTGCACAAATCGGATTTCATGTAGTTCGTTGCTAGTCAGACTATTTAAATATGATCGGATTTCAATCGGATTTGCACAAAAATCGGATTTGGGCTGACAGTCTGAACGAGGCTTTAGTTTGGATTTATTTTTCTTTCTATTAATTATTGTCATCTTAATCATGACAGAGTGTCCAAACACACAGAAAGTAAAGCTACTGAGATCCATGTGATGTAAAGATGGCATCTATTAAAGAGGAGAGTGAAGACATTAAGATTGAAGATGCAATCGGCGTGAAACAAGAAGATACCGAGGAACAAACAGGTTGGTTTTTATTCTCAAAGCTGAACGCACTCATTTGATCATTATTAAAATGTTTCATTCTACAGAAATTAATGGTTATTGAAAATTATCAGCACTCTGTGAACAGCCAGCTTCTTTGGCAATGAATGTTTGTGGCTTACCCTCCTTGTGAAGGGTGTCAATGATTAGGCCTGTTTGAGATGCGCCGCACCTCGCTTCGCCTGAAATGTAGGCGAGAGCAGGTGGCTGCAGAGAGGGGAGGAGTGAAATAAACGCAGTCAAGACGGACAGTTCTGCCCTCTCGAAGTGGAACAGATACCTACGAGATCAAAGGCGGATATCGTGTTATTCTCACTCATATGCTGTGCTGCTGATAAACATGATATAATTTCAGTTCTGTTGCTTTTATATGAATATAAATATGATGAACAAGACACTCAAAGTGCTTGCTATTTAATTCCATACGAAATGCGTATTTATCATCCATTTCTACTTTAACACAAACGTGTATTTTAGATTTTTGGAAATATGGCAACAATCACATATCTCACACAAAGATCGCACTGTCGTGTTTGTTAATATTCATGCATAATTTAGATACATAATCGCATGAAATCAGATAAAAAAAATAAAACATTTTAGAAGAGAATGCAGCATCACGGTTGTCTGAACCAATGAGCATTAAGCTGTGTCGTCAGTCAGTCGTTTCCCATCATGCTTTTGATCAGAGCAGTCGGTGGAGAGCAACTTGCGCGCGACTGCTCAATCCGACACAGCTGCCTCGCCGGCGCGAGAGTTTTTTGGCACACGTCAGCATGACATCAGAGCAAGGCGGACGTAACTCCGACACTTTTCTAACCGGCATGCATCTCGCGGTGATCACCGGTGATCGGTTCTGCGCAGATTTTGCTCATCTCAAACTAGCCTATTGTCTTCTGGACAACTGTCAGATCAGAAGTCTTCCCCATGATTTAATCAAACACTTGATTGAAAGTTGTGCTGGTGAAGTGTCTAGTAGGTGCTCTAGCCATTACATTTAAAATAATCTAGAGTTTATTTGTTGACAACATTTCTAATGTGAAAGAAGTCTGGGTAACACTTTATTTTGATGGTCCCTTTTGAACATTCTGTTGACACCAAGTAATGTTGCAACTACATGTCAACAAACTCTCTTAAGAGTATTAGTAGACTGTCTGCTTCATATCTACTAACTCCTTATTGTGTTGTTCTCCCAACAGATATTCTACTGACTATAAGTAGCTTTGCAAGAACGTGTCAACTTAATCTAACCATAACCCTACCAGTCAACTAATACACTACTAACACTCTAATGAGAGTCAGTAGAAATGTAGGTGCAACATTACTTATAGTCAATAAAATGTGTTAAAGGGACCATCAAAATAAAGTGAAACCGAAGGCTGTTCTATAAATGATGGAAATGTTATTATCAAAGAACTAAGTGCTCTCAGCACAACAATCAGGGATGTATTCCAGAAAGCAAGGTTAACTTACCATCTGCTAAACCCTGAACTCTCGGTTAATTAACCCCAGACATGTTCACAAGTCTCTGAGGTCCAAGTCAAGTCAAGGTCAAGTCTAACACACATTCAGACGCGACTTGCGCGAATAAATCGTGCTATTCGCGCGTAGTTGGACGCTTGAACATTTTGAGTTTACTCGCTTCATTCGCGTGACATTCACTTCACGACAGGCGAATTCGGCGTCATGGGAGGGGCTTCTGCCAGGCGACGGCTCCTGTCTCGTTGCGAAATGGCTGACATGGATAAAATACGGCGAATAAGCTCAATTTAGCTAGCTTGTAGTCTCAATATGTGTGTATATATATATATATATATATATATATATATATATAGCTCAAATTGTATAAAGAGCGTTTTTTACAACTTACCAGATTGTCCGACCTCCTCACTCACTTGCTTCCAAGCAAAATCCTTTTTATTCCTGTTTCTGTAAAAGTACGAAAATGTAGGCTATCATACAGCTCTGGGTGTCCACAAACAGCGATGATTATTTTGTCCTCCATTGTTGTTTGGGATTCCCTCCGCTCGCTACGTCGTAATCACGTCACTACTAGAGCAAGCTCCTGATTGGTTAACGCGGCGCGAATTTTCGCCAAAGTTCAGATTTTTCAACTCGCCCGAAACGCTCAATTCGCGCCGCAGGATGTCTATTCGCGTCTTTGCATTGACTTAACATGTAAATCACTCGCGCTTAACGCTTCATTCGCGTCTGGTGTGAACGCACCTTAAGTCAAGTCTCAAGTCTTTGAGGTCAAGTCCAAGTCACGTCTCAAGTCTTTGTTCTATTTATTAGCAACAGTTCTTTCAGCTAGTAATTGAGGCTAAATCCGTTTTGAAATACTGATTTCACGATATGATTTTGTCAACAACAACAAAAAAAAAACTTAAATTTTATTAAAGACAAATTAGAAATGAAAAGGTGACCATTTATTAATTATCAGATAAAATGCTGCACATTTCTTTGTAAAATTGAAATGTCAAACAACAAAACTAAATTTTAAAACAAACCCCAATTAATCAAATGAATTACACAAATGAAATAAATCTCATATAAACAAACTAAGGCTTTGTCTGTGCTCTTTTTCAATTTAAAATTAGAGGCAACCGCTGTATTTTAAACACAACACAATCCAAACAAAGAGGCTACATACATGCAGCATGAGCAGTTTTTAATCTAAATTGGATTGTATAATTTTGAAATTTGAAGCAAAAACAAAATGGTCTGACTTTAGTTTTGTGAAACTATTCTACATAAAACATCAGTACGAAACAAAACAGCAGACGGGCTGAATTAATGCATATTCACTCTCTGCCAGCAGGTGGCGCTTGAACATCAATTAAACATCGTTTCCTTGGTTGCTGCTGTAAACAAAGCAGCGCTGCGGTTATGAACACTACTTTAATATGCATTATACAGAGGCAAGATGAAAAGAAAATACCATCTAAACTTTTTTTTAAGACAGCCAGTTTCCCTCAGAGATACATTCATATAAACTCCCATACCAAATGACTTGCGTTTTTTACGAGTCTCACGAGTACAAGTCAAGTCTCGAGTCAGCTGTTCACGAGTCCAAGTCAAGTCCCAAGTCTTTATTTATGTGACTTAAGTGTGACTCGAGTCCAAGTTGCAGACTCCAGTTTCCATCTGTGATCAACCCAAACCTTGCTTACTTGAGGTATGTGGTTCCAAAAACGCGTCCGGGAGTAAGTTCATTCAACCCAGAGTATATTCCTGGTTAACACGCAAGACATTCTCAACAGAGAGATGAATCGGCGAGTCACTATGGAAACGGACGCTAAGAAAAAGTGCGCCATGCTGTTTCTTCTTCTTATGTTCAAAGGCCATTTGCATACTTGGTGCATATCGCCATCTAACTGGTGGTTGTGCAATCATTTTTCTTTTTGTTTCATTTAATCTTTAATCCTTGAGAATTATATTGTTTGTTTGATGTTAATTATATAATAAGTCATATCAGATGTATTTTTATTACAGAAATACAGTTTAGAAAATGCCGATCTATGATGTGTGAGAATATAAAATGAAATAAATGTAATATAATAAATTAAACATTACCTTGTTATAATAGTGTTTTCTAATTTATACTGATAACTAGGTAACACCTTACAATAAGGTGTCATTTGTTAACATTAGTTAATGTATTAACTAACATGAACAAACCATGAGCAATGCATTTATTACACTATTAATCTTTGTTAACCTTAATTAATGGAAATACAGTTGTTAATTTGTTTATTCATGTTAGTTCACAGTGCATTAACTAATGTTAACAAACACAACTTGTGATTTTAATAATGCATTAGTAAATGCTGAAATGAACATTAACTAAGATTAATAAATGCTGTAGAAATATTGTTCATTCTTAGTTCATGTTAACTAATGTTGCTAACTAATGAACCTTATTGTAAAGTGTTACCGATAACTATTATTTATGCCAAAAAATAAATATAATAACCATATTAGAATAATATATTACATTATATATTATTCTAAAATGGTTATTATATTTATTATATTATTATGACTTATATTAGTGCTTTATAATTAACATCATACAACTATATATATATATGTATGTATATTAGAGATGTAACGATTCACCACTCACGATTCGATTCCTTTCACGGTTTTGATTTCTCGATTCGATTCGCAATTTTCTTTTTTTTTTTTTTTTACAAAATGAGATTTTAGACAAATTATAAATGAAATGTGTCCTTATATTATTGCTTGGACAAAATGCTGCACGGTTCTTTGTGAAATTGAAATATAACTATAATATACTAATATGGCACCTTGCATATTTTTGGTATTTTGTTGGTTTTGATTGCTTCTATTGTCCTCATTTGTAAGTCAATTTGGATAAAAGCATCTGATAAATGTAAATATAATGTAAACGTAAATAACAAAATTAAATTGAAGTTTTAAAACAAACCCCAAAACGAATAAATAACACAAATAAAAGAAATCTCTTCATATAAACAAAATAATGCTTTATTTGTGCTCTTTCCATTCAAAATTAGAGGCAATCACTGCATTTTAATCATGATCCAAACAAAGATGCTGCATACATGAGCAATTTTTAATCTAAATTAGACTGTATAATTTTGAAAATATACATAAAAAATATCTGCATGAAACAGACACATTCATATAAACTCCCACTCCTAATTGTATCGCAATTTGTTTAGCATCAACCGATTTGAATCATCACATATTTGAATTGATTTTCAACCGGCTTGCGGTTAATCGTTACATCCCTAATGTATATAAAGTATATTACAGAGCTTTATTGTAATAATATATAATATTGTGTGCAATCTGTCACGCCCACTGGAGTTTTGTCAATAGGTCACGCATATGCTGATAGCTCTGAAGTGAACTAACCCTAAAACAGAACCTACTCCTTTTTGATATTGTACATGTCTAAACATTTTGTTGTCTGTTGCTTTGTGACCATTAAACTGGAGTTAACTTGTCTCTTTTCACCATAGACCTGATGCCACTGAAAGAGGAGAGTGAAGTACTAGATGAAATGAAAGAAAAAGATCAGTGTAAGAAACCTCATGTTATCGTAACTGAAGAAATATCTGAAAAGACTTCCTCACAAAAAAGTAATTTCACCTGCCAACAGTGCGAAAAGTGTTTCGCTACAAAAGCAAACCTGAAACGCCACATGGATATTCACACTGGAGAGAAGCCTTACACCTGCCAGCAGTGTGGAAAGTGTTTCAATAAAAAAGGAACCCTTAAAGGCCACATGAGCATTCATACTGGAGAAAAGCCCTACATGTGCCCTCAGTGTGGAAACGGTTTCACCCAGCAAGGAAACTTTAACAGGCACATGAGAGTTCACACTGGAGAGAAGCCTTACACCTGCAAACTGTGTGAAAGAAGCTTTACAACAAAACTAAACCTTGAGTATCACACGAACAGTCACACCGGTGAGACGCCGTTTACATGTGATCAGTGTGGAAGGAGCTTCAGATATAAGGTAACCCTTAAAAGGCACATGAAGGTTCACTTAAGAGAGAGCAGTTTTAAGTGTCATCAGTGTGGAATGAGTTTCTCAGACAGCAAAAACCTTACGAATCATGTGATAACTCACACTGGAGAGGAACCATACATGTGCCTTCAATGTGGAAAGACTTGCTCAAACAATACAAACCTTGGTGTTCACATGAGAATTCACACTGGAGAGAAGCCTTTCACCTGCCCTGAGTGTGGAAAGAGCTTCAGATTTATAGGAAACTTTCAGACTCACATCAGAGTTCACACTGGAGAGAGGCCTTACACCTGCCCTCATTGTGGAAAGAGCTTCAGATTTATTGGAAATTTTCAGACTCACATGAGGGTTCACACTGGAGAGAAGCCTTACATGTGTCTTGAGTGTGACGAGAGTTTCACATATCAGAGAGACCTGAAACATCATCTGCTAACTCACTCTGGAAAGGAATTCTAGTGTTCCTCAGTGGCAAGAGGTTTACAATGTAGAGCAATTTCAAAAATCACCTGTACATTCAGTCTGGAGAAAGGCAAATTTCTTGTGAAATGAAATTTGTCTCTGTATGCTCAATGGATGACTTTGAAATGGACAAGACGATGAGCCAAGTTTTTAGAAGTTAAGATTAGATTAGACCACACCCTCTCCCGGTCGACTGATAAATCAAGATCTGTTAATTCACGATTCCAGATAGATTTAATAGAAAGAGACTTTGCAGTGTGATCATTAAGTTTACTAAGTAATGCACACGCGAGACTCTGTTTGTGTTCTTTAGCCCTATTCGAACGGGACTAATTTAATCTAAACAACGTTTGAGTTACAGGTCTTGTCACCCGATGTCTGTGATTACAAGTGCTGATTCGGATGAGACTAATGTCTCTGTTTATTACAGAGGTGAGAGGGTGTGTAAAACTAGTCCCGTAAAGGCTCTGCAATTTAAATGGGACCAGAAAATACTAGTGATGGCATGAAATTTCTGCAAGTTTCAAATACTGAATGGTTGTTAGAGATGCTGTTTAATTTTGATTGTGTAGAGGTCATTGATAGGTCTTTGATGTTTGATTTAAGTTTAGTATCTTAGAATCAAATTATTAGATAAACTCTTTGTTTTTGTGAAATGGCAATGTAAAAGAAAACATAAATAAAAGGACATAAAACGAATGAAAGAATGAACATTGCAGTGGGTTATTTTAGTGAACGAATGCACGTTGTCCAGGCTGGACTTTAATACGTCTACTATTGGGGCTCATCTGATGGTTCCATCTGTGGGTTTTGCAATAGCTAAACAGTCTAGCAGTCCTACTCTCATCACTGAGTAATTTTCATATCTACAGTGCATTCAGAAAATATTCAGACCCCTTGTTTTTTCACCTTTTATATGTCGCAACCTTAAGGCCTTTCCACACTGAGTGCAATGCGAAAAAGCGAGGCAAATCGCCGACGAACAGTGCTTTCACACAGAGCGCGAAACGAATGTTCACCTTCACTGTTGTGCATCCACACCTTTATTTCTTCCAAGCAGGAGGTACAACCTGTAATTGCGAGATTAGGGTCCGGGAGTGTACTGACATAGATCTGCATGTCATCAGCATAACAGTTAACCACAGAACATACTTTGTAATGATGTCACCAAGCGGCAACATATAAATGCAAAACAAAGTGGGTCCAAGTACTGACCCCTGTGGGACGCCCTGCTGAACTAATGTTGCCTCAGATTTGTTTTTCCCCAAATAAACATGCTGAAAATGATCAGTTAGATAGGATTTAAACCATTCAAACACAGTACCAGAGATGCCTAGCAGAACAAGCAACCTATCAAGGAGGATAATGTGACATATAGTGTCAAAACCAGCACTAATATCTAGCAGGACTAAAATGCTGCAAGCACCCATATCGGCAGAAGTGAGAAGTTCATTTGTGACTCATACAAGTGTGGTATCTGTACTGTCTCCAGATCCAACTCCAGACTGGAACAGTTCCACTAAATAGTTTTTGGACAAATATTGCTGTAGTATGGGGCGAATTTGGCCACGTGGGGGACCTCTCACTGGATATACAGAGGGTTGAAGTATACAACAACTTCATGATTTTAACAAAATCTTCTGCTATCTGGAAGTCGTCATCTGTATTCATGTCTATCACTTATCTTTCTCCATTGGCTTCCCGAGTCGTTGGTCAAGTGATGCTGCCTGGATGGTTTTTGCTCCAAAAATCTCTCCATTATCAAGAAAAGTGCCCAGCTGGTGGAATGACCTTAAATTTATTTATTTTTGATTGTGATTGCCCATTGTTTAAACTTGTGCACTGTTAACATTAAAAAGACCAGACCATCTTGAACAGACTAGAACATCTTGAAATTTTGTAGTTTTGTTAAAAAAACAAACAAAACAAAAAAAACATCTTTTAATGTAACCTTTAAGATATCTGTTCCCCCTTTGTTTTTAGTGTAAAGACACTGTTCTGCAAATGAAAGTGGTTAGACATAATTATGACATTTAAAAACATCACCAGCATCACTGTATTTTGTGTTATAAATCCTCAGAAGTTAATATACAGGCAGGGAACCACTTTCCTCAGGTCTCTGAAAAAAATCTGTTCCCCCTGTGTTTCAGTGTAAAGACACTTTTCTGTAAATAGAAGTGGTTAGACATAATTATGACACTTACATCTATCACCGAGCATTACTGTATTGTATTATAAATACTCAGAAGGTTATATACAAGGGGGGAACCACTTTCCTCAGGTCTCTGGAAAATTCTGTTCCCCGTGTTTTCAGTGTAAAGACACTGTTCTGCAGATAAATGTGGTTAGACATAATTATGACATTTAAAAACATCACAAGCATCACTCTGAGTTGCCTAAAATAATAAAAGAGACTACTCATTGTGCAGTGCAATATAGTTTTATTTTTTTGAGAAGTCAAGTCAAGTCACCTTTATTTATATAGCGCTTTTACAATACAGATTGTGTCAAAGCACTTAACAGTATCAAATTGGAGGATAGAGCTGGATCTGGATTGCTTCAGACTGATTGCTTCAGTCTGTTGTGCTGCTGTGAGGTTTGTGTTTGTAGCTCCGTGTACCTTCGCTTTTTATTGAATCTACCTTACTTTCAATCCCTTTTGTCTAAAGTGATAATATATAACTTAATTCCCACCATATTTCTGGTGTTATCTTTCAAACTAATCTAACTAATTTGATCGTTCGCCTTTAAAAACCGCGAGTGCAGCTTGTTAGCCCGTTAGCTTGTCACTCGCGGTTCCATTTGCATTTCTATTCGCGCCTATTATTATTTTATTTTTTCCTCGCTCCGTTTTTCACGAGCTCATCAAACAACAGTGGTAAGTGGTAAGTTAAGTTGGTATCATTCATCAATCACGGTGAGTAATGGCTTCTTCTCCTGCTATTGTTGTTTGCACTGTCTGCCACATGTACAGTTTATCTGTCTCTGTCAGCAGCGAGGGATTCACATGTGATAAATGCAGGGAAATAGTTAGGCTGACAGAGAAGGTTTTAGAACTAGAGACACGCATCCAAACTTTAGTTGAGGACAGTAAGAATGTGAGGGCTGTAGATACTGCTTTGGATGCGACTAGTTCAGGGAGTCCTGTACATTGTTCGGTTTCGGTTGAGCCCGTGCAGCAGGGCAGCTGGGTGACAGTGAGGCGGCATAGTCGCGGGTCAAAACACCACTCTTCCGTTCCGATCAGAACATCAAACAGGTTCTCCCCACTCAGTGAAGCACCCACTGAGAAACCTGATGAAAGTGCTCTAGTTATTGGCGATTCTATTATGCGGGCGTGAAAATAGAGACACCAGCCACCATAGTCCATTGTTTACCAGGAGCCAGAGCGCCTGACATCTTGGCAAATTTAAAAGTGCTGACTAATGCTAAATGTAAATTCAGTAAGATTGTTATCCACGTCGGCGCAAATGATGTTCGACTTCGCCAGTCGGACTTTGTAGCAGTCCAAGATTACTGCTACAAACATGAACCGCGTCCAAAAGGTAAAGGGGGAGGTGTTGCTACAATTTATAGAAATATCTTCAGTATCTCTCAGAGGTCGGGTTTCAAGTATAATTCGTTCGAAGTAATGGTGCTTCATATAACGTTATCCAAAGAAACAAGTGTTAATGATAAATCCCCTGTGATGTTTGTACTGGCTACTGTATACAGGCCACCAGGGCACCATACAGACTTTATTAAAGAATTTTCTGATCTTCTATCGGAGTTAGTGCTGACTGCAGAAAAAGTCCTAATCGTTGGTGATTTTAATATCCATGTTGATAATGAAAGAGATTCGTTGGGATCAGCATTTATAGACATTCTAAACTCAATTGGTGTTAAACAACACGTGTCAGGACCTACTCATTGTCGAAATCATATTCTAGATTTAATACTGTCACATGGAATTGATGTCAGTGGCGTTGAAATTTTACAGCAGAGCGATGATATCTCAGATCATTATCTAGTCTCCTGTATATTCCATATAGCTAAAGCTGTAAAGCCAACTTCTTGTTACAAATATGGTAGAACCATCACTTCTACCACAAAAGACTGCTTTATAAATAATCTTCTTGACTTATCTCAGTTCCTCAGCATATCCAATAGCTCAGAACAACTTGATGATGTAACAGGAACTATGGACTCTCTCTTTTCTAGCACTTTAGATGCGGTTGCTCCTTTACGCTTAAGGAAGATTAAGGATAAGAGTCCAACACCGTGGTATAATGAGCACACCCGCGCCCTAAAGAGAGCAGCCCGGAAAATGGAGCGCAGCTGGAGGAAAACTAAATTAGAGGTATTTCGTTTAGCTTGGCAGGAAAGTACCCTATCCTACAGAAAAGCATTAAAAACTGCTAGATCTGATTACTTTTCGTCTCTTCTAGAAGAAAACAAACATAACTCTCGGTATTTATTCAATACAGTAACTAAATTAACGAAAAATCAAGCATCAAAACAGGTGTTGGCATTTCCCAAGAGCATAGCAGTAATGACTTTATGAACTACTTCACTTCCAAGATCAATACTATCAGAGATAAAATTACAGCCGTCAGCTACAGTATCGCATCAGATAGCGCACTATAGATCCCCTGAGGAACAATTTAATTCATTCTCTACTGTGGGAGAGGAAGAATTGTATAAACTTGTTAAATCATCTAAACCAACAACATGTATGTTAGACCCGATTCCATCTAAACTACTAAAAGAGCTGCTTCCAGAAGTCATAGATCCTCTTTTGGCTATTATTAATTCATCATTGTCATTAGGATATGTCCCCAAAACCTTCAAATTGGCTGTTATTAAGCCTCTCATTAAAAAACACAACTTGACCCCAAAGATCTAGTTAATTACAGACCGATCTCAAATCTCCTTTTCTGTCAAAGATACTAGAAAAGGTAGTATCCTCACAATTATATTATACAAATGACCTGCTTCTATCATCTGATCGTGGTTGTATCTCTTTATTAGTTCTACTGGATCTTAGCGC